>NC_091140.1:10136539-10478610 GCF_041381155.1 Argopecten irradians | reverse complement strand
GAAAACTTTGTTTAGCAAGAAAAAAACATGTGCACACTACACACTTTCATATTGTCAGCACAATTATCAACAGAACTATTTAAGAACAACTATCTAATCTACGATGTAGCGTTTGATAAACTGCAGGTTCCGATTGTTTTTTCAATAAGGTTCAAAAACATCATTCGAAAGCCCATCCCTATTTTGGTTCCATCACATGCTAATTGAGTGGTGTAAATTTACAAACTTCGCATGATTCTGAAATCAATATGCATTGTTTTGATGACCAGCTGAAACCACCATTTTAAAAAAACTCCAGGACATAAACACTCCGAGATTTTTTGAAACACGCTCTGATACAAAGTTGTATGTCATAGACTTTTTGCATAAACCCCTGGAAAAGTGAGTGTATATTATAATAATACCGCTGGAGCACTTGTGGAAGTCGTGATGTATACACTACATCCAACCAATTACGACCAACCAGCATCTATAACATAGCAATGTACACATGATACATGGATGAATTCCCCCTATCATCCCCAAGTTAACCAGGGCCGCAGGAAGCTGTAAACATGTAACGTTATAATGGAATATTACCTAAAAACTGGGTGCAAACCACAGTTTTACAGGGCGGTAAATGATGCGACTTTTAAAATTTGTAACCACCATCCAGAAAAATACAGCATCTTGTACCAACCTGCCCCAACCATTGGAACCCAAATGATGTCACAATGTATAGACTGGGAACAAATATAGGAACCATTAATGCATCCATTCTACCCGAATGAATCACAAACTTCAATCTTATCATTTATAACAAGATCCCCGTATTTGTACAGCATCTTGCCCAACCTCCTTCATAACATTCCCCTTCCCTGGCCAGAATGAGAAAAAAACTTTTACATGTGAATTTCCACAAAACCAGAGGAAACCATCAAAACCTTTTCAGTATTATTGCTAAAGTTCCTTCCAATATATCTGACCCAATTGGTCAAGCTCAATTTTGAGGCAAGTCTGGCAAGAAGGATCATCAAAAGGTTGTTCATCAAAATCCTCAAATACTTTCGTAATTTGAACGTCTGCCATATCTGTGGGGACTTACACACAGGTGGATTGCATTTTAAATTTGTTCACACAAGAAATGAATTTTGAATCATCAAACAATTCAATCTATTGACGTTTGGCTCCTTTTATGGATTTGCAGTATCCATTTAAACATGAAATGACATATTTACCATAGATTAGCATTGAAAGTAATGTTCACGAAATGAAGGTTCTCCATCAGGTAAATTAGAAACTGAAAACTTCCTTGTATTATTTCTACCCATCAAAGTAACATATGGTTTCTCACATAATTCTAAACCTTCAGAGACTTTAAGATCAAGTGCAGTTTTATTTTCCTGAGAAATAAGGATACTTGGAATAACACATTCTTTCAAAAAGCGACAATGCATGCATTTTACACTAGTTGAAACATCAATTAAGCTATTTTGGAAAACATCTTCTCCTCTGGCGCATTCTATTAGAGTTCTGTATATTCTACACGAACACCTATACACAAAACGAAAATTGTACATGTCTCTGCTAAATTTTCTACAGGTGAGCTTCCAAGGGCAATAGAAAGCATTTCCCTAGTTGCTATGCCATTTCTAGTAAGTTTTGTTGCAGGAGCAACTTCAACATTATTATCTGTATTAGGACAAGCAACTAACGGTGTGGAAGTTACATTTCCTTGTAAACTTAACCCCATTGAACTTTCAAAAATATTGAATAACTTATGAGTATCATTTTTCAAAAACAGCCATGAGATTTTGGTAACGGAAAGATTTTGGTATTGACTTAGATGTTGCAGTCTTTCCTCAAATCGTAACTTTTTCTTTTCAATAGTGAATGGCTATTTGATAAATAATTCAGATAAATAGACTGGTTTAAAAGAGGTAAAGAATTGGGAAAATTTTCTTCAGCAAAATGCTCAGAAACATACTTGCTTTGTTCGGTCCGTCTTTGGAGAGAGAAATGACAGAAATTGATCTTGAAATTTTTTTTCTGTCAGAATCAGAAGTATTTGTATGTAAAAACCAATCATCTGAGGACTCTGACTCTATATGTGCATGAAATCCCTTTTTCTGACACAATGAGAGAGATTAATCACAAATTTCACACCACAATTTTCAGCATGACTTAAACTATTTCCCAAAAGTTTGTTTAAAAGTTTTTCAAATTATACTTATAATTTTTATCAGTTCTTCCTTTTTTGCCTTTGATCGTCCTTTCACTTTCACGATTTTTACTTAATGTTTTAATGTCAGATTTTGTAACAACTTGACTCAAAATGATGCTTCAGAAGAAATGTCTAATGCCTCGAGTAAGTAATTTTTCAGCCATTGAGACATGAAACCAGTATAGCAACCTGATTCAACATATCTTGCATAAAAAATGCTTCTTTCATCAACCTCTACCATAAACACATTACAAACAAATACACCTTCAGTAGTATCCGTGATGTAGAAAGCCTTATTGCACAATCTTCTGCTTCTAGTAAAAATTTAGATTTTTTTGTAATAAAATTATTTTCTTGTAATTTTTCTACTATTTTCAACTCTGTAACTATAGCAGTGTTACACCTCTCTAAATTTTTCATTAAAATTGTCTTCCATGGACAGTCATAAAGATGTGGTTGCGAATGAGAAGTTTTCATTTTTTTAACTCTTTTAGTATTATGTAGAGTGAAGGTAGTACTTGTACCTTGGAGTTCAGGTCTAGAAGTTACAATTCTAGTGTGATCAGTGTTGTCAGGCATTTTCACACAATACACATCATTAAATAATGGCATATTTAGTTCCTGTTTATCAGTATCGTCATTAATACAATATTGCTCATCAACGATTCTATATTCATTACCCTTGAATTCCCATTTTCCTGGTGGCTGCCTTGAAATGAAATTCTCCACCTTTTCGTAATATTCTTTTGGACTCTTCTGTTGTAAATGGAAAAGGTACATCATGTGGTCAAATATGGTGTACCTCTTCTTGATGGTAAATGAAGAATCCAACAGTAAAAGGTTCAAGTCACCTCTCTGTAAAGAAAAAGAATACACAAATCAAATGAGTCGTGAACTGAGTAACTGGTTCCGATTTCTCAAATAAACTTATTAAAGTCAAATTCTGACCAAAGTAATTTTTTGTCACATAAATTACATAAGGAGAAGAATTAAGTTTTGATTTGTCTTCTATTCTCAGTTTGAGACATGAGGTTTTTAACTTGCCAAGTTGTCACTCTCCACAAAGAGTGCTTTCAAACAAAACTTGATCCACATGTTTATACTCAAATGGTAAATCGGTACTGAATTCCCAAATGGCAAAATTACTAATCAATATCAATTAAACCATTTTGTCTATAAGATAAATATAAAACATGTTGTTGCTTCAGTTCAAGATTCTTACTGTAAATCTGAAATTAATTTTAAAATTAAAGTAGATCACTTTGACAAATAACATGTTCAAGATTATTCATTAAACATAAAATCTGCTTTCCCAAGTGCCTTCAATGCTTCAGTCGCTTTTCGTGAGAAATAAATGATTTTATTTATCAGTACATATGCTATGAGGTCATATTAAGATTACTATTTATCATATGACTTCCATGTTTTCCCATTTAATATATCCATTTAATAAATCTTATTTACACGTGTAATATAACCTATCTGCATGGTGATTGGTTGATTCTGATGAATGGTACGTATTTCAACTGATCGATTGATTGATCATCTAGCAGAAAACTCCAAACAGGAAGAAACATAGGCATATATTAGCCATATGATAAATAGAATCTATCATTCGTTTCCCTTCATATTAGATTGATGATATTCTTTTCAAATTTTTCATTTTTTGCTCTTAAAAGGCCATGAAAAATTATAAACTTGCATTATAAATCTAATATGGAGGGAAACTCATTTAAGAGTAATATAAGTTGTCAAATATAATATAAAGGGAACTTCTGCTCAAAGTCTATGTCTTCAAACCTTGTGAGTTTTTATAACAAGAGATCCCAGAGGGATCTTGGCGCCCACCAAAGAATGATCTATGTCTGACAATGGAAAGATGGATCTTTTCTCTACTTTTTAAACCTTTTCAAACATATACTACACATAAAATTTGAGACAGATCGCTTCAGTTCTTTCAGAGAAATAGCAGTAACAAACTTCAACTATCAAAATCTGAGATGGTTCCTTGGCGATCATCTTGTTGATGATCCGTCCCAAATCGCAATATGCACATCTAGAGCCCTAGGGGAACCTACATGTGAAATTTGAGAATGATCCATTCAATACTTTCTGAGAAATAGCGATAACAAACTTTAAATATCAAAATCCAAGATGGCTGCCTGACGGCCATCTTGTTGACCGGTCGGTCCCAAAACGCAATATGCACAACTAGGTCCCTAGGGGAACCTACATGTGAAATTTGAGACAGATCCCTTCAGTACTTTCTGAGAAATAGCGATAACAAACTTTAAATGTCAAATTCCAAAATGGCTGCCTGGCGGCCATCTTGTTGACTGATCGGTCCAAAAATGCAATATGCACAACCAGGTTCCTAGGGGAACCTACATATGAAATTTGACACAGGTCCCTTCTGTACTTTCTGAGAAATAGCGATAACAAACTCAAGCTATCAAAATCCAAGATGGCTGTCTTGTTGACCGATCCGTCCCAAAATGCAATATGCACAACTAGGGCCCTAGGGGAACCTTCATATGAATTTTGAGACAAATCCCTTCGGTACTTTCTGAGAAATAGCGATAACAATAATTGTTAACGGACGGACGGACGGACCACGGACCACGGACAAAAAGTGATTTGAATAGCCCACCATCTGATGATGGTGGGCTTAAAATGTAGTTAATGTCAATAATAAATGGCTTTAATATTATAAATGTTAAAAATCAGGGCAATGCAACCAAAGCTTATCAATAACAAGTTGATACATTTCAATGATTTATATTTCAAGTAACAAATATAGATAGCATTATACTAACCAAGGCAGGCGGGCAAAGCCGTAGATCTGTGGAATGCTCATCAAGATAACCGGAAGGCAATGCCTCACACCAGGAATCGAGTGATTCGAAAATAGTAGTCTGTAATTAAAATACCAATTATCAAAAACAAAGTAAAGAATTTCTTTTAAAAGAATCCAAAATAAAGCTTTATGAATTTTGAATGTTATGTTATTGTTTGCTCAACACTTATTTCAAAACAAACTACTAGAATGTATAAAACAGAATGGTGTTATTACCTTGTATATGTGTCGAAGAATATGAGATTCCATATCTCTATCAATAATGTCAGGAGCTCCCCAGACACAATCTCCCCATCCACATATGATGTCAAACACATGGGTACCAGATATGTGTCTGGCAAGGTCTTGTATTGATGGAAACGTCTGCTCATTACCTCCACATGTTTCATGTTCACACTACAAAACGATGCAAAACATTATTACATCTATAGCATCCAAACATAGATAAACAAAATTATTACAAATGCATTTGTTGCAAGCCGTAAAATACAGTTCAGTACATCAATAGTAGACAACATAAATATCCTAATATAAGTTTGTTACTTTAAAAATAATACAAGAAATTATATCTGAAACAAAATGATGAAAACTAAGACAATTCAAACTATTGTGTAAAAGAATGTATGCATTGCTGATTTACTTACCTTATAGATTGGGCCAGGATTTGCCTCAATATCACCACAGGACAACAAGGGTATAGATGTTCCTGTGTGAAGACCAATGATGCTAGTGTTTGTGTTGCTTGTAGTTGGGTCTTCTTGTGCGAAATGGTTATTTATGTTGGGTTGGGATGTTGTGTTGGTTGTGTTATTGTTTCTGTTTAATGATTTTGGCTGTGTGTTATGTGTGCTGGTGTGTTTGTGACTTGTTTGTTTGTCTGAAAGTAATATATAATATACATGTATAGATAATAATAACATTACACAAAAGGAAATCATTAAACAAGTTATCACATTATTTAAAAAAAAATCGATTTAATTGTCTTGGTATATATTACATATTAAAAATTAATATATCCGTAGTACTTCCTTTAAATTTCTTTTTCTCTCTCTATATTGCTACTTTCTGCTTGCTTTTTAAATTGAAAATCTATGTGTTGCAATGAAATTTGCTGTTGTTGTGGTATTCTCCACTTACTGTAGGTTTCACCCAGAAAATGTCCTCAAATGAATATGCAAATAAAAACTATATCACTGAGTCAATTATACATACCAGTACTATTTCCCTGGCTCCTGTGGCACTTGCGATAGTGGTCAAGGAATTTTATGTCATTGTTGTGGTATGTGCCACAACAATGCGTCCCCAGCATCTTGGTGATTTGCTGAAATGATAATAATAAAACAAATTATTTTATTTTACTTATAAAATGTACTATGCTTCTACTTTAATCTACACACATTTTATTTTATTGTTTTTAAAGACCAAGATATTTACCATTTTATTATTATGAATCTCTAAAAAAAATCAATTGCACTTTGTACAATGTAGATAACATAACATATTATCACTGGAAATGAAATCTGAACATGCTGACTGATTAAACTCCGAGTTATTGTAACTTATATTTCATGATGTTATCTTACTGTATCTTTTCTTTTTGTTGTCTTCTTGACCGATCGAATGTGATTGTTCTGCAATTAGAAATAAAGCACTAAATTCATGTATCTATAAAAAATCTCTAATAATGTACAATTTTTAGTTAATACATAATGTCAATAATATCTTTTTTTATGAATTAAGAATATGGAAAGAGCAAAGGTTAAATCTAATTAAATTTCAAAGGAGTTACTGACCTGAAATTTAAACACAAATTTAACAAGTGGTCCAAGAAGTATCGAAAAAATTATCATGGAGATGTATACCAATTTCAACATATAATTAAATGAATAATGGAATTCTAAACAAGCAAAAGATTATACTTAACAAATCAAACTGTAACTGATAAGTAAAATATTAACATAGACTTCGTCAAAATTTGATGAATATAAAGAAAGGTGATCAAGAGGACAAATTAACCGAGAATTCTGATAACATCTTTCTTTAACATACCTCATTTTTGACTTTGGTCTCCTCAAATAATGACACAACACACTTTGGTTTCACAACAATCGCAAAGCTGTCGTCAATGTCCAGTGTAACATTGTATGGAGACAGCCTATTGAAATGAAATTGAATGAAAATAAAATGAGACATATTGATAATTAATGACCACACTTCCTACAATTATAAGTAGTAAATATACTATGGAAAGATGTCGGGTGTCAATACACAGCTATATATATAAATATATATATATATGTACATAAATGTGAATAACTTTTTTTTTAAATGTACAGTACAGACAATGTTCAATACTATCAAATCTTTCCTGTATGATCAACAGTGCTAGATCTCTCTACCAACTGAGTGAAAGAGGCGCCATACTCCATCTGACAGCAAAGATTTGCTTATAAACATCCAACCACATCAGGTGCTCTTTTTACAATTACAGAAAAAAAACTGTGGTAGAAAGAAGAGAGACAGCCACAAATCAATTAAAGTTAAAGCAGATGAAAACAAGGATATGCAAATTAATAACAAAATGCACTAAATCGAAATTACACATTTAGTTAGTAAAGCAATAAACATTGATGCCAGCATGCAATTACAGAAAAATGATAATGAAGCATTCATATAACAAACGAATCCTTCATGCATGTGATATCATTAGTAGGAGTGAAACAGTTCTAACGTCATGAACCGTGGTATACTTCTTTTCGTTCTATACACAGTATTCTCAGAATTACGGTACATGAATATACCGAAAACTTTTTCTGGGTGGCTTGTGGCAGTCCAAAGCACTTATATACTGTATATAAGCGGGTTTCTGATTAGTGTAGCCAGTTTTTCATAACGGCCAATCACGCGGCATTACAGTAACCTTGTTATTGACGGAAAAATGTAATCTGTCAATATAATCTGCCTTGGCATCTTAACGCTCTGCTATATGGCATTATTTGGGATATTCTATGTAGAAACGGTTATATAAACAAATTTAAAGAGTGTACTTGTCTAGCATATGGTTGATTCAAGATTTGAAACATTGTAGCATGTAAGATTTAGGTCTTAATATTAGAAATGTATTATCTATGATGTAAGAGTTTACAATGGTGGGTGTTACTTTTGATATACTCTTGATATTTTCCCATTTTGGCAGATATGAATATCAAATGTATTAACCGAACCATGAACAATGTATCACAATACGAACCGAACCAGAGAAAGCGTACCATTTCACCCCTAGTCATGAGATCAGTTCAATGCAAATTTTTTTTTTTTTTTTTAGCCCTTGGCAGCCACATAATGTCAATATAAAGAGTTAGGTCAGAAACACCCAAGTAGTTTGTTTAAAATCAAGGACATAAAAAATATACTAGGTAATTTTGTTTTATCACAATAACTTCTATCAAATAATTAATAACTCTAATATACAAATGACATAATGTATAGACATATAATTCCATTTAAAAATAGCTTTTATACAATACTTAATGGTATAGTTGAATGTATACTACATTTAAAACTTTAACAGCTAAGATAACTCAATAGTTAAAAGTCCATAAAAAGAAGAAAATTGCACGAAAATAAACTTTTCGTGAGAAAAGCATTAATGCGGTTTCTAGTCTACCAAACAAAAACAGAGCTTTAGTATCAACAAAGTTAATCAACATTACATGCTCAACTCTTTTTAGTATGAACAAAGTTAATCAACAGGATATTTTTAATTATAAATGTATACCGTTGATAAATATGTTCACCATCTAGTGAGTATGAGGACAGCTAAGAAAAAACATGTATGTTGTGAAAAATATGCAGAAGAATATTCCGTATTAATTGTGAGCACACAGCAAAGCATATTCATTCACCAACAACAGAAACATGTTCAGAGCAAATAAATAATTAATGCTAAGATATTATCATATTACACATGTACATTGTTAAAATATAACTTAAAAGTGTTATGCAAAATTTTATAAATGCTTTAAATACTGGTTTAAAATTAGTGCTCATTTTCTACATGATCAAAAGACTTTACAAATAAAAAGTTAAAGTTATATGTCCCATGAATCAATAAGAGCTTCCTATATGTTATTCACCTAAAAAGTTCACAATATTTTGAAAATTACAATAATTGCAATGCATGTATATGTACAGGTTTCAATTTTACAAGTACAAATTAGAGCTGACATTATATTTATGTTTACAGTGTAGTGGAATGAGTACATAGAGTCAGACCATGACGCTAAGTTGTGGTCTACAATCTCATTCACATTTGTGTAGCATTATTTGTAATTGTAAAGTAATTTCTTCAGTTCAGGCATAAAAACAATAACTTTACTGCTAATCGTAGGTAATGTTTATAAAGTATCATACATATTTGTCTGTCCATTTCAATGATTTTCACAGCTTAATTAATTCATCAAACCTTATGGTTTTCAATGTATTACTGAAGCAAAAATAACATGTCAAAATGTTCGCACAGTTACGGCACATACAACTTCAATATGTACACAAGAGAAACATAAAGGATAGAAAAAAATAAAAATCTGAACAGTCCACAGCCTCTATATATATGGATGTAGAACGGAAATGAAATGAAGTGGACATATATAGCATATTGGCAAATTCATTACAAACACATTATAAGTAAATGTGAAGTAGATCACCTACCACTCTACGATTAGAAAATTTCCTTCTTTTGAATCTCCTCCTCCTCCTCTTCAATTTATCGGTACATTCAGTTCTGCAGGTGTTTTTCTATCAATGTTCAATAATATAATTAAGTGCAATCATCACACAATAAAAACGTCAAACAGAGTTCCTACAATATATCATTGCCTATTGAAGTCATTAAAACACTAATTCAAATGTGTATTGCATAAAGATGAATAACAAAAAAGTTTCATAGCCTTACTATGTGCAGTTTCATTACATTTTCTAATAACATTTATATATGCTAAAAAAAAGAAATATATACATGCAAATGTACTACAAGTCCCCTTTAAATCATCCTTCACAGAAAAAATCTAAAGAGTTATATATACTGGTACATAGAAAACAATATCTGAAATACCATACCAGGTTGTATGTACATGTATATACATTAATATTATTATACTTACTTTTACTGTTTCTTTCTTTCTTTCACTTGGAACATGCACAGCTGGCATAGCCCACACTACTTCAGTATAGGTCAAACGCCTAAAAAGAATTATTATTTTATTTTAAATTGATTTTTGTAACCTTTTGCATTTACTTGCCAGTAGTCACAATGATCATGATATCATGTACGTGCCAGTAGCCACCAAGATCATTATATAACCATATAAAATCAAAATCAACCATTTGATTACACAACTAGCTTTAATTATTAACCTTTATATCAATCTATAAGCATGTACATGTACATGTACATGTATATAAAATATCAAAGAAACACAATTTAACAAAGCATGACAATTTATTGACTCGTGCCCTATCCGGGCCTCGAACTCACGATCTACGGCACCCAAACACCTAGCCAAACATAGCTGCGCCTTCTACCACTGCGCCACATCCACATCCCCAAAAAAGGATGTTTCAATGACGAAGTGATAGTCGGTTCGATATGCTGACATGATCACTGTGGAAATTGTCAATTAAATCTATGGATCAACAACACATAGTGGTAGTGGTAGAAGGCGCAGCTATGTTTACCTAGGCGATTGGGTGCCGTAGATCGTGAGTTGGCCAGGATATGGCACGAGTCAATAAATTGTCATGCTTTGTTAAATTGTGTTTCTTTGATATTTTATATAAAATATAAGAAACACTAGACTTGGTCGCTAGGCCTTACTGCCTTCACAGGCGTCTTTAGGCATGCATATATATATATATATATATATATATATTCTGGTACACTGCTCTTCAATTCTGCGCACTTGCTCTTCAATTACTAATACCTACTTCCAGCATTTTCCCGTTCTGTTCTACGCGTTTTTGATCCTTTACATATGCTGCCCAGCAAAAGGCGACTAAATTTGGGGCTTTGTTTCTTTGCAAACACACCAAGGAAATAGGCGACTAAATTTGCATCCTATACCAATGAGCACCATAAATAAATTTCGCCACACATTTGACGTCACACGTGGCACGCTTTCCAGTCATCGCTCATACTTTAGCGTTCTGCCGAACGGCATGGATAAATTTGTGTAGATCCGGCCTTCGGCTGCCACTTGCCGAAAGGTTAATTGCGCTCCAATGTGCTATATAGTTTAATATCTGTCTGCTTTGTCCCGCATTACTGTTCGTATCCTATTATGTAATCGTGTTCGTTTTGTATGTCTTGATAAAGGGGCAGATCGCCTCGAAAATTTGACAATTTTGTTTTGTCCACACGGTTGAAATTACTTCCTTGTCCCATATATTCTGGTACATATATAAAGAAATGGAGCCGCGTGCGATCAGACTCTTACTCAGTTGTTCTCAATCAGTTGTTCTCAATGACAAACGCTCATCAACACACTCTTTTAACTATGACGTCTACCAGGATGTGGTCCTTGGACATATGTATTTTGTCTTTTCGCTGGAGATTGCATTTTTTTACTAATAGTATCTATTCCTTGGAAAATGTGGATCAATTACAATCCGACATCTATCACAGACTATCAAACTTACTTTATATATATGGCTGACAGTGGCTGTAATCTAGTACACGCATATTAGAAAAAGGTGTACCATGACATCTCATACACACAAAATGGAACAATTGACGTTTCACATTTTTCTGATAAGCATGTGCGAGGCGACGCCAACTGTCAGCTATCGTAAGAACTAAATCAGCCTCCAACATTTAAACATCTGTGTTTAAATTCGCTGTATATATATAATATATGTATATAAATTAAGTGTTTTAAATACATGCGCTGAGTATTGTCTGAATTTACATGTCCCTGTGTCAATCAAATGAATTGGTCGAGAGTGTCACTTTGACCCTTCATGACCTTGCACATGCCAGTTAAACTAATTAAAATTATATTGTAATTCCGCTCCACTACGATGCTCTTCGTTGTGCTCCAATACAAGATCTATAGCTAACAATGCCCCATTCGGGGTTACCTCAGCATGACCCCTGAGGTTAGCCAATCAGCGTCTACGGAATCTTCGGAGTGGTTAATGTGTCATTTGGAAATATAAACGGCTAACAGTAAGTCCCGAAATGTTACGATTCTAGGCCATTGGTCATGCTGAGGTGACTCGATCTGAACAGGGATTTGTTAGATCTTGTATGGGAGCGTAACGTACATAAAGCATCGTAGTGGAGCAGAATTACAAGTGTAATTTAAATTAGACTGACACGCCAAACTGATTAAAATAAGATGATGATCCTTATACCCAATCCATCCAATAGAGGATCTGACAACATCCCATAAGGAGTCATGTTCGGGTGACCTTTAGACCACCTGTACTTCAGGTCAAATGCATTTTCTACACCTTACTACATCAATGGAGTGTAATGGAATCTAAACGTTATCTACACTCCCTACGGCCGTCTCTGTAATGATACGGGTGTATTTATATGTTAGACTAGTATTGGGTGCATGTGTCCCCTCAAAACCCCTGGGCTGTATTCTGTTTATACTAAAACATGTATACTTTCGTTTTATATACATAGTTTCATCAAATCCAAATATAAAAAGACATGTCCCAGCATATCAATGTTTACGTATCCCATCGCATGGCATGTAGCCTAAACTTTAACATACCAGTAATTAGGCCTAGTGAGTAACTGCTAAGCTTCACGTTGTGATGGAGCTGGAGCCTAGGGGTGGGGGTACACATATTACATGTACATTAAAATATAAACAATTTCTTAGAGAATATTAATGATTATCTTATTAGTTCAAACATCAAGATACCTACCACTCGTCCTCTTTTGACTGCATATTGGTTGTCCCGCTCAGGAAACCCTCGCATTTGTTATCTGCCGCCATGTTGGATACAGCAGTCGAAGCAAGATAACGATTGGTCAGCCAATCAAAACCCGCGTCATAAAATGGTTATTACAAATATGGTCTTTACACAATTTCTCCCATCCGGCCCCTGCGTATACGTTAGATCTACAATTTGAGTTTTTCGAGTAAATGTCTGTGTAATAAAAAAAGCAGTATATTGTAACACTATATATTTACGAGTAAAATCACAAAAATAAGCATGAATATATCTAGAATGCGTGTTTTGTATTTCAAACATCTGCAATAACGATGCAAACAAACACGGCACAGTTTTTGAGTAAAAAATAAAATGTGACGGTTGTCAGTTATGTTACATTGGAGTAACAGTACCGAACTTATACCGAAAATAATATGTATATCTATAATGATGCCTTTGAAACTTTATCCATAACATTAACTAAAAAGCACAAATACATCAATCATGTTTCTGATATATGTTTCTAAATTACAGTATAAGTGCAGATTTAAATTCGTTATTTCAAAATTATACTAAATCCCTAAAATAGTATATTCAAAGTCGATCCTTTTTTTATCATACAGAGATTTAAATAGTATGATATTTGAACATTTATCGTATAATCCGAAAAATAACCACAGAAAGTGTTAAAATGAAAAATTAAATTACTTGTAAACAGACATTATAAACAGATATAATATCATGTACCTTTTTAAAAATATACTTATGATATTTAAATAAGTTTATTTAGTGTGGTAATGCTGAACCCTTCGTGTATGACTATACATGTAGATTCGAAACGGAGAAAATAAAAGCTTAGAATTCTTACTAATACATGTACCTTAGAAATTACGGAAGATTAATATATGCCACGATTCTGTAATTAAAGTACTTGACTGGAATATTTTTTAAGGTTAAACCTTTAGTTGAGATAGTTTTTAGAATCATTTTTGTGTCTGTTTTGTTACTCATGTATGGCAAAGGATAAGATATTTTGAATGTGTAGCATAAATTATGGGATATCCTGGCATTGTACATCAAACGATTAGCAGCATGGGAAGCAATTTATAACATCAACTGCAGAAAGTCATCATACTGCACAGAAAGTCATCATACTGCAGAAAGTCATCATACTGAAAGTCATACTGCAGAAAGTCGTCATACAGAAAGTCATCATACAGCAGAAAGTCATCATACTGCAGAAAGTCATCATACTGCAGAAAGTCATCATACTGCATAGAAAGTCATCATAAAGTCATCATACTGCAGAAAGTCATCATACAGCAGAAAGTCATCATACTGCAGAAAGTCATCATACTGCAGAAAGTCATCATACAGAAAGTCATCATACTGCAGAAAGTCATCATACAGAAAGTCATCATACTGAAAGTCATCATACTGCAGAAAGTCATCATACTGCAGAAAGTCATCATACTGCAGAAAGTCATCATACAGAAAGTCATCATACTGAAAGTCATCATACTGCAGAAAGTCATCATACTGCAGAAAGACCAGCGAATAACACTTAGAAATAAATATCTGCAACATACCTGAAGTTAACAAGATCTTGGCTGCTAATGTATCCGTCCTTTTCATGTCATGCTCTCTGCTTTAAATCATGAAATAGTTTTTAAAAATGAAATTAAGATAAGAAAAATATGAATACTTTAGATCTATTATGATATTCTTGTAAATTATGTGGAATAAATATTTAAAAGTATATTAAATATCGCGAATAGCCTAATAGAAGTGTTCATCTAGCAGTGATACCACGTACAGCATAAAACTAGGAGTCCTTTATTCGGGGGCACATCTCTGCTTGAAGAGTTATGGTAGCAAAATAAACGGGTCATACCTAACATGATATATATCATTGATAAAGGTCACACACTCAACTGCTCCACTTACCCTATTGTTCCCAGTAGACTCTATAAAACTGAAAGTAAGCTGTGGTCAGGTTCACACTAATTACATGTACAACCCAGATAGAGAACAGAAACAGCAATGACTATAGTACTCTATTACTTAGTACTATATGTGCGTTCCATTTGCGGATTCTTACCATTTGTACTAAATTGATACGACCGCCAAATGGAACGAGTTTGGATTTTTCCATGATGGCGGCACCCATGTGAAAAAATTAAGTATTTGTTAACAATAAAATGGAAATAAAAGTAATACCTAAATAGTTTCAGCAAATATTGAAATAAATAATTCATGTTTTTTTTTTTTTTTTTTTTAATATATATATTCTCTGTCTTGTTTTCAGCTAAGAAAACATTTCGATCACAAATGAAAAATCTCGAGTCCACCATCTTGGATCCAAGTTGTACGCTTCTGAAAACGAAACAACTTGTACCGGTACAGTTTTGCTGGTACGGCGCGTTCCTTTTGAGACACAGCAGATTCGTATCAATGGAACGCATAGACTACCCGGGAATATGGGGTTATTAAACACATAAACATTGATGTGTATCTACCCGCTAACATTGTTATGTCACTGACTTTGACAGCATTTGACTTAGAAACTGAAAAAAAAAGTTATCAATGCGAGAATAATAATATCATAATATGCATGGCGTCTCCGCAAGCAAAATACGGATTGTTATTGGCCAAATGTTTTCCATGTTCAATCACGAAATCCATTTACATCATTATGGTAGCCAAGAGAGATCAAATTTAAGGAAAAACATTTTAAAATAAAAGAAGATTTCGCATCAGATTTTTAAAATTTATTTTCAAAGGACTATGTATAGTTTAGGCCCTTTTTGTTCCCCAAATCCGTCATTTTTATTATTTAAATTGTTGTACACGAAATATACAGTACATCCATTGTTTGATTGTAATGAAAAATTTGTTAAAAAATATCCAAGTCGGTCTTACCATCTCTTGATCCTTTTATGCTAATATCTATAGATGGAAATAAACTGCCATGATGTACATATATGACTACATTAATTAGAGGTTATTATATGTCAATTTTGATATCGCACCCTTTATCAGCTCGTGACCGCCATATCAGCCCAAGGGCCGCAGGCCCGAGGGCTGATATCAGGTCAAGGGCTGATAAAGGGTGCGATATCAAAATTGACATATCATAACCTTTTTATCACACATTTTGAAAAAAAGGAGAAAGAAATTTTAACAATTTAAAAACATGTATAAAAACGTATTGATCAATGACCGATATTCCACTGGTCATATTGTAGGCCAATTTAATGTTGAAACAGTGGAAAAACTTCATTACATGTACATGTACACAGTATAGGTTTTTTTACAAATACATAATCCCCGGTTCAATGGAAAATTAACAAGATCCTAATGAATGTTAACTATCACTTTAAAATGATAATGTTCAACAAATTCCAGCAAAGCTGGTTCATTTTAGAATGATCGGTTTTACGACGGACAAGAAATAGGAATTATGAATTCGACGGGAAAACTGCACGTACATGTATTAAACTGTCTAATTTATTCCTGTGTCTCTTCTTGTTGACGAACGCATGACGTTGATTTATTTATACCGAATACATTCTTTTTGTGTTATAATTATGTGAATTGCGATGCTTTGTTTCCGGCACTGTGGACAAAACTCATTTCAACCTGATCTTAGTTAAGACATTTATCTCCAGTAAAATCATCACGAAACAGACTATTTCTGATTTCTGATATCTTTCTCAATACGTTTACCCGAGAGCTATTTTGATATTGAAAATTGTATCCGTTATTCAACTTATCGTCTGTAGGAAACTGAATCGAAGCGGCAACTCTAAAATCCGGACTGAAAACTCCGGATGACGTGATATCAGCCCGGGCCGATAACTGATATCAGCCCGGGCCGATAACTGATATCAGCCCGGGCTGATAACTGATATCAGCCCGGGCTGATATCAAATTATGACGTCATAATGTGATATCAGCCCGGGCGCTGATATGACGGCGCGGACAGCACCAGTATCGCATGGGCAAAACGTTCATTATCAAAGACAAAAGTGTGATAAATGTAATTATTCAGTCATGGTCTAGTCAATCACAAAATCGTCCTAAATTCAGTGTAGTGTATCGGCTGCACCGTCTGCGATTTGGTATATTAGTGAAATCACAGGGGTCTGAGAATTTATTTAAAGCCGCATTATCCGTATCTTTCGGGGTCCGTAAAAAAAACCGGCAAAAAATACTGCATAAAAGCTTCAAAAAGTTACGAACTTTCCCCAAATTACAAGTCTATAAAGTTCCGAGATCCAAAGATATAAATGTTTAAAAGTTTGATTATTTTGCTGTTTAATATGCATGTCGCGCCCATTTTGATAGATTGACAATATCCGAATATCACGTGACCGAAAACCTAAACAAAATGGCGTCTTCAGACGTGAGTATTTATGGCTATCACTCATACCGTTACACTTTATTTTATCCGTAACATGGAAATTTTGTGTTGAGAAATGAAGTCTGGGTGACTTTATGTTCCTTCTGTTATTCACGACAGTATATATTTTGAATGATATTGCTGTAATCAACACAACTAGAGAAGCCAAATTATGAGGGGCCATTGAAGGGTAATCTTCATGATACACTGTAGTTGATAGTATCGCGATTTCAAAATTCGTATGGGCGTATATTTAGTAATGTTAATCGTAAGTTGTGTTCATCGATGGCACATGAAACAGTTATTATGTGAAATGCTGAGTTAACAAGAGTCATGTTTGTACTTAAGACAAAGACCTGTACAAGCTTCGGCTATATATATAACATCTAACCACAGTAGCTTGACGTTCTGCCAATAATGCATAGGCCTAGCATAAATATGAAAAATGACATGTATATACTATATAAAAAACGTGGGCTATTTTTTATAGTATATAGGTTATTTTAGCTATTATATAGGGCTATTTTAACTAGTATACATTGTACATGGTGTCAATACTATAGTTTATGCTATATATTATTAACAGAACGTCGAGCTCCTTTGATGTAAAAGGAGGATCCAGCAGCGAATCGAATAAACTTGTGTAAAAGAAGCAGATCGGTGTGATTTGTACAGTGTTACATGTAAATACGGTCTATGTCACTCAGCTGACGGAGCACGTTTCTTTGGCTCAGACAGTAGGCCTAGTTTTTCACACCAGAGACCAGAGTTCGATATTGCATAGTCTAGAACATTATGCACCCGCATCAATATATGTATATTATAATTATGACAAGGATTTATATTTGAGACATGCATTTACATAAACACGCTCATGGTTACGGTCAATAATTTGGATATTGAAATAGTTTCAAACGCACAATGTCATGATGGCATCCATTCTGTCAAGATGTTGCGGTATAAAATCTTAGTAACTTTGGAAGTTAGAATGACAGTATGATTAAAAAATGATTCAACAATGGTATAGTTTCATTAATTGTATGTTTATTTAATATTTTTACATGTTAATCAGAAATTTGTACAACCACATTCACACCACCTACTCTAATTACACCTAAAACCACCGCATACAAATTTTAACAAATCACTTTTGATAACATCATTCTATTATTTGCTGAAATTCTTTTTTTTAACATGTTGAAATCTAAACATGTATGTTCTAAAATTCAATGGCAAAGCACATATTAAATAGCATAAAATGGCATTCAATTACCCATGATGGTCAATTCATTCGAACATTTGAATTGTTATACATGTACATCTTAACATGTACTTTCTTAAAAGGGAACGTATTTTCTTCAGTCTTCACAGATTATTTCAGAACATGATTTTGAAAGTGACCATGATTCTTCACCAGAGAGGCCTCCCATAATTGTAAGAGGCAGAGGACAGAAAAGAGGGGGCAGGGGACAAAATAGGGGTAGACGGCAAAGGGGAAAGGGGACTAGAAGGGGAAGGGGAGGAGGTAGAGGACATGGTAGAAGGCCGAACCAGGGAAATGAGGCAGTCTCCTCTCTTGAGCAGAGTCGACAAACTATGGAGGTATATGGAGAGTATAATTATAACAATTGACTTGCAAATATTATTATTGAAATAATTCTAAATATTAAACTCTGCATGCTTCTAAAAGAGTAGAAAACAATGGGTCACAGATACTGTAGTTTTGTTGGTACATAATGTCAAAATGTATAACATGCATGTCAAGCATACAATTACAGGAGGGTAACTCAAGCCTGACAAGATAATAATGTGAAGACCTAAACATTGAAGTCATTATGCAGATTTTGATTATCAATCATTTCCAGAATCTTAATAAGCATATATAGTCTGCATCAATAAATATGTTCTTTTATAAATGTGTTATCTAAGCATACACTGATAGATGCAAAATATTGGTGTAAATAATTCTTTAGTCGGTTATAATCAGACTAACAATTATATATAAATACCACAGGCCAAGGTAGATTCCCTTGATGAGACCCAAATGAGAGGTCTTCTGAAGAAATTGGTGAACAAATGCCCTAGCTTGGCCTTTGATCTTTTTGAAGATAAGGATGGAGGTGATGGTGGGGGATACCATCCGGAAGGAGGGACCTCCCCTGACTGGTGCAGTTGTGGAAACTGCAGGCAAATGCCCACCCTAGTTGAGAGGGTTTGTTGCAACCACCAGCCCCAAAACTGCATTACCATACTGCCCGTAAATATCATAGAAGCATTTTCATTGAAATGAGTGTCAATGATACAAATTTAAATATATATCCTACTTTTTTTATCTAATTTATCCAAAGAGGAAATAACAGTAATTGTTTGAAATAATTTGGTTAGTAAAATTTTCCAAATAATTCAGCTAGTAAATGGACTATTTCCATTCAAAAAGTATGCTTATAACTTCACATTGTATAACTATGAAAAACGATTGCTGTATAAGTATTTAAAAAATCCAAAACAAAACTACATCTTTCATTTTATAGTACTTTGATGTCCTGGTAATGGATGATGCTGTACTGGCCCTGGCAAGGCTGTATCGGGAAGATGTGTTTGCCCTACCTGGTGATGTTGATTTAAACAGGGCAAACAGACACACAGCTTATCGTCAGTATGTGCTATGGCAGTTTGGGCCTTTGGGGGCAGGGATCAGAAAAGTTGTCCCAAGCTGTGCAGTATGGAAAATAAGGGATAAATTTCCAAACGCATTTGGCCAGTATACTGGCTTCAAGCCCTCAAGACTTGCATGAAGCAATTTATTCCTTGTAATGATCACTCTCTCGCCAAAATAACATTAAAGTGATTTTGTGTCTATTGAAGCCAATTTATTTGTTTTCTCCATCTTGCATCTGAATTTATAAATACAAATTAAAAATTTCAACCAACTGCAAGCTTCATACACTATATGTCACAACAAACAATTACCAGTGAAAAGGCTTATCTGATCTTTTATCTTGCAATATTTGATATTTCTGACTTACTTTCACTATTGGTAAACAGAACAACAAGAAACTAACAAATTTAAACCACCACACTCATGATTTGGAATGTTATGGACAGAGAGAAGTGCTCAAAAATAGGTACAAAGATAGCTTATGTACATGGCTAATGTGAATAAAAATCCAAGGAGCTAAAATGTCTTTCATTTTATGACATTGGAGATAGACTGTGACTTTTTACCCTGTCTGTCAACATCTTACTGTCACCATAGAGACTGATACAATATCTATTTAACTTTATAATAATTACATATAAACCAAATTATTTTAACAAGCTAAGGTCATTTAAGTATGTGTCTTGTATTGAAGATGGAAGAAAGCTGGAGTACTCAGAATAAAGAACAAGGGCCCAATGGGCCCGAATCGCTCACCTGCAATCTGGTAATCATACATGGTTCATACTTAACAAATAAAGTAAATAAGAATTTATATCATCCCTAAGCACATTAGAGGCCTCTTTGCCTCTTGGTTATTAAAAAGAAGACGTTTAAAGATTTCAGCCTATTTGACCCCTGTGACCTTGAATGAAAGTCAAGGTCATTCATTTGAACAAGCTTGGTAGTCCTTCATCCCAGCATGTTACATGCCAAATATCGGGTCTCTAGGCATCTTGGTTATGAAGCAGAAGTCTTAACAAGATATTTAAGCCTATTTGACCCTTGTGACCTTGAATGAAGGTCAAGGTCATTCATTTGAACAAACTTGGTAGCCTTTCATCCCAGCATGTCACAGGCCCAATTTAAGGTCTCTAGGCCTCTTGGTTATTTAGAAGAAGTCTGTTAAAGATTTTCACCTATTTGACCCCTGTGAGCTTGAATGAAGGTCAAGGTCATTCATTTGAACAAACTTTCGGGCAGGTGAGCTAATAAAAACCACTAACTATGGCCAGTACCTGGCAATTGCCTAATGTGGGATTCAAGATTTTAACTCAAAACTCGGAGGTAGAGAGATAGTGGTGATGAGTCGGAATACATAACCACATCTATTAGCTCTTTGTGTTAAGGTTATTGATGAGATGTAAATATGCAAAAAAATGTTGAGTTATCTAGAAAACAGACATCTGTCATAAATGTACAACTTTCATACAAGCACACATATATCCTCCCAACAACAACCTTTACCCTTAATAGCTGCTTCTTGATTTTATTGTACCAATTAAAAACCTGCTTCGTCATACTAGTTATACAACAATTTAATAAAAGATAAGTTGGAGGAGTGCTGAAGGCTTTCATGGATTTCCAGACATCTACGAAAAAACTATGACCATTTTACCAGTGCCTCCCTTATTGAACATCTAAATGAAAAATACTATAAGTATCAGCTATTACTAAATGGAATTTCAACATAATGTGTAAAGATAGCTTTGACCAAAAAGAAATAATAATCATATGTTTTAAAATATTAAATACAAAATGACATGGTTTTACACATACTACTTAACAATATCAATCTTAATTGAAACATGTATGGAGATGGTAATTTAATTTTCTCTCATACTTCACAGGGATATCCCATGGTTGCTAGGGAAAAGATAACTCTATCTTACACAAGGTGTTTATGTGATGTCATCAATACATGACCAGCCACAATCTTTCAATTGGGTTGAGATATCCCTGTCTACTTGACAGACCCATGTAAGATTCCATTTGTTAAAATATCAAACTGTATTGCACACAGGAAACATTTATGGTTCTGTTATATCTACTGAAAAAAATACAAGGCAGTAAATTGGTCAGTATAACACTGTGGAACCCTATTCTGTTTGCACACACATATGAAAAGTATCCAAGAAAAATATCAATAAATTGATTTTAGCATTGTGTATTTTCAAATTTGAATGTTTATTTCCTAAACAGAGCTTTAGTCATCTTTCTTCTCTACTCTTGATTTTTTTTCTTTCTCCAATTGTTCAGTTGGTGGGGTGAAATAGGTGCAATTGTTTTAGAAAGCCGTCGAGGATCTAAGGCTGGTAGTTCCACTTCCCTATGCATTCTGAGACGGTCTTCAAGCCTGTTTCGCACGATCTGCTCAAGAATAACATCTATATGTTTATATGTCTTGGCCACCTTCTCGGGATACACCGTCCACCGTTTACTTTTTTTGTTGAACGTCCTATGCATTCTAAATGTAAAATATAACGCATGATAAGTTAACTGGTAACAGAGCACAAATAGGGAGAGGCAAGACCTATATGATATTAATGTTTTATTTAAAGAAATCATGATTTTAAGCAAAGATGTAGACTATGTATAAAAGTCTTTTTGCCGAGGCGACTAATGGAATATTTTTTATCTTTAAATTATGTGTTGTCTAACTTGTCTTGGTACAACGTATTACCATATCATTAATATCCATTATCTATGTTCTTCATTATAATCATATAGTATGAAACTTACCTGACTGTACCATCCGGCCTTTTCTTCACATCTCTGTTTAGATTACTGTTGTAATCTAGGGCTGCCAGGATGTTCCTTGCCCTGTACACAGGTGGGCTGTATGCAAAGCGTTTGGAGGCATACATCAATATAAGCTGATGAAAGTTCTCCAGTTCTGCTGTTGTTCTGTAATTTAAAAAGAGAGTAACAAATATATATTGTTTATATGACTATTGCCGGTGTAACGTTGAAAATGGACCTCCGTTGAAAATTGACCTCGGGTCAGTTTTCAACGTTGAAAACAGGCCCCGAATGCCGTTGAAAATTGAACAAGCCGTTCAAAACTGACAGTGTCTAGGGTCAATTCTCAACGGCAGGTCTGTTGAAAAATGACCGTTGAAAAATGACCTTGGCAAACTATCAACGGATGGTCTTTTGAAAAGAAAAGTATCAGTTATGTTGTGTTCTGCGTATGGTTGTGTTGTGTTGTTTTGTGGTTGTGCGTTTTGTGTTGTTGTTGTTGTCGTGTGATGTTGTGTTGTTATGCTGTGTGTTGTTGTGTGTTGTGTTGTGATGTGTGGTTGTGTAATGCTATTGTGTTGTGTGTTATTGGTGTGTTGTTGTGTTATGTGTTGTTGTGTGATGTTTTGTTGTTATGTTGTGTTGTGTTGTCAGGCGTGTTATGTTGTTGTGTGTTGTTGTTAGGTGGTATTGTGTTGTTGCGTGTTTGTGTGATGTGTTCTTTTGTTATGTTGTGTGATGTGCTGTTGTGTTATGTTGTGTTGTGTGATGTTGTGTTGTTGTAAGATGTTGTTGTATTGTGGTTGTGTTGTGTGTTGTGGTGTGGTTGTGTTGTGTGTTGTTGTGTTGTCTTGTGTTGTGTGTTGTTTGATGTTGTGTTTAGTGTGAAGCGTTGTTGTGTTGTGTGATGTTGTGTTATTTTGATGTGTTTTGTTGTGTTGTGTGATGTGTGGTGTTGGTGTGTGGTGTTGTGTTGTTGTGTAAAAACGAGTTCTTATGGGGTCACTTTTCAACGGGGTCTATTTTCAACGGGTCGGTGTAAAAAGTGCGCTTAAAGTTCAGTTTTCAACGGTTTTCGGGGTCATTTTTCAACGTTGAAAAATGACCCGAGGTCAGTTTTCAACGGGGGTCCATTCTCAACGTTACACCGGCCATTATGTGAAATTGTCAATATCATAACTTTGGACTTTTGTTTGCTGCAGTCTAATTTAGTTATTTTTGTTTTTAATAACCAACCTACATTGTACAGTTTGTACTCAGGCTTTTGATTATATAAACTACATAAAGACTGTTTAACTATAGAATCAGAAGCCTGTAGTCTGTACCTAGCAACTCCCCCATATGGGACTCAAATATATAACCACTCAGCCATTACAGCTCCTTTCAAAAGTCTAATGTAATGACCAAGGTATACATGTAATTCATTTGAATTTTGAACAAAAGGAAAGATCATTTATGCATGTCTATAATTTGTAGCTATAGCTTAACAATTTCATAATTGTAAATAAATAAAGATTGGTACAGCACACTGACCTTGCATTCAGATAGTAAGGCACTTTATTCAGGAACCGTTTGTCCAGAACAATTTTCCGTAAGACATGGTGTGCCTTGCTGCCTTTTTCGAGCCATTTCTCATCGGTAGCCTCTGTTGTCAGAGGCCCATGGGAACATTCAGCAGGACAGTTGTCCGAATACTGCATGAGCCACGAATGTTCATCCACAACATGGTGAAGAACACCTGACCATAATCCCTAAAAAAACATACAATTATCGATACATTACTATCTAATGCAAACTGTATGATATATAAATAAGGCTCAACCAACAAGATACGGTACTTACTATATAGTAATGTAAAATATAAAAAATGTCCTGTTTACAGCATTTATTAGTATCATGCATTTGTATTATGATAATGGCGTATCACTATAATCGAGCACTAAATTAAAGGGACATTAAAATGAGGCTAATTCTGTTACATAATCACGAGGCCAAATATGACACAATTAAATTATTGTTCTACATTCCTTATGAAAGATATAACTAGAAATATTGACAAAGTCCACGACATTGATAAGTATTTTGATTGATACTGTTGAAATTCCGAATCGTTGATAAATACGATAAAGCAGGTATAACATGTACATAATTATGTATGCTGTACCCCTACCTGAGCCAAAGTCACGTACGTAAACAAATGCAATACATAACCACTGAGGAGTTGGTGAAATTATGTTTAGACAAGCACATTCACCTAATAACGTAAACACACTACTGTAAGAGCGATTTGAGTAATTTTAGACTAAAAATTCTTAACTACACTGGCAAGGACCAGGGTTCGGCATACAAGACGTCCGACCACATTGTGTAATGGCGGACAGCAAGGGAGTTTGAACATTCCACATACATTTCACTAGTGGGCTTATAACAGTAAAACAAACTATTAAATTTAAAGTCCATTAGAACTGGTTTGTTTCCTATACTGAATTGTCCCTTTAATCAAGTGTTGATTTTGTATAAATTTGTGATTTTCAAGTACAGTTTATACATGTAGTTTGATTTGTATACATACAATGAAATCTTCATAAGTATTTGCTGTTTGAGCAACATGCCAGAAATGGTTGGAAATGTCCTGACTCCACTTTTGCAGCAACTGACATTCCTTATCCTGACCAGCCTATAAACAAATGATGGCATCAACTTCATTCATTCAAGTTCATATCTCTAGAAATGTTACAGGAAATGTTTGTGAATATTAATTACAGGTCTTTTCCAACACTTTTTAGTCCCGTAAAAATGTTCAGAAGGAAATTAAATTACATTATCTTATTTCATTTTCATAGTGTTTTAATGCCAAGGAAATATTTGAATTTGAGAAACAATTAATTGACATTAAACATGAAAATTGAATGAAAAATACTCACAGTAATGATTTTCTTTCCAAGGTTCTTGGCTGTGTGCCATATGTCATGGGAGTGCTTTATCTCTGGATAATCCTTCTCTGAATTTTAATTAGATATTTGAATACAGATCAATATGAAATGTTACATGATAGAAATGCAAAGATATCAAGTAAAAGTACAAAACAGCTAGTTCTACAATGGACCAAATTACCAAGTAACAAGTCACAAGTTCCAGTTTTAGAGCCCATATAAGCTTTAATTGTTTTATTACCATTAATTGATGTCATATGTAACAAGAGATCCCAGAGGGATCTTGGCGCCCACCAAGGAATGATCTATGTCTGACAATGGAAAGAGGGATCTTTTCCCTGCTTTTCAAACTTTTTCAAACACACTATATATAAAATTTGAGACAGATCACTATAGTACTTTCTAAGAAATAGCGATAACAAACTTTAAGTATCAAAATCCAAGATGGCCGCCTGTCGGCCATCTTGTTGACCGATCGGTCCCAAAATGCAATATGCACAACTAGGGTCCTAGGGGAACCTGTATATGAAATTTGAGAAAGATCCCTTCAGCACTTTTTGAGAAATAGCGGTAACAAACTTTAACTATCAAAATCCAAGATGGCCGCCTGTCGGCCATCTTGTTGACCGATCGGTCCCAAAATGCAATATGCACAACTAGGGCCCTAGGGGAACCTACATATGAAATTTGAGAAAGATCCCTTCAGTACTTTCTGAGAAATAGCGGTAACAAGAATTGTTAACGGACGGACGGATGGACGGACGGACGGACGGACGGACGGACCACGGACCACGGACGAAAGGCGATTTGAATAGCCCACCATCTGATGATGGTGGGCTGAAAATATACTATGAAGTTCATAAGAGAGACATGAAGTTTGAAAACAAGAGGCCCAGAGGGCCTGTATCGCTCACCTGGTTTGTAATGCCTAGTAAGGTTCATTGTTTCTTTTCTGAAGGAATTTGAATATTTACCTCTAATTCCCCTATTGGGCCCCACTCTTTCTGCTCATGGGGGTCAGAGCCAAAAATTATAGGAATTCTGTTAACCCCAAGGATATTTCTGGGCCAAATTTGGTTAAACTCCAAGCAGAACTCTAAGACTAGTAGCGATTTATAGGATTTACCTAAATTTCCCTATTGGGCCCCGCCCCTCCTGCCCCCAGGGGGTCAGAGCCAAAATTTATACAAGTTCTATTCTCCTTCCCCCAAGGATGTTTCTGGCCAAATTTGGTTTCAATCCATGCAGAACTCTAGGACAAGTAGCGATTTATAGGATTTACCTCTATTTCCCCTATTGGGCCCACCCTTCCTGCCCCCGGGGGTCAGAGCCAAAATTTATATAAGTTCTGTTCCTATTCCCCTAAGAATGTTTCTGGCCAAATTTGGTTACAATCCATGCAGAACTCTAGGACAAGTAGCGATTTATAGGATTTACCTCTATTTCCCCTATTGGGCCCCGCCCCTCCTGTCCCCAGGGGGTCAGAGCCAAAATTTATACAAGTTCTGTTCTCCTTCCCCCAAGGATGTTTCTGGCCAAATTTGGTTACAATCCATGCAGAACTCTAGGACAAGTAGCGATTTAAAGGATTTACCTCAATTTCCCCTATTGGGCCCCGCCCCTCCTGTCCCCAGGGGGTCAGAGCCAAAATTTATACAAGTTCTATTCCCCTTCCCCCAAGGATGTTTCTGGCCAAATTTGGTTACAATCCATGCAGAACTCTAGGACAAGTAGCGATTTATAGGATTTACCTTAATTTCCCCTATTGGGCCCCGCCCCTCCTGTCCTCGGGGGGTCAGAGCAAAAATTTAAACAAGTTCTGATCCCCTTCCCCCAAGGATGTTTCTGGCCAAATTTGGTTACAATCCATGCAGAACTCTAGGACAAGTAGCGATTTATAGGATTTACCTAAATTTCCCTTATTGGGCCCCGCCCCTCCTGTCCCCGGGGGGTCAGAGCCAAAATTTATACAAGTTCTATTCCCCTTCCCCCAAGGATGTTTCTGGCCAAATTTGTTTTCAATCCATGCAGAACTCTAGGACAAGTAGCGATTTATAGGATTTACCTCAATTTCCCCTATTGGGCCCCGCCCCTCCTGTCCCCGGGGGGTCAGAGCAAAAATTTATACAAGTTCTGTTCCCCTCCCCCCAAGGATGTTTCTGGCCAAATTTGGTTAAAATCCATGCAGAACTCTATGACTAGTAGCGATTTAAAGGAAATGTTGACGGACAGACGGACGACGGACGGACGGACGGACGGACGGACGGACGACGGACGACGGACGACGGACGCCGCGCCATGACATAAGCTCACCGGCCCTTTGGGCCAGGTGAGCTAAAAATAAGAGATATTTAGTTTATATTACTTACTCATAAATGCACCGATCTGGGAATGGGCATCAGTGACAACCTCCTTCACACTCATTCCGTCTCTGCTCAGTTCTCTCATCACTTTTTGGAATCCAGCTTTTTCCATCAAGCAGCTTTTCTTTTCGGTTTCCCTCTTATCAACAGTAACTAAGCTAAGAATTTTCTTCGAATCATTCTCCATAACAGTATATGAACAGAATTTTGCATTATATCCAGGACTGTCCATTCTTCCATCACCTGTAGAACAAACATCATATTCTGACTTAGGCGCGAGATATGTAACATTTTGATAAATTTGAGTTATGTAAATTTTAGAGTGATACACATGGGAACTTGAATTTAGATAAAACTACAAGGAGGCCTGTACAATAAATCCCTTTCCAAATGTACACAATGTACATGTATGTTATTTTCACAGTTCAGAATAATTAACATATTACCAAGAATGACAAGATCCTTCCCTCTAAACTCTTCAAAAACAGACTGCTGATGATCTGTCCAAGCCTGGTCAATAGTTGGCACAATGTAGCATCTTTGAAGTCTACTGTAAACAGCTGAGCTCACAAAATGTAATCTCAAAAACTGAGCAAACAATGCCACTTTTCCATAATTGTTTCCAGAGGTGAACAGTGCGCTAGACATCATGATATCTCCTGTATGCAGACCTCTTCTCAAAACTGGTTGTGAACACCACTGATACACAAGGTGATCTTCTTCACACACCTGAAATAACATAGTAAAAAAAATGAGTGAATGAATAAAACATAATAGTTAAAAATCACAGTAATAATTTTATACATGATACACTTTTACCTTCTGAACAAAAGAAAAGTTAGATTAACAGTTAGGAAGATTTCAGTGAGAGGTAAAGTGAAATATTTGTAAATTAATGAGATTCAAAGATCAAAATAGAAATATGTAATCAGACTTTAATCTTGAAAGCTTCTTTGAATATTTTTGGAACTGTAAATGAGTTGTGGTGTAAATTATAAAAGAGAATTGTTGTTTATTGAATAAGTGTCTTCATAAAGTCTTATAGTAAAATTAATATGAAAGTCTAAATATGTTACCATGTCTGAATAAAAGAATGCCCATGTATGTTATGGTACAATGTATATGTTTAATTGACATACCCATTTAAGATATATAGCTGATCCAACAAAACTGTGTTTAATACTTGGTACTCTCCCACATCCTTTAACTTGACAAGTATATTTAAGATTGCTAGCCAGTTGAAGGAGAGGATTTAGGTAAATGAGACAGGCTTCATCCTTTGCAACAAAGTGTGCATGCTCAGGGTCATACACCCTCCTAACACCAGTCCCACTCTCTTTGCCTTTGAATTCTTCTCTGCCGAGGTCCTCTTCAGTGTTGTCCTCACAATATCCCATCTCGATATCCCCAAAGGACACATCATCTACTTCTTGAAAATTCATTGGCCTTCATTTCAAATGGAAAATATAATGATGCACAATTAAGTAATGATACAAATACATGTACTGTATAAATGCATATGAAATATTAAATTGACAATAATCAAGATTTATAATAGTGATATTATCCAAATACATGTATATCATTTTGGTGAGGTCAATAATGGTTTTATTATATGGATGTTTGTTTTGCTCACTCCTGATTGGTTGAAAGTATACTTTCCTACCATGATACACTTTGCTCTTAGAAATGATTCAACAGGACTATTCATTATCAGGGAGTGTAACTACTTAATATCAGGAAGAGGTCAGATGCATGTGTATGTCTATACCTGGTTGAAGGATTTACATCATAAATAGTAAATACCATATAATAAAACATATGTCAACATGTTTTCAGGTGGATATGGTGATTTATCAACCTTCAAAAATTATATACACTCATCATCGAGTAATATCACTTTCTCAAGTTAATCAAATACTGTATCCACCTACAAACAGGTCTATATTTGTTAATAAAATGTTTAACGGTACCTAAGAAAAATATTAACTGAGGACAATGAATTTTTTCTAGGTTAATATGTTTTTTTTTAAATCCAAGGTAAATATTTGAAAACAATTTGTTTTTGCTCGAAATATTGATAAATAATCATGTATAATAAATCATGTGTTGATTGCAATTGAGATATAAAAGCATGCAGCTCCATTCAAGATACCTTAACTGATTTTAAATTATTACTACTTCCTTCTTCGATGAAATAATCCACTTCGATTCTATATGTATTTACAGATCAAGGTTTACATTCTCTTACACTTAGTACTGCATATAATAATCAAGAGATCTAAGGCTCTTAACGGTCATTTCAAAAGAATTAAATACGTTTTTCAATATGCTAACTATAGCCTCCATCTTCAGGTTGAATTTTGGTAGGATCAAAAAATAACTTCTTTTCTACATACACATTTCAATAAGATTCATATAAATTTTCAGTATCTGTAACTCTAGTACAATTTTTAAACAGGTTTTTCAAGATGGCGGCTGTGGCAGCCATCTTGGATTTCAGATCAACCCGAAAAATAATAACACTTGGTAGGGATCATTTCAAGTAAGTTTCAGCAGGAGCTTAAAACAAGAAATTAAAGTGGGATAGGTTGGATGACTCATGGCTGACAACGGATGAAGCATGATGGGAATTAGCTATAGGTCATTCGGACCAATCGGGTCAGATGACCTAAAAAGCAGATCTTGCGTGAATACATACCCAAGTGTAATGTCAAAACTTGGCTCAAAGTCTATATCATCTCCGCATTCACTTTCCATATCTTGAAGACATTCTCCTTCCGACACTGTTATCGTCAGACTGAAGTTTGAAATACAATTGTAAACATATATTAGATATCTTAACATATGTTAGTCTATATATCTAATCTACAAAATCATTATAATCATTTTATTGCAATCATCTGATGACATTTTTAAATCTTATATACTGTTGATATTTGAATACATGTAGGTAAAGGACTGTATGTAGATGTGAACAATGGGTGCATCTATATGATATGCGCCAATATGGCATTACAAGGCCATCATGTTACTCATTGCTAGTGCATAAATTATAAGAATGTTACATCAATAGCTTTAATAAGGGGTAGTCGTGGCAGTGCAGTTGAGGTATTTCAACAATTAACTACTAGTCCGCCACCTATAGGTAGTGTTTGAAACCCATGTGGGGCAGTTGCCAGTTGTTAGATTGGTGGTCTTTCTCTGAGTACTCTGGCTTTGCTGAAATTTACATGTCCTTTTTTATAATAATGACCCTGGCTGTTAAATACTCTAACAGATAAATTATAAGCAAAAAACCTCCAGTCTAAGAGTTACACATGTATAGCAAGTGTAGAAAAACTTCTAATAATATCTAAATGGACATGCATGGTCTGTTTGTTAATTGTTTAAAATGAATTGAGATATGCATAAAACAATAAACAAATTTGATCTTACATTTTGATAAAATCACATTTTGACATGATTAATTCTTAGTTTCATAAAAATTTATAAATCATTAAAATTAATATTCATTAAAAAAAGTTACACAAAATATAACATACTCAAAAGGATCAATAAAACTTGATGACGCCCCCTGCTGCTCCAGTTCAGGCAATCTGTAAAAGATGTAGAAGTATTTTTAAACATTTGTCAATTATTATATGATAATGAATATAACTTATATATAAATAATAATACATCTATGGAAGATTCAGTTTCTTACAGATTAACAATCATCTATCATAACAGAAAACAAATGCACTGTCAGTTTAACAAGTGAGAGTAACATTATGATTATGTAGCTAGAACTCACAACCCTGGAATTACTGCATGTCTCCCACTCTAAAATTAAATTGAGAAACTGAGCTAAAGAGAGCACAAGCACAAAAGTGAAAGACATTGATATCATTATTGCAATGTGCCTCTAATGCACTATATGTTTTTAGTATATAAAGGGCATACAAAATGGTCTAATTTTTAGCAATTTTAATACAAGTACCTTGCTTCTGTGGTACACTGAGTTGTTATTTCCTCTGGGACCCCTGACAATTCTGACTCACTCAGTTCTATAGCCTGAATTCCTGACAGCTCAGATTCACTGTGGAAAACAAATAAATTTAAATAACAAATCAACACTATATTTCTTACATATAGGGTGAAATAAAATATACTTCATTCCAATTTTGAAACATTCACACATGCATACATGTAGTTTCAATAATTAGTGTTCAAAATAATACCTGGGTAGTGTTGAAGCTGTAAGTTTATTATTTCTTTATGAGAGATTCCAACTTGGCAAGAAACTGGGGCTACAAATGTACCTCAATATAGGGGTTTAGAAATCCTAAGACAATGTGGGTAAAGTTCAATTTAACGTTGAGTAGTCCCACCTTCCAATGATAATGACATGACAAACTTTGTCAAACTATGACGTCACAATCACTGGAAGGTGGAACTAATCATTTTGAATCTCGAAACTACTGTTTAATAATGAGTTCTTATTTATATTTCGCACAGTTAAAAGTGTACCACAAATGTACAGCTTATTAATTTCTTACCTTGAATTATCTGGTTTAGGCATTTTGAATGGAGCTGAAAGTCTTTGACTTGGAGTTGAAGTGATTTTCTTCGTAAAATCCTGGTGGCTGCAGTATATGTATACAAAACATCTTAAGAATAGATCTACTATACTACGTGTAGTATAGACTAGGTCTAGTTACTGTTTCAGATAGGGGCCTATTTGTATAATACTTCTAACATGACAACACACATCATTCGTAAAATTAATTAAATACACTCATAGAGTAGTACTGTATAGTTACATATATAAATGTAACACTGCAATCACATGTTACATGTTGAGTTACAGTGCGTTACTACGTAAAAATTACTATGTAACGTTATGTATGAACTGCACATTACAGTTTACATCCCTGTCGTCGGATCGTGTGTATTTAAAAACTTAAACATACAGGATATATCGATCCATTGATTATTGTAGAATACATTTATTCACAACAACCTTTCAGACAAACTGAGATTTTTTTATTATTATTATTAAAGATGCTCCACCGCCGACAGAGCATAAATGATATTCATCATTTGAACAATAATTGGTGTTTAATCGTGTATATATATGTCTAATTAACACAAAAAATAATATAAAATAATTTATTTCGCCTTTGGTGCATGCGCAATCAGTACTTCATTCCATATAGGATATAGTGACACGGAATTTTTTCGGGATGCAATTAATTATTTTTCATATTTTTAACTTGAAGTCTTGAAGTAAAATTAAAAGCTCAAACATTTCAATGGTGGTAATGGTGTAAAGTAAGTAACTTTTTTAACTGAAGAAAAATACTAAATCGTCTGCTACTGTTTTTGATAGTGAAAAAATACAATTTGTCAGCGGTGGAGCATCTTTAAAGTATATGTTTTAACATATAGAAAATAACCCCTTTCGGTGCCCCACTCACCTATCTAGAAGTAGCTTTGCCACGTCCCGATGATTTGTAAGGCCATATTCGGCTTTCACAGCCTCCCATCTCTCCAACATGTCTCCGATTGAAATTCTTGACCGCCCTCGACATTTATCCCGTTCTGCCTTCTTTCTTTTCTTTGCAGATTCGGTACTTGTTTTAGGACGGCCCAACTTTCGTTTGAGCGCGCCCTCCATCTTTGTGTACATTAAGTTCCGGTCATGCGCATATTGATCTCATTAGCGACTTTGGGACCTTAAGAAGTGGTCTTAATTAATAAGCATGCGGTCTTTCTACAAAGGTATCTGTAAGGCATGCTTCACTGTACAAAGTTGTAAAAATTGAGATGGCAAGTCGGGCGTGGGAACTGCTTTTTGAGAATTAAAGGTCATTTAAAAAAAAAACTTTTTATGATTGTGTTAAGTGCATTTTCAGGGACATTCTAGTCTTTTTGCGAAACAATTATCTATGCCAAAATAAGTTAGTTACAGTATGCAATTCACATTAAAGTCCTTCAACGTAAATATTAACTAATATTTGCTTATTTGTTACTGTAATCATAATACCGGGTATGAACAGTTACATGTAAAAAAAAAAGCAAAAAAAAAAAAAACCCAATGTCAGTTGAAATCTTGGCCTGCAAAACATTATATAGACCGGAAGACACTAGTTCTAGAAAATGAGTGAAGAAGTGATGCTGTCTTAAAATCTGTCTCTGTACCATAACTGCAAATAAAAATTGTTTCCATATTTGTCTTATAAATTCGTACTGTGAAACATTTTCCCCATTCATTTTGCTACTATACAGTTATATGAGATTTATAATAAACATATTGTAACTTAAGAATATACATGCAGTCATAAAGTGACAGATTGTAAAAACTGGGTTCCATGGAAATAAAACTAAATATAGTTTTTTTAAATATCTATTTTCGGGACTCAATTGTAAAAAAAATACACTCATAGAACTACAGCAAACTTGTTCATCTGAAAAACTTACCAAGCATCATCATCATCATCATCATCATCAAAAATACAATATTGAGAGTACAGGGAAATGAAAAAAGAGATATACATTGTAGATATATTGGGGCAGATTTATTAACATTTAAAGTTAAGATCAAAGGTCAGTTAGCGATAAAATCGCGCGACTACATGCATATTACTTTACATGCTAGTTGAAAGTAGATTTCTGCTGACTTTTTGAGGAGATACGCGCAATCATTTGTAAATTCATCTGACAGTTCATCATATTCAAATTCGAAATCCGGAATTTTTGCTTTGAATATTGTCTGAAGCAAAAGTTCTTCGCAGAGGTTAGACATTATTACATATGGCTGGATACCACAATAATCAGTCACTTTCGTCATAAAAGTATCTCTCAGTAGGAATGTTCTTGTACAGCTTGTTACAAAATGTCTTATAATGTCGTATAGTGGCTTATCACATAAATTACATACGATGCGTTGTTCTCCAGGAACACAGGTAATCATTTTGCACATATATAACACTGTTTTATTGTCAATATCCGGTGTTTGCGGTATGTGATATGGTTTATCATATGTGGAGTGAACATATTTAAATCTCACGAAATCACTATCGCTGTCAATTCTCTCATGAAGCGATCGATCTTCATGTATAGCTACAGCTCCTTTTACAAAAAGCTTCCATTGGATCTTTGACGGAAAATTTACGGACTGGATATAACTCTGTATGAAGTCTAATAGATTGCACTTGGCTAAAATAGAAACAATATATCGGAGATAACCCATTTGCTTTGCTTTTGGTGTGTCTTTATACTTAAAAAGCCTACATATAAAGATGCTTTCCGGAACACTGGTGGGCGACTGGGCGTGCATTCGATAATGCAACTATACTTTCGCACATGTCGGATCGCGTAGATCGTCTCAGATTTAAAATGAGCTTAATAGCTTAGTGCTGGAATGTTTCAAGCTTGCGGATATCACATTGAGATAAGTTATTCCATAGTTCGCATCCAAATAGTATCTACTAACAAGTGTAAGAGGTTTAGTGTGTATAAATCAGTTCCTATGCGAGTGATAGAATGTAGCATGTTACGTCCTTTCTTGCAAGCGTTATCAATGGCACCAGTGGTTTTTTTCAAGTTAGTGGAGAGAATGATTCTTAAGTTTGTCTCTTTGTTCGCAATACTCATTGCATTGTTGTTGATTGTCCACTCATAATTTAGGCATGCACAGCCGAATGTTAGTATGTTACATTTCGATGCATTATATTGGAATTTCCATTTATTAGTATATCCTTGTGCAACGTCTAGTAAAGTTTGTAGTGCCTTCGGACTTGTGGTAACCAGCGCGTCATCAGGTCATCATCGGCAAAACACGGATTCCCACACGGGATGGATTTGACTTTAGCGCCAACGTACGCCGTGGGTCGCTTCCAGATCAGCAAGTATGTCATTAATATGGAGTAAGTATAGGAAAGTTGAAATTATCCCACCTTGTCTAACTGACATCTGAACTTTAAGCCTGCGTGATTGAGCACCATTATGGATTACAACACTATAGATGTCACGGTATGCGTTGAACAATATTCTAAATAAGTGTCCCGTCACTCCAATGTTATGCAGTTTGTTAAATATACCGTTATGTTGAACAGTGAAGAGTATTGTAACTTTAGAATATGCATGCAGTCATAAAGTGGCAGATAAAAAAAACTTGGTTCCATGGAAATAAAACTGACTAAATATAGTTTTTAAATATTTTTTCGGGACTCAATTGTTAAAAAAATTGTACTCATAGGACTACAGTAAACTTGTTCATCTGAAAACTTATAATGCATGAAATTAAAAATAAATGGAAAAGTTGGTTTTTTAACCAGGTAGGGAATGTACGTCACAAACATTACTAAGAGAACAACGTAATTGGCTGCCGTGAGGCCCGCCTCGCGGTAAGGTTACCTTCGTTTGTATCGTTATCAATCAACTTATTAATCATTAATGCCGTCTAAAGTACGTTAAATGTATTCAAGATTCATCGGCTGTTAATGGATTTTTTTACTGAATGTGGCTTCAAGGACAAACATCGTTTGCTCGCAGTTTAAACGTGGTTATCGTTAGGACTTCTACGTGAAATTGCAGCAACTTAAAAATTCCCCTTTTCTAGCATATTTTGATATTCTAAATTGATTGTAAGCCATACCAAACTCGTTTAGAATAGAGTTTGCTAAATGTCGAGCAGAAACAACTTGACTTTAGAGAAGGGGGATATCGTAAGGATACACACAAAACAGTGTTGACGTCAGGACATGTTTCATGAATGAATATTCTTTTTGTAGGATCTTTTCAAAATGTTTTATTTGTGTTCCATATGTCCAATTAATGTATAAATATCGTTATCATACAATACTACTTTATAACATCCCTTCATAGAGAACACTTATATCAAGCCCTCTGTTACAGCAAACATGGAGACGGAATTTGCTGAGAAAGTCACAATTTGGAACCGTTCCGAAAACAAGAAACGAAAAAAAACAGAATTCCATTTGACACGGGGTAATCGTGTTACATCGGTTTTTCAATTCCGTCAGAGTTGTACAACGGTACTTCAATTCCGTAAGAGCAAAATGTTGGCTACAAATTCCGTCAGAGTGAAATGTGAGAGATAAGCGACTTTAATTCCCTATAGAAAGATTAATATTGTGTAATATGCTTCGATTCTTGAGGTATGTCACAACATCACTATTTTGAACACTTTATATTTTGATTTTTGGCGAGTGTGAATATATAACTCCAGATAAATGCATATTTGTATAGGAAATATGTCTATTGATTTAGATTAAGTTTTGGATGCATATAAGTGTTCAGAAAAGTATTTTGTTAACAAAACAATATAAGGATTTTATCATTGATCATAATAACAGATAAAAGTCGGCGAAAAAGACAATTTTATGGCAGTTTGCTTTGATCGAAATAAAGTATTTGGAACAATGATACAATTTCCGTTACCTACTGATGGAGACATGATACAATTTCCGTTCATCTTCAATTAAGAAACAAAAAGTTTAAAGTTTACTGTTTTTACTGTTGTAATCGGAAAAAAATGTATATAAACTACGAGTGCAAAGCACAACAAGTGAAAAAAAACCATCTAAGTTTCCACCTCACTAGATGAAATATTACTTGTATTGATCAAGCAACAATGAATATTCTATTTATTACATTTTTTTCTCGCTCTCATCTACAGAAGACCATAACTAATAGTTCCGTCAAAGGTTATTCCGTCATTGTATTTTAAAACTTACTTGCCTTTTCGATTGTTTTTTTTTTTCGTTTTTGCATATATTTTTTATCTTGTTCAGGAGCACCTATCCCCCTTTTTTCTCAATGTTTAGGCATTCTGGGCACTAATAACTGCAAATACAATATTTAAATTGAAGGTATTTCAATATGAAGTTTAGTTTGTTTTTAAGTATGCTTGAAATTCTTAAGAAAAATTTGATCACTGATTTCTGACTTCAAAGGAAAACTTTTTTGAAAGAAAATAAAAACTTGTAATTAAAATTGATACATTGGAAAATGTAATCAACAGATCAATTCGAATTCTGTGATATTTTGAACCAAGAATCAAATCCTTTTTTCAAATATTTTCATTAATCAAATAACTTACGAAATGAACCAAATCAAATATTTGCCCTAAATTTCAAGGATTTGCATTCTTTTTCAAGACAATTAGTCTTCAATTAATCTGCTACTCGCCATGCTCTGATATGTATTACCGGTATGAAGCAACAATCTACAAATGCATATTGTTTGGGCAATCAAACAGCTCTTGATTTTTTCTTCATAATGGATAGGTACCTTCACTTTCAAATTTTTAGTTTGTTTTATATTTTTGATTTAAAGTTGTGATCATCCATCACTTTTTGCAGCAAGCATGATTATAAATGCATTTGTATCTATTGTTATAGTTCAAGTATTTCAGTTTTTTCCCTCGCAATGACATTGGGGAGTAGGAGTGGGGGTTGAGGTAGTACTGGGTTCAGGTTCCGTCTATCCAGCTGTAGACACAATGATAGGATTTCATTGAACTTACATATAGTTGTATTAATCTTTAAACAGTCCAGATTTGCATAATTTATATTGGAACATAATGACTCCACCTGTTTTTAGAGATAAACTTTTTTGAAACAGTCTACCACCTACTACTAAATTACTCAATTATCAATGATACTTGGCAATAATCCTTATTTAGTGAAGATGCGCATAATCTATATCAGAACAAGAAGATTTACAAAGATGTCATTTTATGATATATATTTTTTGGGTCAATTTATAATAAAATTGTATGTTCCTTTGAAACTTGGATTACAGCCTTGTGATATTATGACAATGTTATATTTTATAAACGAGTACAGTTCAAAACTAAATTTCCATTACATATTTATATCCTATTACATTTTAAACAGCATAAAGGAATGTTCTATTGTCGTAACTGTGCTACTTTGTGTAAATTTACAGTAAATTTTCGTAATATGTGTTTTCCAGAACAACCTCAGGAGTCAAGCTGAAACTTTGCCAGGAATGATAATTAGATGATCCAGATCAGTTTTTCATAGTTTTGTGTTTGTCCAAGATATAGCAACAGACATTTGATGCATCCTTTGTATACTCCCTCAGTTCGAGAGTGGACTTGCTTTAACTGATATCGTTCAATTTTTTTTACTCATAATTTCTCAAAATATCCTTCCTAGACGTTTTGTACCGGGTTTCATTCTCATAGATAGACTAGCATGCCTGGTCACGAAATAGACATACCATCAGTCATTACATTCTTACCTGGAAAATTTTAAAGCTGAAATTCGTGAGAGAAAAAACAGACCAATCACATATCTGCAGAGACATTGACGCTTATTTCATAGGCAGTGTCAACCACAGTGTATAGTTGTTAAATTCTTTTTCTGTACACCAAAAGACCAAACTACTTGTCTCATCTATTGTCACAAAACAAGCTTTCAGTTTTGCTATGCAATGTTCTTAGGGTAGATTTATAGACAGTGATAGTGACCACTGCAGACTGCAGTATACATAAAGTATAAGATTTTAAAACATTTTGTGACCCTCAGGTACAATATCTTTTTCCCTTCATATCCACACATGTAAATGTGTTAAAACCTTTTCCCTAGTAAGTGAAGAATATCCCAGTAAATTATAGGATAAAGAGATATATTACCTCACCAGAAGAGCAGATATCTCTGTCCATGTTAAAGAGAATTATCTGTCATCTCACAGCATCAAATTCAATTAGCTTAAATCTTTCAAAGTGTATTCTAAATGAATCAATCTTTGCCTTGATTTTATACTTTTTAAGCAATTTGGACAAAAAGTTAATTTAAACCTTTTGAATTTTTAGATCACCTGAGACATACTGACCTATTGTAATCGCCCTTTTTCTGTAAACAAGATATTTGTTTTACTTCTCCAAAACTGCTGAAGTTAATTCACTGACATTTTGCACAAACCTTCAAAGGCATAAGGCCAATCAAACTTGTGAACTAAGATGGTCCCCAATCCCCATATAGCCGGAGAGGTGGGACCAAAAGCAGTCACTAAAATTCAAAATTCTTCTGTATTCACAGATTAAATGGAACCAAATGCATTTCATAGATTAACAAGAGACCCATGGGCCTTAACGGTCCTCTGACCCAATATGAGAACCCAGGACCTTGGAATTCTTGAAAAGAAGCCGTTACAATTTTTTCACCTATTTGACCCCTGTGACCAAAATAAATACCCTGGACCTTTCGGTTATTGAGAAGAAGTTATTTGAATGAAAAGTTTATGAATCGTGAACAACGCATGAGGCACGACAACTGACGATGCATTATGAGAATAGGTCAATTGGATCCTTTGTGTCAGATGAATTTTCATGAGATGGATACAAGTTGGATGCATTTTGGATCAACATTAGACCTCCTTAATAAATAAATAACATAGTTTACTAGGTCATCTGACTCAAAGGGTCAGGATGATCTATAGTCATTGTGTTTCTCAATCGTTGTCCATCATGCATAAACTTTTATTAGAACGACTTCTTCTCAATAACCGAAAGGCCCGGGGTATTGTTATTTGGCATGTAGCATGCTGGAATGAAGGGCTACCAAGTTTGTTCAAATGAATGACCTTGATCTCAATTAAAGGTCGCAGGGATCAAAAAAGTTAAAATCTTTAAACAAGTTCTTGTGAATAATTAAGAGGCCTAGAGACTTGTATTGGACTTGTAGCATGGTGGGCATCATGCGACACCATATTTATTAAAATGAATGACCTTCATTCAAGGTCTAATTTATCAAATATATCAGAAGCTGAACTTCTATTTAAAGAGATCTGTCAATAGTCAGATGAAGGTTAAGGCCCATGGCCCTCTTGTTATGCTATAAAATTTTAAAATATCTTTTAAACTATTGAAATATGTCAATAACTAAACTTTCAATTTTCAGACAAGTTCATTTGGAATACCGATACGACAAGACTGTTGATAAGCCTCAGACAGGACAAAACAAAAGACTTTAATTCTGGACGATACACTAAAAAGGCCATTTGGACTGACATTGCGAAAAAATTCTCCTCCAAAGCCGGTATGGTTATCACATGGGAGCAGGCAAAAGGAAAGTTTGTGAAATTAGAGCGAAAATTCAAAGAAACAAAATTAATTGATCAGCAATCTGACAGTGGGAGGAAAGATTTCTTGTACGAGAGGGAGATGGAAGAGTGTGTGGGAGAGAGTCCCAGCATTCAACCACACTATGTGGTTGAATCTGGGAAAAGAAAGAAAGATGAGAGTGATGAGAAAGAAAGTGAACAGGGTAAGAAAAAGAGAAAGAGTGAAAGTATTGTGGAGTTACTTAAGGACATGAGAGAGGAGAGGAAAGAAAGAGATGAAAGACAGGAGAAAGTGATGAAAGAAATGCATAATGACAAGTGCAAGCTTATGGGAAGGTTTTCAAATTATTTGAGAGTAGTGTGAAAGGCGATGCAGAGAAGGGAGAAAAGGATGCAAGTGTAAAGAAAAATTGAGAGTGTATGAAAGAAATGTGAACACATGTGATATAAAGAAATGTGAACACATGTGATATAAAGAAATGTGAACACATGTGATATAAAGAAATATGAACACATGTGATATAAAGAAATATGAACACATGTGATATAAAGAAATATGAACACATGTGATTTGAATAAATGTACATGAAATTTAAAGATAATGATGTTATCAATATTTTGTAACAATTCATTTATTTACAATAATGCTGCAATGTTATTTCTTTTTGCATGGGCAGCATTGCCAACACTTTCCTCCGCTAGGGCAGGAGCACAGTCATCAATGTCTTGTGGAAGCAGCGCACCATCTTCAATACCATCTGATGCCAGCAAAACATTATGAAGGATACACGCAGCATACACAAAGTTGCATGCATCAGGAATCCCTAGGACATCCATGTATTGGAGTTTCCTCCATTTTCCCTTTAGCAGACCAAAGCTACATTCGATCAAACTCCTGGTTGAAGAATGTCTTGCGTTGTATTTCTTTTCAACAGGTGTCAAATGCCCAGTGTCCCGATATGGTGTCATAAGAGAACTGGAACATGATACATATCCTTTTAACCATTTATTACCTATTTAGTTAGAAAAAAAATGATCTTTTCAAATACGCCTGATGCATATTTCAGATGGCTACCATGGCAACTAAAATTCTAATAATAGAAAAATACCACCATACATGTGTCAGGGTTAAATATTTTAAATACAGCAGTTTAATTACTTTAATACCACTTAGATGAAAAAATAATAGCTTTTTGGGAGGGCAATAAGTACTCAAACCATATACAATGTATTTGATCTTTTGCATGAAAAATAAAAAAAACAGTTGATCGTCAATTTAAGTCAACCAACTGTCAATTGAGTTTCACTAGGACTGCCATATATTGCTGAGAATTTTAAGGGAAAACAATCTTCAATGGCTAGACTGAGAACTTGGCTAAAAAAACATGGAAGTTTTTATCATAATCTCAAGACAAACATACGAGGGCCCTAATTGGTTCCATTCTTTCTATTTCTATAAGTTTCAGTCCATGCAATAGATTAAAAGTACTTTAGGTCAATACATTCAAAAGAATAAATTTGAAAGCATTGTCTTTCACTTAAAGGCTAGATGTAATGTCAATTACAGAAGTCTAGTATCTTAGATCCTCCATACTCGGGTTTCCACATCATTATTTTTTTTATTTTATTTTCATTATGCATTTCTTTTGAAAATATAGTGCAATTTGTAGTGAGTTTTTCTTAACTTAGACATGACTTGTTAGAAACCAAACAAAAAGTACAGACTACATGAATATTTTACTGAAATTATTTCAGCTCAGTATTATATAGCATCATAGATGTATGTATGCAAGTTATTTAACATCTTGTATGGGGGAGGGATAGGCAAAACATAAGTAGGATAACATGCAAATATATCAAAGATGTGATTAAATCCGGACACTTATAATGAGGGTTACCGTAGGTATTTGACTATCAGGATTTTGTGTAATATATCTCAGTCTATGATAAGTTATTAATAGTACACTGGTATATTGGGAGAATCTCAAAGTACTTTAGAGTGTCACAAAGAGATATAGCTTATTAATTTGTACTATATCCCAAAGTAAATAAAAATACAACAATTGTAACAAATGCAGCACAAAAATCTCAGATATTTCATGTTTTGAAGGTTTATTCCCAATCTAATTCCCATCTAGCCTCTCCCGCATGACGCTGAAGACAAGACCTGTGGTTTATCTTGCATTTCAAGATATATTTCCCTTCATTCGCAGAGTGATTCATGATAAGAATCGAGCGATGATTAAAGTGTAGGAATTGGAATAGTAGTTCTCAAGAAATTAGTTCAAGGTTTGGGTAAATGTTATGATTAAATTTAGTTAAAGGGTTGGGTAAGAATAGCGTTTATAACAAATGGCAAGTTTAGTTCACTTCATGGATTTACATGCACATTATGTCTGGCCTTTCCAGTTGAAGAGGATTTATTCCTGAATGATGAAATGCATTACATTTTGAATATTAATTTTGTTAATACAATGTAGTTAATTAATAATTATCATGCAGGTGCCAACTGTGCATTGTGCATAAGATACTGAGTTATCTTGAATCATCATACTGCACTGCTATTTTTGATAAAGATAGCATATGAAATCTTTTTGCAATGACATATTTGCCAAAAGTATTATAGAATTAAGTGATGACACTATAATACTTGTTGTTTTTCAAAATATCATGAAAAATTCAAGAATGTTAGCTGGACACACCAAGTTGTCCAGTAAGGATCCTCGATACTCCAGGGTTACTTTTCCACCCTTGGGCTATCTCTTAGTTAAACTGAAGGCAGTTCAGAAGATAACAACTGACTAATCAAATGACTGTAGAGACTTCCTTTGATGCTTATAAGAGAGACAGCGACACCAAATTCAACGCCACAGTGAACCACAGTGTATCATAATTCAATTATTTTGCTGTACATCAAAAGACCAAAATATCATCTATAGTAACGCAACAAGCCTTCAGTTTTGCTACAACATATTCCATATGGATATTATATGACAGTGAAAGTAACTCCTGGAATATTGAAGAGTGCTGTGACTTGTGAATGCTGTGCCCGAAAATAAAACTAAAATTTACCAGCTCATTGGATATGCACCATCCCCCATTAGAAACATAAATTAATAATTTGTTTCCTATTAACATTTGAAAATATAACTTTGGTGTATCTTTAAAGCAAATTACTGTAATTAATTAACTCTGAATAATAACAGATGAACCTGTTTCTGAAATATGCAGTTTTGTGCACTAGATCACAATGATTCTTATGGGATATATTGACTTATTATTTACAGCAGAATTACTTGGAGTATTATAGAATAGTGTTTTTTTCTATTCAAATAACTGCCTGCGTGATGAACAGGCTTGCGAATAGGAATGTGTGTGCCATCAATAGCACCAATGCAGTCTGGAAAGCCACCATATTCCAAAAAAAACCTTGGTTACAATGTTACATTTTTCCCTTGAAACAGTATCGGTTAAAAATGTAATGGCTATTCCTATTTACCTGGAAGTACATTATGTACCATATACCGTAATAACTCAAGACGCTAGAAAAACCTGAAAACACAGTAATCTTTGATGCACAAAAAGTGATACTGCATAGATTGATTGTGCTACGAGTATGCAACTAGGTTACCATGCATTACAAGCATTTATTATTGACTAATTGTGCAATTTCCTACAGTCTTTATTTGCTGATCAATGATTGACTTTCACATACTTACAATATATAATTTAGACAAATAGACATGGGAAACACATTAAATCTATTTAGGAATTCTTTTGTAAAAAGAAAGGCATTGTGATTTGTTACTACTAATTACGACCTCTGTCACTTAGCTGATGAAAAATGCTTATTTAGCTCAGTAGACAAAGAGAGTAATGTTTATTCTGGACACAATCACAGGGACTTGTAACGTAGGTTGTGAGAAAGTCTGTTGTTTTATATAGTATATAGGCCTATAGTACACATGTATACACAACAGACTTTCTCACAACCTACGTTACAAGTCCCTGTGGACACAATGCCTTAAAAAATAACGGGTACTTGAATCACTGTACAACATGTATTACTTTTAGTATAGGCACCTTTGATTTAGATGCATTAAATATAGGCTATTGGAGAAATTTCGTCTTCTTAATATAGAGGAACGAGTCACATTTTTTTTTGTACTGTGTAATAAGAGTTAAATAATATGATTATTTTGCGAGAAAATAAGAACGCATATTAAAGATAATCAATGGTTGTATTCATGTATTATTTATAGGTCTCTCAGGTACCTAATGACTTTATAAAGCCTGTCATAAAATAAATATCTGAATACCTGGTAGGCCTACACTAGTACGTACACTCTAACTGATATGAAAATTATGAAACTAATATCAATATATCATAGGTATGGTATAGATATTATATATGCGTGAGAAATGTATTATTTAATAAAAGATTGTTGGTTATGACTTATAACCAAGGGGAAAATAGAGACTTCTTGTTACCTATAAATTAATAACACGATTGGCAATTAAAGGGGTACCATTTTTTTTTTTTTTTTTTTTTTTTAATTTGATGTGGGCATAGATAGTTCCTTAAAGCCTGTGAGACGGGAGACATCTATCAAACGTCCGAATATAAAAGAGTCTAGAGGAGGAATCTCAATAGGGATTAGATCTGTAGCATTCTGGCGTAGCCAAAAACCACAGAGCAATCAGCAATTGATTTGGCGGTTCCACAATCCTCCGTCCATGGTCATTGTCGGCAGTCAGTTGTCCCGTCGAACAAAGCAGTCCAAGTAAAATTTCTGTCGTAGTCTTTGTCATGCGAAAGTGCAATTTAAATTCGTTGATAGAGTACAGAGGAATAGTTTTTTTTTCAAAATAGTCAAATATCTTGTTAGCACTGCATTGTCGCGTCAGAAAGTGAAAGAATGTCATGTCGTCATCATCTGTGTCAAAAGGGGTCGCGTCTGATAGCAGGAACTCTTCTAAATACAAATAACATGCAGGTAACATTGCTTGAACATGCTTTATGGTCGCCATCTTGGTTTGAATCTGCAGTTCGGGTCTGTTCGTTTATGCGAAACCAAACCGTGCCACCAACGTTCCGTTCCGACCGGATAAACGAAAGCGCCCCTGATCTTACAGTAGCATAGTCTGAGTTATCGCCCCTGTTTCCTACTTTCGGTTTCGGATTCACTACCGGTAAACAAACTCAGAAGACAACATCGCCATGAAACCATTGATGAGTAGCCAATCCGGTAATAGATATGCAAAATATTTGGTCATTCTCCTGAAATGGATGTCATATATGATTCTAAGGGCAGTGTGAACTTATTTTGTATAGAAATGTTTCCGTTTTTTTTACATGTACGTTACATCTACATTTGTACGTCATGGATATATTTGCTGACATGTCCTTCCTGTTACTGTTTATAATAGTGTGAAATGTTGATTGTTTAACATGTGTCGTTAATTCTGCTAGATGTTGACATTCTATGTTGTTGAGATTTTATTAATGCCTGAATCTATATATATGACATTGTTTACTTTCATTCAAGGACGTATATGAGAAGGATAAGTGACACTGAGTTGTAGGCAAAGACAGCGCAGGCGCTTTTGTGTTTGTGCACTGACCGTGACGTTGGCGACGATTGATTTCCTTTGATATCTGCCGGCGCAGCCTTTGATGTAGCATGGGGGTGCGAGGGATACCGTCTTACTTTCTGAAGCCTGCTGTCATTTCATGAGCTGTCGTATTTTTTTAACGATAGTTTAAGACATTTCTTCTAAATCTTCCGTCTTTAAAGCAAGTTAAAAACGTTGTGAAATTTAATCAACTTTACATTGGTGTTTCGTTTGACTCGATAAGATAAGTATTTGTTGAGAAAAATGGTTTTTATTCCCGGTTTATAAGCGTCTCGCGTGGTGTTTAGTAGTGTAAAGTGACAGACACGAATCCTTCTCACTTATAAATCCTTGCTTTCATTACTTCATTAATGTAAACCTTGTTTTTACAAATCTTCTCCAGGCCTATATGTAGACTAGCTACTACACAGTAGCTACTCATTACATAAATTTCTGACATTATAGATGTATATTTCAAGTTTGTTAATATATTATTTGTGTTAATTTTGTAATTATAACCCAATTTTTTATCTTGATTAAAAGAAATCAGGGAAAGCACATATTATAAAGGAGACCAACCACAAGAAGCGAATTTAAAGCTAAAGTTCATAAGGAAGATACTGATATAAGGGATATATTTGTACTTAGCCCTGTGATAAATCTTCTATCCATGTAGTATGTCCTCTAATGTTGATTGCCTGACAATTTAGCTGTAGAAGAACATGTACAGCTAGGAAAAATACACACGATTCCTGTCAAGTGCCTTGACCAGGAATCGAACCTGGATATCCTGTGTGAAAAACTACGACTCTGCTGACTGAGACAAAGAAGCATATACTCCGTCAGCTGAGTAACAACGAGACTGTATTTAAAACTATCTACAAACCATACCAACAGCTCCTTTTACATATAGCAATTAATTTGGAATCTTTCTACTTCTGGTATTAAAATACAAATATCTGTTTCCTTTAGGGGAGCAAGGTCCACCACATCAAGAATTGACACTAGACATGATGTGTTCTGATCCTGCCATTAGGGAAGCTTTCTCAGTAAGCTAATGAATTATTAGTATGATTTAATGTTTCATCAGAAATTTAAATGACAAGTGCAAAAGATATGTTTATTTTCTCAATCAATGAGGCATCCCTTGGACATGCTTTAACTCAGAACAATATTTATATTGATGAGAAAACATTGTTCTTTGAATCATTGTTTTCAGGCCTCACAAGAAAAAATCCTACATTATATATTCATCATTCACGGTGACAATTTTTTGCAAATTTACTTGGATTGCGAAATTTGCGAAAGTAAATCGCACGCAAATAAAAGTTGGTTAACAGTAATATAGTATCTTTTAAATCTTTTATCAATACAACAGGACCCAGAAACAAGTAAAATATTCCAGAAAATTGAAGAAGATCCAACAGTGTTGGGAGAGTACACCGGAAATGTCAAGGTACAGAGATCCTTAAGGCTGATATATGATATGCTTCAAAAACATATGCCCACTAGTCGTCCTCCACAACAGGTAAGTCTGTACCACTTCTGATTTGAGAGTTGATTTCTAACCATCCATTAGTAAAGGTGACAATAGGCAATTTTGACTGCATTTTTGTCATTTGTAGTAGTGCTACATTTTTTGTTTCTTCTTTTCAGTCTCAGGTTACAGAGGGTGAGGGAGGTCAAGGTCAAAGGAATGCTTTTGCTCAACATGTATTACAGAATTTCCCTTCTCTGGACGGAGAGGGATCACAGATACAGCAGATATTTCAGCAATTTGCTGGAGGAATGAGCCAATCGATTATTCCAGCATTACAGGGATCCCTGTCTCAGAATGGACATCCTTCTCCAACTGAAAGTGGTCTACAGTCTCTATCAGATTCCCTGAATGGACTTGCACAGTATATTCCTAATGGACAAAATTTACACATTCCCAATGGACAGACTCCTAATGGTGATACTATTAATGCAGACACTTTTTTTGAACACAATACCAATGGACATCCTCTCTCTAACCTTCCTGATCGGGAGACTTTCCTATCAACTTCTCCCAGAGGAGGTCACCCTCCTATTCCACTGCCAATGAGAGAATCTCCGAGGTCATTAACAAGAACACCGGAATCATCTTTCTCTGAGCTGCCTCCAAGAAATGGAAATGATGAGAACCAGGTCTCAGTCCTGCCTCCTAAACCGAAAAAGAAACCACCAAACTAGCTGATGACAGCCTACTGAACAGAACATGAATAATATAACACCAAACTAGATGATGACAGCCTTCTGAACAGTATATGAACAATATAACACCAAACTAGCTGATGACAGCCTACTGAACAGTACATGAACAATATAACACCAAACTAGCTGATGACACCCTACTGAACAGTACATGAACAATATAACACCAAACTAGCTGATGACAGCCTACTGAACAGAACATGAACAATATAACACCAAACAAGATGATGACAGCCTACTGAACAGTACATGAACAATATAACACCGAACTAGCTGATGACACCCTACTGAACAGTACATGAACAATATAAAACCAAACTAGCTGATGACAGCCTACTGAACAGTACATGAACAATATAACACCAAACTAGCTGATGACAGCCTACTGAACAGTACATGAACAATATAACACCAAACTAGCTGATGACAGCCTACTGAACAGAACATGAACAATATAACACCAAACTAGATGATGACAGCCTACTGAACAGAACATGAACAATATAACACCAAACTAGATGATGACAGCCTACTGAACAGTACATGAACAATATAACACCAAACTAGCTGATGACAGCCTACTGAACAGAACATGAACAATATAACACCAAACAAGATGATGACAGCCTACTGAACAGAACATGAACAATATAACACCAAACAAGATGATGACAGCCTACTGAACAGAACATGAACAATATAACACCAAACTAGATGATGACAGCCTACTGAACAGTACATGAACAATATAACACCAAACTAGATGATGACAGCCTACTGAACAGTACATGAACAATATAACACCAAACTAGCTGATGACACCCTACTGAACAGTACATGAACAATATAACACCAAACTAGCTGATGACAGCCTACTGAACAGTACATGAACAATATAACACCAAACTAGATGATGACAGCCTACTGAACAGTACATGAACAATATAACACCAAACTAGCTGATGACAGCCTACTGAACAGAACATGAACAATATAACACCAAACTAGCTGATGACAGCCTACTGAACAGAACATGAACAATATAAAACCAAACTAGCTGATGACAGCCTACTGAACAGAACATGAACAATATAACACCAAACTAGATGATGACAGCCTACTGAACAGTACATGAACAATATAAAACCAAACTAGCTGATGACAGCCTACTGAACAGTACATGAACAATATAAAACCAAACTAGATGATGACAGCCTACTGAACAGTACATGGACAATATAACACCAAACTAGCTGATGATAGCCTACTGAACAGAACATGAACAATATAACACCAAACTAGATGATGACAGCCTACTGAACAGTACATGAACAATATAAAACCAAACTAGCTGATGACAGCCTTCTGAACAGTACATGAACAATATAACACCAAACTAGCTGATGACATCCTACTGAACAGTACATGAACAATATAACACCAAACTAGCTGATGACACCCTACTGAACAGTACATGAACAATATAACCCCAAACTAGCTGATGACACCCTACTGAACAGTACATGAACAATATAACACCAAACTAGATGATGACAGCCTACTGAACAGTACATGAACAATATAACACCAAACTAGATAATGACAGCCTACTGAACAGTACATGAACAATATAACACCAAACTAGATGATGACAGCCTACTGAACAGTACATGAACAATATAACACCAAACAAGATGATGACTGCCCACTGAACAGCACATGAACAATATAACACCAAACTAGCTGATGACTGCCCACTGAACAGCACATGAACAATATAACACCAAACTAGCTGATGACAGCCTACTGAACAGTACATGAACAATATAACACCAAACTAGATGATGCCACCCTACTGAACAGTACATGAACAATATAACACCAAACTAGATGATGACAGCCTACTGAACAGAACATGAACAATATAAAACCAAACTAGCTGATGACAGCCTACTGAACAGAACATGAACAATATAACACCAAACTAGATGATGACAGCCTACTGAACAGTACATGAACAATATAAAACCAAACTAGCTGATGACAGCCTACTGAACAGTACATGAACAATATAAAACCAAACTAGATGATGACAGCCTACTGAACAGTACATGAACAATATAACACCAAACTAGCTGATGACAGCCTTCTGAACAGTACATGAACAATATAACACCAAACTAGCTGATGACAGCCTACTGAACAGTACATGAACAATATAAAACCAAACTAGCTGATGACAGCCTTCTGAACAGTACATGAACAATATAACACCAAACTAGCTGATGACATCCTACTGAACAGTACATGAACAATATAACACCAAACTAGCTGATGACACCCTACTGAACAGTACATGAACAATATAACCCCAAACTAGCTGATGACACCCTACTGAACAGAACATGAACAATATAACACCAAACTAGATGATGACAGCCTACTGAACAGTACATGAACAATATAACACCAAACTAGATAATGAAAACCTACTGAACAGAACATGAACAATATAACCCCAAACTAGCTGATGACACCCTACTGAACAGTACATGAACAATATAACACCAAACTAGATGATGACACCCTACTGAACAGTACATGAACAATATAACCCCAAACTAGCTGATGACACCCTACTGAACAGTACATGAACAATATAACACCAAACTAGATGATGACAGCCTACTGAACAGTACATGAACAATATAACACCAAACTAGCTGATGACACCCTACTGAACAGTACATGAACAATATAACACCAAACTAGATGATGACAGCCTACTGAACAGTACATGAACAATATAACACCAAACAAGATGATGACACCCTACTGAACAGTACATGAACAATATAACACCGAACTAGCTGATGACTGCCCACTGAACAGCACATGAACAATATAACACCAAACTAGCTGACGACAGCCTACTGAACAGAACATAAACAATATAACACCAAACTAGATGATGACAGCCTACTGAACAGTACATGAACAATATAACACCAAACTAGATAATGAAAACCTACTGAACAGAACATGAACAATATAAAACCAAACTAGCTGATGCCAGCCTTCTGAACAGCACATGAACAATATAACACGAAACTAGATGATGACAGCCTACTGAACAGTACATGAACAATATAAAACCAAACTAGCTGATGCCAGCCTTCTGAACAGTACATGAACAATATAACACCAAACTAGATGATGACAGCCTACTGAACAGCACATGAACAATATAACACCAAACTAGATGATGACTGCCCACTGAACAGCACATGAACAATATAACACCAAACTAGCTGATGACTGCCCACTGAACAGCACATGAACAATATAACACCAAACTAGCTGATGACAGCCTACTGAACAGTATATGAACAATATAACACCAAACTAGCTGATGACACCCTACTGAACAGTACATGAACAATATAACACCAAACTAGATGATGCCACCCTACTGAACAGTACATGAACAATATAACACCAAACTAGATGATGACAGCCTACTGAACAGTACATGAACAATATAACCCCAAACTAGCTGACGACAGCCTACTGAACAGCACATGAACAATATAACACCAAACAAGGACATAGTCATTCAGATCCCCCGCAAATGGAGATATCAAAGCTTATATGACATATATAATATAGCATAATTATGGTAAACTGATCAAAAGAATAATTTTGGGAAAAAAATACAAATTTTATTCATATTACATCTTTCAACCTGAAAGTACATTATTTGCCATGATTAAAAGAATCCTTCCCTATTACATTTGTACAAACCACTATTTATAACAAATGGTTTTGTTTGCTTACAAACTTCAAAATTAGTATTCCAGTAATGTACAATGTACATCAATTCTGTATTGATGAAAATGAATTTTAATAATGTACATCATTTCTTTATTATTAGTTATGAAAAATAAATTTCAATAAACTTATTTATGTACATTATTTCTGTATTATCATTGATGAAAATGATGGCTGAATCTATGAACAATGACTGGTGAAGATGTCATATTGAACTTATGAAATAAAACAGGACTTTGTCCAGTAAAACACACCATTATTCAATGTTACCAGTGATTGTGATAGCCTATAAGCTATGTCACTGGAGCAAGTAAGCATCCCATTCTATCAATAGATCTGTAGTGTATATGAATCGACAGACTGTTGACCAATCGTGTACCCAGTCACACGAAATGGAATAGACTGTAGAGGGCTTGATTAATGAAGACAAATCAACCATTTAGACAATTTATCAGTTAATTACTGGATCTACTCTTACAACAGTCCGGTCAATCCTTGAAAGAACAAGTTACACAAGTGTCCATCTCCAGCGTAATACATTGTTTATCCTTCACTACTGATTCAGTATCTCTTCTTTCTCTGGATGTCTGGTCGTCAGTTAATAGATTCTTTATCCTTCACTACTGATTCCAGCGTAATACATTGTTTATCCTTCACTACTGATTCAGTATCTCTTCTTTCTCTGGATGTCTGGTCGTCAGTTAATACATTGTTTATCCTTCACTACTAATTCAGTATCTCTTCTTTCTCTGGATGTCTGGTCGTCAGTTAATACATTGTTTGTCCTTCACTACTGATTCAGTATCTCTTCTTTCTCTGGATATCTGGTCGTCAGTTAATACATTGTTTGTCCTTCACTACTGATTCAGTATCTCTTCTTTCTCTGGATGTCTGGTCGTCAGTTAATACATTGTTTGTCCTTCACTACTGATTCAGTATCTCTTCTTTCTCTGGATGTCTGGTCGCCAGTTAAGGGGATGAGATTCTTCAGTCTAAAGTTAGAAAATAAAACATCAATAAGAATCATGTATCATATGTAACACTTATTTCCAGCAGAGCTGTTGTTTTCCTACATTCATTGACAAATTAAAACTATTTCAAATTTTTAAATATACCGGTACTATTATTGAATATCTTGAAATTAAACTGATTCTTAGATAGCACACTGTCAATTTAATTAAAATTAGATTCACAATTCCACTCCACTACGGTGTTCTATGATATGTTCCAATACTCTGTTGCGGGTCACATCAGCATGACCCTTGAACTTAACAAGGAACATCTCAGAATTAGCCATTTTTACTTCTGACAGAATCAACCACACCAAAGACATCATATAGGCAACATGCTGATAGGCTATCCCTAGGGTGTCATGGTGTTGTTAGATCTTGTATTGGGGCATATCATAGAGAATTGTAGTGGAGTGGAATTAAAAGTCTTATTTCAATTAGAGTGGCACTCTCAGCTTAATCATTTCATTTTAATGTTTTCATAAAAACCACACATGTGTGGTGCTAATTTTTGACTCTCGCCAGGTGTGCAACTGTAGCAATGTTGTAACTGCAGTTGTCTCCCCCTCTGAGCCTCATTCAAGCATATCACTACAGATTTGTTTGTTTTTATCTGTTCTCATAATGAGCGAATATTTCTGACAGTAATTTTCTGGATTTTAATGCACAACAGTTTTCTAGTAGGTCTTCTCTGCTACCTTGGGGCGATGATTTGACCGTTCCCTCAGTACCATCAGTACCATCAGTACCATCAGTACCAAAGAAACAATTGTAAAGTCTGTAACCATTGTACAAATGTGGTCATACACATAGGTTTCCTTATTCTGAATTAACTCATCTAAATAACTTCTTAGATTTAAAAAATGCCAAATAAATAAACACATGAATCAAGTATAGTCATACAGTGCTCCAGATATTTTTTAAGAGGACTAGGGACAGGGGTATAACTCTGACTTCTGTGTGAACCCAAAACTTAACTGAGTTGATATTTCAATAAAAATTATGTTGTTATAGCACGAAGTTATCTATGATAAGCTAGCAATTGTGCATATTTATCTGAAAAAAGAGCACTGTGACAGTTGATGTAGGCTCTTGAAAAAGACTGGAATTCATATGGTTTACTAAATTTGTTCTGATTTTATTTCTAGATGTAATCGCTCATACTATTTGAGTAATTAAAATATTGTAGGGGTAATTTGTACATATTCATGCAGTTTTTAGGGGTAATTGACAGATTTACATTACTTGTTAACTGGAGCACTGGTCATAACAAACATTTACACATTGGAACTATAAAATCGATCTTACATCCTCTAATAGAACATGAAGTAAGAGTAGAGAACACGATGCTTTTCAATACATGACATTCCCAATTGGAAGCACTAATTTGTAAGTAACTTACAGCTGTCTCATCTTCTTTGTATATTTTGATCGTTTTGTCTGCCTCAGCTGTGATTAGTCGACTACCACTCTGATCATACGTCATCGCGAATATTCCAGATTCCGAGTCGATCGAGCCAGGTTGGGCAGTGGCCTGTATCCTCTGGAAGTTATAACCAGTCCTCCAGTCCCAGAAATACATGGAACCATTGTCAGCTGTAGGACAAACAAAAGCAATTTAATCATAACAGATCAGTCATGTTCATTATGAAAGATAATTCTATATTGAAGAAACTGTCATGAGCAAGGAGCAATTTAACACCCATGTACATTGTATATGATCACATGATCATGATTGAAAACATTCAATGAAGGATAACTTATAGGGATCACAGTTCTATGGAGAAAAATAACAACAACATAATAGCCTTTACTATTTCTATACAATTGTATCTTTAATACGGTTACGTAGATTTATCAACAAGTTATGAAAAAGGTCTCCGAAAACCAGGATAATTTAAGAAAACTTTTGATGAAGTATAATACTGTTTTAATTATATGCAATTTACGTTTTTTGGTGCTATAAATTTTTATTATAAATTAAATTTAAATATGTAAGTGCAGAGATGAATTAATAAAATTGTAAATACTAGATGCTAATGATATACATAAAATGCAATTAGCACAATCATAATTCTATGCAAAATCTCTGACATGAAAACTGCAAAAATAAGATTCAATATCATTAAAATAAGTGAATTTACTGAAAACAACAATAAAGGCCAAATACTACTATGGTGTTGTATGTTTTGTTGGCTTAAATAAACTGAAAATGAGAACAAAAATGAAAGCACTTACCTCCTGAAACTAAGACACCGTCTGAATTTAGGGCCAGAGCATTTATGATAGAGTTATGTCCTGACAGGTTCTGTATGAAGTTGCCATCTGGGAATTTCCATTGTTTTATGTTATCTGGGGATCCTGATGCAAAGCTATACCTGAGGAAAAAACATTAGGTATGCTAATACATAAAACTTGTAGGTAACTTGTAATCCTTCGTGTCATAGAATTTTCACATGCTAAAGAAGAGTTTTGTCTCATTGTCACTTGGACTTAAACACCAGACAATATATCTAACAAAATCCCCATAATAGTTCTGCCATTGAATAATTACATATAACATTACAGTTAAAGCTTTTTAACTCAGAAGTCGGTGGGACTAACAAACTTATAATAATCCTTGTATTTGACTAAAGTTTTTGAAATACTTAGTGGGAATTTTGTAAGGGGCAAAACAAAATACATGCACAGTCTAACTTGTCTATAAAGACTACCAAAAGGAGCAAGAAAAATGGTCTTTAAAGCCAAGTGGTCTTTATACACAGGTCAAATTGTGTTGAAATTGAACATTTTGGACTTTATACAGATTGAGGTATAAGCTAAGGCAGGTTTGATTATACTTCAAATTAAACAGGGCCTTTCAGTTATACCAATATATGTGAAAAAAGTTGTGGTGTGTAGTCGTTTTAATACAAGCACGACTTACTGCGTAGGATGAAGAGCGACTGCTCGGACACTCTTTTTATGATTGGTCAGTGTGGCCCTTGACCGACCTGCAGCCAAGTCCCACAGTCTGATAGTACAATCGTGACTACCTGTTATCACCTGTAAATAAGCAAGTTAAACTTCCATATTTAAATTGACACAACAATACATGTATACAAAAATCATTTTCAATACAAGCAGTGTATTAGAATATAGTGACAAATAATCTTTACTACAAATACTATATAATAGCTAGTCAAGATTTGTTTTTGCAATTTAATTGTATTGAGAGACAAACTAGTCATTCAATTTGTTTCTGTTGGTATATAGTCATTTACGTTGCAGCTGTTAACTAGGAAAAGTTTTGATTAGAAAATAAATTCTTTATTTCTCCATACCTCGTTGATTTAATAACAGAAACTACTTTTAATCTTTTCATTTTGTGCAATGAATATTTTGTATCAAAACCTTAGAGAGTAGTTTTAGAAACTATATAACATAATGTTACCTGTGGTTCTGAAGCCTGACATTTGACACTAGCCACTGTGTTATTGTGTCCTGTTAGGGTATGTACACAGGCTTTACTGCGGACGTCCCACACACGCGCCGTGCCGTCACGCCCACATGTTACTAACACATCAATGGTTGGGTGGAGATCCAGGGCATATACTGCACTCAAGTGGCCATGGTAATGCCTAGTGGTCTAAACATAATAGAATATTTTTAATTATTAGTTCAATGTATAATCGACTTAACAGCGAGTACTTAATTAGTAATTAAGGTTTGGGTTTCATTGGTTTAACATCCTATTAACAGCCAGGACGCGCCATGTTTGTTGGTGGAGGAAAGCCGGATTACCCGGAGAAAAACCACAGACCAGTGGCCAGTACCTGCCAACTGGCCCACATGGGATTCCAACTTGCGACCCAGAGGTGGAGTGCTTGGGGTATTAACAAGTCGAGACATCTTAATCACATGGCCACCACGGCCATATCATGACTTACATATCTGACTTAATCATTAAAAAGGTGCCACAGCCTTTCGTATTTTGTAACATAATTCTGATACAATTATTATGATATGAATTGTTAAGTAATTTCAAATAAACAAAAATCTGTATAATGTACATATTGAAATACATGTAAACCAAATTCAAAGATTTTCAAAATCCTAAATCAAATATTTCTTAATTCTAAACAAGAGGCCCAGAGGGCCTGTATCGCTCACCTGGTTTTTTGTTAGTAATTATCACAAGACTCTGACAATTAGAAAAATAAGCAAATTGACTCCCAAAGTTTAATTTTGAATCACAACCATACAATGATGCTATTGATACCATACAAATATGCTATCCAATACACAGGTTCAGAGACAAAGTAATTTATATGAAAATAGTAGCCTAATTGACCTTTTGACCTCGCATCTATTGCCGTCTAAGGCCCCGGGGGTCAGCCCTATCATTTGTACAATTTCAAATACCAGCCCTATAAGGATGCTACCATTGCATTATAAGTGCTCTTCCATTCTTAGTTGCAGAGAAGAAGTCGTTTATATGGAAATAGCTAAATTGACCCCTTTTGACCCCACCCTTCAGGCCCCCGGGGGGTCAGCCCCATCATTTGCAAAATTTTGAATCCAAACCCTATAAGGATGTAACCATTGCATTATGAGCGTAATCCCATGTTAAGTTGCAGAGAAAAAGTCATTTATATGGAAATTGACCACTTTTGACCCCGCCCCTCAGGCCCCCGGGGGGTTAGCCCTATCATTTGCACAATTTTGAATCCCCACACTATAAGGATACTACCATTGTATTATGGGTGCTATACCGTGCTTAGTTTCAGAGAAGAAGTCGTTTATATGGAAAGAGCCAAATTGAACCCTTTTGACCCCGCCCCTCAGGCCCCCTGGGGGTCAGCCCCATCATTTGCACAATTTTGAATCCCCACCCTATAAAGATGCTACCATTGCATTATGGGTGCTATACCATGCCTAGTTTCAGAGAAGAAGTCGTTTATATGGAAATAGCCAAATTGGCCCCTTTTGACCCCACCCCTCAGGCCCCCTGGGGGTCAGCCCCATCATTTGTACAATTTTGAATCCCCATCCTATAAGGATGCTATCATTGCATTATGGGTGCTATCCCATGCTTGGTTTCAGAGAAGAAGTCGTTTATATGGAAAGAGCCAAATTGAACCCTTTTGACCCCGCCCCTCAGGCCCCCCGGGGGGTCAGCCACATCATTTGTACAATTTTGAATCCCCAACCTATAAAGATACTACCATTGCATTATGAGTGCTATCTCATGCTTAGTTTCAGAGAAGAAGTCGTTTATATGGAAATAGCCAAATTGACCCCATTTGACACCGCCCCTCAGGCCCCCGGGGGGTCAGCCCCATCATTTGTACAATTTTGAATCCCCACCCTATAAGGATGCTACCATTGCATTATGGGTGCTATCCAATGCTTGGTTTCAGAGAAGAAGTCGTTTATATGGAAATAGCCAAATTGACCCCATTTGACCCCGCCCCTCAGGCCCCCGGGGGGTCAGCCACATCATTTGTACAATTTTTAATCCCCACCCTATAACGATACTACCATTGCATTATGAGTGCTATCTCATGCTTAGTTTCAGAGAAGAAGTCGTTTATATGGAAATAGCCAAATTGACCCCATTTGACCCCGCCCCTCAGGCCCCCGGGGGGTCAGCCCCATCATTTGTACAATTTTGAATCCCCACCCTATAAGGATGCTACCATTGCATTATGGGTGCTATCCCATGCTTGGTTTCAGAGAAGAAGTCGTTTATATGGAAATAGCCAAATTGACCCCATTTGACCCCGCCTCTCAGGCCCCCGGGGGGTCAGCCCCATCATTTGTACAATTTTGAATCCCCACCCTATAAGGATGCTACCATTGCATTATGGGTGCTATCCCATGCTTGGTTTCAGAGAAGAAGTCGTTTATATGGAAATAGCCAAATTGACCCCTTTTGGCCCCGCCTCTCAGGCCCCTGGGGGGTCAGCCCCATCATTTGTACAATTTTCAGTTAGTAGCCCATAAGGATGCTACCAGTCAAATTTTGTTGAAATCCGACCAGCGGTTATGGAGAAGAAGTCGATTGTTGACGGACGGACGGACGGACGGACGGACGGACGACGGACGACGGACGACGGACGACGGACGCCGGACGCCGGACGCCACGGTATGGCATAAGCTCACCTTGGTCCTTCGGACCAGGTGAGCTAAAAAACAAAAATCTGTATATTGAAATAAAAAAAATAAAATAAAAATACTGAAACAGTTATTCTTTTAAGAAAATATAATGGACTACAGTTTACATTACCTTATTGTATTCGAGGTCCCAGCACCTGACTTGTTTGTCCTCAGAGCAGGAGAAGAGATATGGCTGTCTGGGGCTGACACAGAGACCCCTTACTGAACTGATGTGGCCTGTTAGGGAGAGCTTCAGGGTCCCACTGGCCAGGTCCCAGATCTGATAAACAGAGTAGGGTACAAACATCAGGTTTATAAAGTTAGGTGACTTTAAATGCTAAGTTTGAAGGGATATTTACGATATATAGGCATATGTTAAAGTAAGTAAAGATGCTAGAAAGTAACCTACAGGTTATTTAAATGGAAAGTTTTATGTTTCAGTGTCTAGATAATATATCATTATCAATAAAAATGTATGTACAGCACCATCATAAATATGTGTAAATATAACTGTGATTTATGCCCACAAGTTTTTGTTGTGGTTGTAGCTGTAAACCACTTTAGGTTGACCACATATACATTATTGTATAATTTTGCAAGCGCTTGAACACATATTATTTTTTGCAAATAATTGTATAAAATATATATTTATCAACTTGAAAATATGGTATATGAATGCCAAATTTTCAGTAAGAGGCCTTGATCAAAAATTCATGTGTTCTGATAAACAAATATTATGTGTTCACGAATATGTTGGAAATGATGAAATGTTATGTATTGTATATGCGACAAGAGACCCATAGGGCCTGTATCGCTCACTGGGTTTGAATTGATGAGTAATGTTCTGAATACAGGTTCATTGTTTTTTTGTTTTGTTTTTTTTTCTGAAGGAATTTAAATATTTACCTCTAATGTCTCTATTGGGCCCCAATCATTCTGCTCAAGGAGGTCAGAGCCAAAATTTATATTAATTCTGTTCCCCTTCCTCAGAGGATGTTTCTGACCAAATTTGGTTACAATCAATGCAGAACTTTATAACTACATAGTAGCGATTTAAAGAATTTACCTTTAATTCCCCTATTTGGCCCGGCCTCCCTGCCCCAAGGTGTTCAGGCCCACATAAAAGTCTGTTCCCTTTTCCCAGAGAATATTTCTGGCCAAATTTGGATGCCATCCATATAAAACTCTATGACTTGTAGCAATTTAAAGTATTTACCTCTATTTCACCGATTGACCCCATCCCTCCTGCCTCCGAGGGGTCAGAGCCAAAATTTAAACAAACTCTGTTCCCCTTCTCACAAGGATATTTGTGGCCAAATTTGGTTACATTCCATGCACAACTCTATGACTAGTAGCGATTTGAATGACTTACCTCTGTTTCCCATATTGGGCCTCGCCCCTCCTGCGCCCTGGGGGGTCAGAGCCAAAATTTATACAAACTCTGTTCCCCTTCCCCAAAGGATGTTTTTGGTCAAATTTGTTTAGAATCCATGCGAAACTCTTTGACTAGTAGCGTTTTAAAGGAAATGTTGATGGACGGACGGCCAGGTGAGCTAAAAATTAAGAGGTTTACAGTATAACATATGGAACATACCTTTATCATTCTATCACCTGCTCCTGTGGCAAACCATTGATTCCCTGGTTCCACTGCGATACATCTCACCCATCCCAGGTGGCCACTGATTACCTGTACATTAAATATTACCAATGTTAACATGACACAATCCAAACAAGTTATCAAAACAAGAAACAGTAAATAACATTTATCTATTGTATCTCTTATTGATGTAAATTTAATTTTTTCGTCACTCTAATATTTTTTTCTGTTTAATGTAAAATATGTTTACAAAGTTTTGCTATTGAGAATGAATCATAATCATTGTACATTGTATTTACACAATTTATGGTTATAACCCATTGAGTATTTTAAAAGTGGACAATACTTATTTGAGAACTACAACATGAATTACAAAGCAAATCTCAAATTGAGCTTCCAGACCATTACATGCTAAAAGATATATAAAATTATACTGATTTACTTACCATGAATGTAAAAAAATTGCATTATTGAAGTTTGATATGAATGATGAAAGTAAGCCATTGACTAATTTACAATAAACCTGCAATATTTACCCGGTATAACTTCCACGGCGGATGCCAGGATGGTTTAGGCATGGTGGGCGCCTTCTTTGGAACCAAAGCTTGCTGATTACCAATGGAAACTAAAGCCTGTCAAATAAACCAAATAAATTATTTTAACATGTATTAAATCAATATCTAACTGAGAAATATTTTTTGAAAATATTCTTCATACATATATGTACTCACTTTTGCATTGGAAATAAATAAATATCACTGTCCCAACAACAGAATAGCAAGCATTTATTACAATTATAACCCTAAATTTTACACTTTTAATTTAAACTATTCAAAACCTATTGAAAGAATGCATAAACATTACTTTTCATACAGTTAACGTACGTGTTTAGTTGTATTATTATACTTTCATTGTATATATTTCTATATTAATTACTTCTTTATACTGGTTAAAATCAGCTACAGCCTGAGAATTATGGTCACAGAATTTAAGTCTATTTTCGACAAAACACACAAGATTGTAAGACTTTTAACTTTCAAAAGGTATAAAGGATAGGAATATTTTTAATGTAGATAAAACTAGAGGCTCTGTCAAATATTTTTCTTTCATATCACATCATTTCTGAGAAGTAATATGTTTTCTGCTCCTGGGTCTAGCCTTTGACTTCAACATTTTTAATATTAATGACGTCACAATATTTTCTTACCCAGCAGGTGCTTGTGCAATACTATGCACAGGTTTATTACGTTTATTGGATAGGCCTACCTGTCAAAGGATGATGTAGGAAAAACTTACTTTAGAGGGATCTGATCTGTCTGGATGTTTTATATCATAGACTCCAGATCCAGCAGGTGTGTCCATTAATCTAAAGGGAAGAAAAGTAATTACCAGTAAATAGACTGACTAATTAATGACACCAATCAATGAATAAAGCATAACTTATGTACAAAATGTAAGTCAGAAGTTTGAAATTTTGAAAACACATTCACAAAATCACAAGAAGTGTACAAGAAGTTAATCCATAGTGTTGGCATTAGTATATAATACTGAGGTCTAGAAAACCTTAACTACTAAAAGCTGGGGTAATATGAAGCTTTCTCGGAAATAAATATAACAATAAATTGATCAGTATATTTACCTGTTTTTCTCATACAAGGCCATTTCCATACTGGAGGCCTTGCTAGGATCTGTGTGCATGGATGTTCCATCTGTTAGCTGGATACCTATTGAAATAAGAGATAGTGTAAGTGACAAAATATTTATAAGTGAAATAACAAAAAATTCATGGAACAGTCTAACTAGATATAAGATTTGATATATACTTTGGGTATTTTGATACAGTAATGTCTTTAAAGAAAAGAGTAAAATATATGTGCTTCTTCAAACATTATATTGCATCATGTTTTGATCTATAGGAGACATAAATCGGTATGTCCAATTCATGATCAATACTTATGGTAAAGATATTTTATTTTTTCCTTTGATGGGAATTACTCATTCATTTTACCTGATGACATCTATGACCTGACATTAAACACCTTCAGTGATGAAAAGAAGTCATTATCAAAATATTAAATTAATTTTATTATAGCTTTTGGTTATGTTTAACAACCGTTTACGCATAAATACATAATAAAAACATTTTGTTGAAGCGAGAGTTTGAAAAGATACAGTCATTCAGGAGTTTCATTATCAGATGCTACCCGGTACTTTTTGCAGGTTAAAACTAGCTGTGGTACAGCCTTATTTAGCCTTAATTACATTAAATAGCATATAGATAGTACAGAAAAGTACCCTCTGAAATTGCAATTGTACTGCCGCTCCTGAAAGATAATGAAACCCCAGGTCATTATTGTCCCTTGGTATGAATCATAATGCCATACAAATATACTAACCAATACAGAACTTACTAGATGAAATTCCAGTGTATGTTTATATGTGAGATGTAAGTACCATTGTTATTATATGACTGTGAGTTTTGCCGTTTTCTGATTGGTCTAGACCGCTTGGACAAGTCTTAAAAAGATACAATGTAAACCTGAGACCGATGAACACCTGTTCAGAGGTTGATATTGCAAATCCGGTAACCTGGCTATAAATAGACACAGGGAATTCCCTGTCTCTTCCACATTTTTGACCAATCAAAATAGAGCATTGCCAATCATCTGGCAATAGCCAAATCCAACATAGCAGACAACAGTGAGGTAGGATAAGGAAGGATGTTTTAACACATTTTTAAAGTAGCTTTATGTTCGAAAGTTATATTGTGAAGAAGTACTAAAAGGACCAGCTAAGGATATGTGGATGAAGATTTAAAAAAATAAAATCAATTAGTTATTGCGTTGTCCTTGCCTCAAAATTGATCCAAGTAACAAATTTTGTATCATTGTATTGTTTCATATAACAAAACAATTATTGACTTTTGAAGGTTAATACGAGGAATTGTTAAATCTTTGAAAGGTGATATTTCCCTCGGCTTTCAGCCTCGGAAAATATCACCTTTCTCAGGTTTAACAATTCCTTGTATTAACCTACAAAAAGTCAATATTTGTATATTATTACTCAACATAATGTTGTACAATGACTTACCTGAACCTGTGGGGTAAGGATGTGTGCCCAAAATGGTAGTATCCTGGTTTCCTGTTATTAAAAATAGACATAATCATATAGTAGTATGCACATATTCTCATCAGGCTTTCAATATGAAAATGATTTTGCCAAAGATAATATCTTTCATCATAAGTGTATAATAATGTTGAATATATTCTGAATCTTAACCTATTAATAACCTTCAATATGGTGGTTTCGAAATCCCAAAACAATATGGGTTAAGTATTATTAACCGTTGATTAGTCCCACCTTTCATGTCAAGTGATGACGTCATAATCACCAGAAGGTGGGACTAAACGAAAATAAATAGTACTTTACCCACTTGTTTTGGGATCTCGGAACCCCCGTATTGATTATTACATCTTTACCACTTGGTCACCTTAGCCTAGATATCAGAATTTTTATTTGAATGCAATATGTATTACAATATAAACTTCACAGTACATATACACTGTACATACGATTCCAGTTATTTTCATCAAGAGGTTTGATGACATCATCTTTGTTTTGCATCTTGTTTCCTCCTTCCTTTGGCATGTCTTTTACAAGAGCATATTCATCTGCTATTTTCAATTTTCTCTTCAATAATTCACTAAAAAGAAAGGGGAGTGGTTCTCATTTGTTTCTTGTCAATTTTTATCATGAAAGCACATAAAGTTATACATGTCAATATATTTTATTTGCTAATATAAAGACAAGAAAATCTTCTGCACAAATCTTGATTTTCTTTTTTTTTAAATCATACATATAAATATGTATAGAACAAACAGTACTAGTTCATTCAATGAATTACCTAATATCACTATGTCAGTAATTTTGTCAAACTTGAACTGGAAAATAAAACTTAATCAAGGAGCTGTTTGTTAGCATTATTATAATAAAAGACATTGTGTAATTAGCAATCATAAAATGATGAATGAGTTTTTCTATTACACTTACAGCACAGTTTATTATAAAAATATACATACACCTAACTACCAAGTATATTTATTAAACCTGTCCTGTATGATTAATGAATGAAGTTTTGCCTAATTATCATCTAAGAATTTACTAACCATTTTTGATCTTTAGCTGGAGTATTGCCTTGATCAGCAATGAACATATCATGAGTTCTCTTCAGAGAACGGAACACCAATGTGTGCACAGAATGTTTTTGCACGTCCTGGAAAATGAATTAATAAATAATACATAACCCTTTAATCAACTTAAAACTTAGCTTTTTATGTCACATTCTACATATAAACTACAACATATCAAACAGATACAACCGATGTAAAATAGATCTTTCTTGCACAATAATGATATACTAGTCAAACTTTATGTACCCGTGTATTTTTCTTTAGACAAGATATACTTGAGATTCACATACAAATTATGCATTGATACTGTAAAATTAATATGATTTAATGATAGAAAGAATCCCAATTGACATGACTGTATCTGTGTAAATGTACAACTATAAACAATTGCAAATAACAACTGAATATGGGCATTTATCAGGTTTGGGACAGCATTAGCATAGTCCTGCATTTGGGTAACAGTCCTGAATTTTAGGGATCATGTTTATTTTAGATTCAAATGATAAAACAGACATACTTAAATGCATCGCAATTTTGAAATAAGGTTGAACGTATACGTATAGATCACACGTACAAACTATGTACAAAGTACGCATTCAATAAATCAGATACAGATACAGTCAGCTGGACAGTGTGTCGACAATAACAAAATCCAATACTTTAGAGTAGACATTGCAATATGGAGGCCAGATATACTATTTTCTGTATGAAATTATCATTGAACTTACCTCTGACATTTTTATCTGCTTGATTGTGATGTAAGTGACAGAATTATTCCAGAAAATATCCTAAATACCGGTAAAACGTGCAACACACGATTACCAAGCGTCCATCTTGAATGTTAATCAAGCCAAGTATTCAAAAGTACTTCCGGTAGAATTATTTTTATTTTCAGGAAATCCTTTCGTATTAAAACTATGATTATTACATACAGCGTATGCTTCAAAAATTTAAGAAATAATTTTTCATTTCAAATAAATGCTAAAAATGTAAGATTTTTTGGTGAATTGATTAAAAGCTGTTCAAAACTGTATATTTGGAATTCAACTTACTTGAGTTAATTAATATATCAAGAACAACGTCGTCTGCGAAGATTGGTGAGCGGGTAATTTGATAGGGCAATTTTAGCGACGTTTCACTTACATTAATCCTGTAATATTGTCTATTTATGCATGTAAATATGTATGCAATGTAACCTCCGGGACGGGAGATGACTTATATAGGCTTGCCTGTTGTCAGATCCCTTTAATATTTGTTATTAATAAAATATGTTGAAATGAAACGCTAAAATGTAAATATTAGTTATACCCCTGTTCTGATCTGTTTGACAAGCTGAAATGTTTCATTATACATAGCCGATAGCATTATCGATATCCCAGGCGTCATATTCACCAACATTCAAAACACTCACCTAAAATCGTCACTTTTGACGGATGGTGATAAACCAAAGAAGAAGAATAACATCACAAGAAAATTCTATATGGATGGCCTAAGATAAGGTTACAACACCAGAGAAATCTTCTTATTAATTAGTAGTATAGTAGTTTTCCAACACAGGAACACATTATGTTCCTCTACACTGGACTCAAATTAATGATAAAAGTTAATTACATTACAGTTAATTTTCCGGTTATGGCATGGTTGCCCTATATTTGTAAATAATATCATGTTTACTTAAGAATTGATCAAGTCTGTTTTTAAAAGTGTTTATGTTTAGAGCTGATACAATTTCCTCTGTTAGACTATTCCACCATTTAACTGTTCGGATCGAAAAGCTGTTTCCTCTTTTGTTGGTCTTAAACTGTTGTAAAGATCATTTTGATGCGACCTCGACTACCTTCTCTGTACTATGTTACATCTTTCCAAAGTTTTAAGAATTTATAAGACTCCTTGTCATAAACATTGTTTGTTATTTTAAAAATTTCAATTATGTCTCAAATCCTTCTTTATGTAAAAGTAGGTAGTTTTTAGTCTTTCTTCATATGGTAGTTCTTTCATGCCTTTTAGACTTTTCGTGGCTCTTCTCTGTACAGATTCAATTTTATCGATATCTTTTATTCTAGTTGGTGACCACATAGAGCTTGCATAATCATCATGTGTTCTTACTAAGCTTTTATATAATGGAAGAAAAGTTTTGTCGTTCATGAAGTGAAATGCTCCTTAAAAGTCCAGATTCATCATGTGTTCTTACTAAGCTGTAATGGAAGAAAAGTTTTGTCTTTCATGAAGTGAAATGCTCCTTAAAAGTCCAAAAATCTGGTTTGCTTTGTTTACTCTTTCGCTTATGTGATTTTCAAAAGTTAATTTCGGGTCAATGATTACTCCAATATCTTTTTCTTTTCTGTGAGTTGTAAATCCTTTCAAAGTAAATGATATGTTGCTTCTGTTCCATTTCTTTGTTTTGTGTTTCGACCAACTGACATACATTTACATTTCTCTGGGCGCATCTTCAATAACCATTTGGCGCCCAAACTTTCCATGGTATTCAGATCATCTTGTAATATTGATTTGCCTTCAATATTTTTAATTATTCTAAAAATTTTCGTATCATCAGCAAAGAGATACATATCAGATTTTACAATGTCTGGTAGATCGTTTATAAATATTACAAATAATAATGGTCCCAGGACTGACCCTTGTGGGATACCCTATGTAACCTCTTTCCATTCAGATTTTGTGGAGTTTATTGTTACTTTCTTCTTTCTTCTAAAAAACTTGATATCCAGTTGATGATTTGGTCGGAAATGTTATATGATCTTATTTTACTTCTCAATCTTCTGTGTGGCACTGTATCAAAAGCCTTTTGATAACCTATATACATGTATATATATACAATCAATTACATGTCCATTATCCATAGCTGCCGTCCATTTATCTAGCACCACCAATAGTTGCAGTGAAGTAGATCGACCTGATATAAATCCATATTGTCTTGAAGAAAACAGTTCATTTGAATGCATATATAGTTATTGATGTGCCCGCGAACAACAATTTCCATATAACCTTACATATAACGGATGTAAGGCTAACTGGCCTGTAGTTTCCTGCTACCTTTTTATCTCCTTTTTTATGTATTGCTCATACTCGGACAAGCTTCCATTCTTCAGGGATAATGCCCTCACGCAGAGTTTGGTTGAAGATTTGTGCTAATGGAATTGATATACTCTGGGCAGTCTTCTTTAGGAATTCTTGGTGCATTTCATCGAGGCCTGGTGACTTGTTGGGATTCAGGTTTTAAAGTACCTTGGTTATCATTTCACTGGTTATCGCAAGTGTTTTCATGCTTTCGTTGATTCTTTTTGGTGCTAATTTTGGTATGTCTCCATTTTTTTCTTGAACAAATACGCTTTGGAAGAATTCTGCTAGTATGCCTGCTTTTTCTTTTTCCGATGTAACCTTTCTAGATTTGTTATCTTCAGGATTTTCATATACCTCTATTATTTCTTGCTTTGATTTTGATTTCGAGTTTATATATTTCCATATTAATTTAGGGATATGTTAAGATCTTGCTGCCAATGATTGTTCAAATTTCTTGCGTAGCTTCCTTGTCTCCGACTTAACTTAATTTCTTATTTTGTTATATTGTTTCTCTACTTCAGGGTCAGATGTTTCTACTACTTTTCTTGAGAGTTGATGTTTAAGTTTTATTTTTGCAAGAGTACTTTCATTTACTGGAAACTGGTGTTTTTTTTTTTTTGCTAGTTTTAAAAGTTCTTGTTGGTATATGTTTTTCAATGATATTCTGAATAATGTTCTTGAAATTTTGCCAATTTTCGTTGATTTCATTTTGCTCCTCCATTGCCTCTTTAGTTAGTGTCTCTAATTTGTTGATAATTTCCTCGTAGTTTGCCTTCGAGTACTGCTTTTTGCTTATATTTCTACAAGTAACCGTTGTGTTGCATTCGATGCTGGTAAGAATTACGCTATGATCACTCTTCCCCAGAGGACTCTGGTATTCTATTGATGATATTGTGCTTTCCTTGTTAGTTATAAGAAGGTTTAATACACAGGGCTTTTTCTCGCTGCTTTGGGAATGGGGCCTATGGCTTTGAATTTGGGAAAATGTGCGACAAAACAAGGATTTGGGAAAAATTATGAAATATGAAATAAAGCATAACGAATAAGAATTTTTTTTCCAATGTATTTTATGTACTTTTCTGAAGCCAATTCACAAATATTTAAAGTCTTAACCAACTAAGCTCATGTAATATTTTTGGATAGTTTTGAAAGAAATTTTGATTTTGGAAAATTTAAGGCTTGAATTGGGAAAATTTTTAGAGGTTTTGCCATGGGGAATGGGGCCGATTTTCGGCCCCAAATCATGATGAAAAAAAGCCCTGATACATGAGGTTTATCATTCCCTCTCCATCTTGTAGGTCTAGTGATTTTTTGCTAAAAGAAGTTGTCCTGTAAACAATTAAGAAATCTATACTCCTGAGATCTGTGCTGTCACTCATCGTGTTCCACGTTTTCCAGTTTATTTTAGGGTAGTTGAAGTCACCCATCATTACTAGGTGTGTGTAGTTTTTATTTGATACTACATTGATCAGTTTTATTAAATATTCGTTGTTCTCATCTGTTCCACTATCCGACCTGTATATCAATCCGATTCATATCCTTTTGTTTTTGTTTAGAGAAATTTCTACAAATATGTGTTTCTATTTCCACCTCTCGTGTCAAAAGCATTTTGTGTATGTAGATAATCATGCCCCTTCCTACGTTATTGTCAATGTTTTTATCAAACATATTGTAGTTGGTGTTGCCCGCAATGGAAAATTTCTATGGCTTCATATTTAGCGATCTAGTTTTTGGTTTAACCTCTGTAACTCCAATTATGTTGGGATTATCGCTGTTTATTCTCAGAGCTATTTCGGAAAGTTTATTTTTCAGCTGATCTGCATTAGTATATAAGCATGTAAGTTTGGAGAATGTGGCAGTGTTTTGTTTACTATCCAATTTTCTCTTGCAATTTAGTCTTGCCTTACTTTGATTTTCATTACTTTTCTGGCCCATGGGGGCCCCGAACTTTGAAGGTAAATTCCCCTGATTGGTGAGAGTTTCTTTTCTCTATAGCATCATTCCATAGTTTATTTTCTTGCTCTCTTTCAGCATTTGTGAGATCATTACTGATCTTTGTATTCTCTTAACCATCTTCTCGTAGATGGGAGACAATACCGTCGATGTTGGCGATTTGTGGTTGGTGGGGGTTGGTGCAGAGGCGTGTGAAGTGTTATGAAAAGTGTCTGAAAGTGAAGAATTTTTTTGTTAATTTTTTTTTGCAGCTTAAAAAGGCATAGAATTTAGTTTATTGCACTGTCTTTGACCGGGATGTGTGCCTTGAATGTTGTGCTTTGTACTGCTGCTTCCGGTAATTTAACAGATACAAACAGAAAAATGTAATGTGCAATACTGTATACACATATGGTTAATGTTTATCACCCAATCTTTATTTTTTCAGATAAATCAGCTAAGTATGGATATTGAAGAAAAACTTGAGATCATTGAGGCAGTGGTGGAATATATGGATATGACCAGTAACTTAGAAAGGGTGAAGTCACAGTGTTTACACTATAACAAGTTAGAAAAGGTATCTATAAAAAAAATTAACGTGTAAACCGTATTTGGAGAGAAAAAATCTTAAAGAGATTAAATCTCAGATTTTCAACAAACTATATTAATGTTTAACGAAACATATTTGCTTTGTTACCCGAGTACATGTGTTGGCTTGCCTGTTGGAGTCAGTCCAGTCATACTTGTTTTTATAATTGATCATTTTAAGTCAATTAGGATTCTGGCTAGAGAATAAAATATTAACTAGTCATTAAACTTCATCCTTAATTCTTGTTAAAATACATAGGATATGATCCTTATTTTCACTCTTTTTCATAGAGGATCTGACAACATCCCATTAGGGGTCACATTCTGGTGACCTTTCAAATTGACCAATCAAAATGCTACCTACATATTTCTTGAGAGTAAATTAGTTTGCAGAGCTGTCAGAATGTCTTTTGGCATACACATAGTTATTTCTCCTATTGATCATGGGGGTTTTATTAGTTTAACCTCCTATTAACAGCCAGGGTCATGTAAGGATATGCCAAGTTTAGTGGTAGAGGAAAGCGAGTACCGGAGAAAAACCACCGACCAGAGGTTAGTAGCTGGCAACTGCCCCACATAGGATTTGAACTCGCAACCCAGATGTGAAGGGCTTGTGGTTATATGTCGAGACATCTTATCCACTCGGCCACTGTGGCCACACCTATTGATTACAATATATCGTAAATTTAATATTGTTTTCAGTTGATGAAGCCAGGTAGACCGTAGAGGTCCAGGGAGTACAGTGTATAAAGGTCAGCTGAATGTGTCCTCCAATGTCAAATCCATTCTCAGTGAAAGTGAGAATAAGAATTTGTATTTTAATCAGATCCAAGTTTTGCAGAATTATGATTTTTTTTTTTACTTTTTTTAAGACCTCTTTTTACAGGAGAGGTATTTGTACACCTTCAAGATCTTAGTCAATCCAAGCGATGTTTGTGAATTAAATGGTAAGTGTCAACTGATTTTTTAATAAGAAAATACCTGTGTACTGTGGTGCCGTGGTAGAAGGCGCAGATATGTTTGGCTAGGCGATTGGGTGCCATAGATATAGTGAGTTTGAGGCCCGGATAGGGCACGAGTCAATAAATTGTCATCCTTTGTAAAATTGTGTTTCTTTGATATGTCAGAATTACTAAACACAATGTATCATATGCACTAAGTGTTGTTGATCCAAAGGTATAATTTGACAATTTACACACTGATCATGTCAGCATATATCAAACCGCTATCACTTTGTCGAGGTTCGGATTGGACAGAGTTAATAAATTGTCATCCTTTGTTAAATTGTGTTTCTTTGATATAACCTAATTACCTGTGATACACTGTCACACTACACAGTCACAGTATTTCAGAAACTTCTGAAACCTGAGTCTAATTCAGATAAAGAACTTTTGTCAGTTATATATAGATATATATAATCATTATGGGTAAAATGGTAATTAAATGCTTGAAAAAATGAAAATATGTCAATGGTTTGATTTCATTAAGTAATTAAAACATAAAAGCTGACTTTAGCCTTTTTTTCCTGAAAACACATCTTTAGACTGATATGACTTCCTCAGACTGAGTCTTTATGAGTCATATAGGACCAATGATTCAACTATGAGCATTGACCAATTTCTGCAATATTTATAATTCTTTTCTCTTTCAGCAAATCTTGGAAATTGCATACTTTCAACACCACCAGTGGCAACAAGCCTTTTCCAAGAGGTAAGTTCAGGGAAAATTTAAAGCATCTAGCTGCTCTAGAATTTTTGTGCTAATGAATTACTATATTTTTTTTAATGATATGCATATTAACTGCATAATACTGGGCTTAATAGTAGTGGTAATATTCCAAAGTTATAATTATATAGTCTTTTATTATAAGTCATACATACAAGTCATGTAATGGGGAATGTGGTTTTTTCTGTTTAGCATCCTTTTGGTTTTCTGAATCCTAAGTTCTGCTTTGTGTTTATAGATTTTACACAACAAAGATTATAATATAAACAAGTATCGCGCGATTACTGCACATGCGACCATCACATTGATGATGTCATTATTATTGGAGTAACAACCACAACAACAACATTCGCCTACAAACCGAGGAGGCATGGATCACAATACTCTACAACAGGATGGTCTCAACAACCAAATTTACTTCTAATGAACAGAAGAAGCCACAAAAACCAGTACCACTGCTGCTCTCAGAATACATATGAATAACAAACAAACAATGTAGTGTACAAGTCACCAAGTATGAATGTGGAATATGCCTGTAACATTCCTGCCGGAAGGACGTAGTCACAATTAAAAGACACGTCAAAACTGTTCATCCAGAGGAAGACCTCACCACATCCATCGATCACTGCAGAAATATTTTCTCCACGAGAGATATCAATCAAACCTACCAAATGGAAACCACCATGCGAAACTATAGCCAAAGAGATCTCAGTAACCAGACCTATATTTATCATCAGATGATGAGGAGAAAAATTCTAGAAACTGTCACTATTTTCTGTATAGTTATGTTGCATATGAAGAACAATCTGAATCCCTCATGAACACTACAAGTCTTGATGACACCTTTTGCATAGAAGAAAATGATTATATAAACTAATCAGATATACTAATCCACTCAGTGTACGGTATCTTTAAATCCACTAAAGTAATTATTCTATCCATTTATCCATTCATAAATCAATCTATTGTGTATGACGTCATTAATGTTACTGCGATTCTTTACTTTAGTGTAATTGTTTGTATTTGAAAATTGTCCTGATGATGGCCACCCAGCTGTCAAAACATGTTGACAATTTTTTCTCCAAAATATAAACATAACTGCCATGGATGTACATCAACATGTTGAGTATCCCTTTATTCATTTATTCAAGATTTTTTATAAGAAGAAAACCTTGCTTTCCCTGTTTTATTACTCAATTCCCAAAAAAGAATGTTTGTTTTTTTCACTCTTTGGACCAAATCCTACCAGCATCAGGAGACAAAACAGAAAATTACACAACTATATGGCTTTAATGGAAAAAAACACAACATGTATTCTCATTTGATATTTTCAAGATTATTTGAAATGCCTTAACCATTAATGCAGACTAGAAATACTATATCACTAAATATTATTTTCAATTGACAGGTGATATTCCAAGTAGTACGGTTGTTGTCGTTATTAAGAGAAGATGTAACACTGTCCCAGATCTGTGTTATACTGAGGCTGACATCACTCCCCAGGATTCCTCATATGTAATCTATAGCTTATGTAATAGTAATTTATATTATTTGTCAAATTTATTATAAGTAGTTTATCACTGCTATCATTTTACTTGTATTAACAGAAAGTGCTTGGATAAAAATCTACCTGGCAAGTTGAATTTGCTGAAATCACGAATTGAATGAATTAAATCGGACATTCACAGGTTAAAAAGACTGTGAGGGAGAAGAAACTCAATAATTTGACACTTTAAAGGGCTACATATTTGCTCTAATGAATAATGTCGATCTTTGCCTAGCTCATAATAATGAAGAGAGACCCTTATACAAGCTATATTTGATATTGACATGTTTTGGTACAAATGATACACACCATTTCACTTACCAAGTATGAAGATCCAATACTTTATAGTATAGGAGATACGAGGAATGTTCCGAAATTAATGTTACTTGCGCAATATCTCGTGGAAATCGTGCTAAATGGACTTAAAACTACCTCTTTGCGATAGCGTGATATCTGAAGCGTGATATAGGTAAATATCTCACTCCCAATTACACTGACCTTGGTGCTGTGTACATTGTTTTGTAGCGCACTCGTTACACTCTATACAAATATCGTTGGCAAGAGAGTTGAAAACGTAATTGAAATTAGGGCCTATATCAAAGGTAGGTCTCTGCTTGGCTTAAAGCCAGTGGATATTCAGCGTGAGGTGTGTGATATATATGGGAAGGGTCAAATGTCATATATGACTATTTGTAGTATTTGTAGGTGGGTTGCTCGATTTAAGTCGGGACACCAGCAGCTTAAAGATGCTGCCCACACAGGTCGCCCTGCAACAACAAAGCATAACATTGAACTAATTCGGCAAATCCTTGAAAAAGATGCAAGGTACACTGTCCGGCAGTTAGCTGACAACTTAAAGAGGTCCCGAGTTGACAAGGCCAAATCCTTATTGAAGAAATACCCAAAATACAGCTAAAAGGCTTTTGATAATTTGGTCACAGGTGATTAAACAAAAACGCCAGGCGCCCTAGCATTGCTAAAAGAATACGCACCGTGAGGAAGGTTTTGTATGTCATTTATTCTTTGATAACAAGGGTCCAATCATTCAGATCCCTGTTCCAAAAGGCAAAACTGTCACAGCGAAGTATTACAGAGACGTTGTACTTCGAAAACTTAAGACAGTCTACAAACGCCGCCGCCCACAGACAGGTTTGATGTACCTCAGGCTCTTACATGATAATGCGCCAGCACACAAGGCGCGCATTGTAACAGAGTTTTTGAAGGCAGAAAAGGTCACTGTCCTCCCCCACCCTGCATATTCACCAGACTTGGCCCCCTGTGACTTTTTCTTGTTCCCCAAACTAAAATTTCACCTGTCTGGAACAAAATATAAATCAAGAAATGCCCTTGGCTCTGCCATTTACCAGTATCTTATGAGTATACCAATTCAAGTGTATGAAAACTGTTTCCAAAAGTGGATCGATCGGTTGAAACAATGCATAAATGCAGAGGGGGAGTACTTCGAGGGACAGGGCAAAGTAAAATGATCAGAATTACTTCTATCAAAGAGAAATCACCAAAGTAACAATAATTTTGGAACACCCCTCGTAGAGTCAGGACAAGGTTTGATAGACATCACACAAACCTACATGACCTGTACAGACGTTGTCCCACCAGTAGGTATTGTAAGTAATATAATGCTGACCCACTGAGCCCTTGTTTAATTATTAATTTGAAATCAAATCAAATTGCTTTTTGAAATTTTTCATTGACAGTTATGAAGTGGAGCATGCCAATCAGCTGAGTGTTTTTTTCACCAAAACTGTGTTTGTTCATCTGACTGGTGTCATCCTCGGTGTTACTGCAACCTCAAAATATACGTAAGTTTGGAGTCATGTTCTACTCTTCCTTAACCAGATCAAACCTAAAACTTTTGAAATATTGAATATCTTTCTACAGTATCACCAGTTTCAATTCGCTTCCTGAAACAACAGTTTCATACTGAATACCCCAAGTTGCTTTATCTTTTACTGATGATAATACAGACATGTTATCTTGATGAAACTAGTATCATATACAATCACACAATAAACATTCTTTAACTTCAGGTTTAAGACCCCATTATTTTTTGTATGGCTATATATCATTTCTTAATGTTCTTAGGTGCACTTCAACGAGCCAACAGTAATATCTAAGGTTAGGATGGATGCCTAGACAATTTATATCAACTATGTTATGTTAGTACACCTAAAAAGTAATATATATAAGCATACAAAAAATCACTAGTTTAAACCAGGTCTTAAACCTTAAAGTCAACAGCTGATTCTAGTTATCCGTGTATTCAGTTTACTTGAATATAATGTATGCAGTGAAAAGTTTAGTTAATTAAGACTGACAAAATACTTTGAGTTAAACAGGGGCATTTGAGTTATATGAGTTTGAGTTAACTTAAATTATCCAGATTATTTGTGAATCCTTAAAGTTTTATGTGACAGACAGAGTACACGGTACATTTGTGTTGATGAGGAGTGTGAGGGCCACACTGGCTATCATTTCATACGTGTCCACATGCCAGGAGCATCAGAGGCACAGACAATCAGGTAATATGTAGACTTTTGTTAATAATCACATATTCTTGGTTGTTTTCAATGAATATGCATTGTACAAACATCTAGGGTATATAGAATACACAGGCCTTTCTTAGGTAGTTTCTAATGTCTAATTTATGAGAGATTAAATGCATTAAAATTGTTGGGAAAATCACAGGTAGAAATGGGATACTGTAATTATTAACCTGCATTTCCAAATTGTAATCAAATTTCAATTTTGTGATATTGATACAGGTTCACACTTATGTATGAAATTATTTGCATGTGTAAGATATTTATGTTTCAGGAGCGATTTTAAATGTACTTTTTGTTGGAAACCTCTGAAGGAAGTAAAGACTTGTCGAACCTTAGCAGGTCAGTAAATGGAAATATTAGACTCTACTATTGTTTTGTATACCAATGTGCATTGATCATTTGACGATGTGTGGTGATCATTTGATTTCAGATAATTATAACTATCCAAGAAAATATTCCTTCTCAGATATTTCATTGAGTGTTACAAGAACGTGAACATGAATTCATTATGTTACTCACACAGCATTTTATAAATACATAATGTAAAGCTGCAAGGCCACCAATACCTATACTTTTTGCCAGTCGATGTAAACCGTTTATGTTAAAAGATCTCTTGTTACATGCATGTCAGAATCATATAGCTTCTAGGGTGATAACGGTAACAGGCTGAAATTATAGCTACAATGCAGCCATGGCATACTCTTACCATACTTTTCAGTCTTTGTGTTGCTACCAGTATTCTTTAATTTCAATTGTTAGAACTTAGATGGTAATTAAATCCGTTCTTCAGTAAATCATTACCTCTTTAAGCAGTTTTGTTCATTTTGCAAATGTCACTGGCCTTTTTTTGATTACTCTAGAATGCTACCTCAACTTTACATTATGTGATGAAAGGACTTATAAGTCTTAGGCTGAAAAAGGACTTGTCATCCTGCACTGAAAGCTCATATTTATTAAACCATTGTCTACTCCATGATCTTATCATATGTCCTATAGAGAGTAACCAACTAAATAATTTTACATAGACCACAGTGTTAAACTTTGTTAAAGTTTTGTACTGTATTATTAAAACAAAGAAATATTAGTTTGCTATTGTGTTCTATAATTAAAGTCTAGGTACTCATATAGCACTAAATAGAAAAAAAAGTTTGGGTCCTTCTGCTCAAACTCCAACCAGGGTAGCTTTATTGAAATCAGGCGCATTTTGCACTAAAAATCCTGAAATTCTAATGCTTTTACCTATTCATTATCAAAGTTGATATTTTGAACCTAAATCTCAATATGAATTTCTAAATTCATATCATGGTTATCTAGGAATAATTACCTGTCAGAAAACATTTTTACTTTTGAAATTCATAATTAGCCAGCCAATCAGCGGCCGGGGTAAAATTCTATCCTGGGCTCAATCTTGTATACACAGGGGCCATTTCGAAGGTCTTTTTTTTATTTAGTTGGTTGATCCCTTTAAGTCTTGATTTTAACTATGTGCTTTTCTTTGTTCTATCTTTAGACAGAATAATAGCAGAGGTTGTTCCTGATAATGTGTTCAGATGTGGAAACAGCAACCTATGTAAGTTTCGTGAGCAGGCAATCCCTGTATACATAAGGGGTAAGTACAGACTGTAAAATAACTGTAGAACAAAGTATACTAGTGTTTTCTCATTGTTTTAGAAGAAATAGCGTTTTTACATCCAATTGAAACATACATAATATCTCTGTGAAATCTGTTTGTCCTCATTAATTGATGTTAAATGTTACAAAAATGTTAATGTTGGTTTAATATTGTTTCAAAAGAAAAACTGAAAAATTAAAAAAATAAAAAGTATTAATTCTACAGCATGTGTAGATTGTATCATGAATTGTTTTTGTGCAGGTGACTTGACAAGAGATGTGGAGATAGGAGGGTGTTATGATATTATTGGGCTCCTGCAAAAAACTCAGCAGATTGAAAATCCAGTCATGGCAATAGAGGTGTTGATCAAATATGTTACATTCTAGAAGTTACCCTTATATGTACCATAAATCTAACATCAGATACACGAGAGGACCATTGTGTACTTGTCTTATTAATGTCTCCTATAATTCTTGTCACCAAAATCTCACAAACACCTTGATACTTATTGCTTTTCAAAATTTGGCCATTGTGACTTTGGTTTTGACTATTAACTTGCATAAAAAAAAAATCTCCTAGGTTCCATTTAACACACGTTTCTTGTTGTTGAATTTTGTCGATGGTGCAGTAGGCAAATATACTGGAGTTACTTCCCTTGATTTGGTGCTCTTTTCATTTTTAAATCAACAGCTGCTGTTGCTAGGACATTATGCAAAACTAAAATATTCTAATATAACTTGTGAAGATCAATATCATTTAAAGTGATATCACTTATTTTGCAGGCAAATAATATGAGAAAGGTAAATATTCAATATACTGAATACTTTAGTTCAAACAATAAAGCAATAAATTTAATGATCAGTCAAATTGTAAGCTTCTCATTTAATTAACTCAGTGAAAAATTAAAAAGATTTCTAAAATAATTGAACTTCAAATGAAAAGATTACTCTCTCATGAGTCATGATTTTGTGATTTTATATATTTTGGAAAATTAATTGATTCACTAATTTCAAATAATTTATAAACTAATTTTCAAAATAATTTCCAGTTCAGAAACAATGGGTAAAGAGTTACTATCTTATCTTAAATACGTTTTTCTACATGAAAATCTAATGCTGTTTTCTTTGCTCCTGGTCCTGGTAAGTTACTGAAACTTAAACTAACAGCAGGTTCTATTTTACAGATGAATTTAATTGAAGTCAGCCCTACTGTCAAGTTTACTGTTCTCCCAGAAATGATCAATGAACTACATCATGGTAAAGAGTATATTGTTTGAATTAAAATGAATTGAAATTTAGTGTTTTGAATTGAAATGTAACATTTACTTATTAATTTAAGTCAACATAAGTTTCATACCTCAAATCCTGACAACACAATTTATCGTACCGTATATTATTTATTAAACCAGTGGATCTGAAGTAAATAAAGTAAAGGTTACATGAAAAATTCTTAACATAAAGCTCTTGACTCTCAAGTGATCAAGATAAAAGTTGTAACTGTTGAAGGTCTATCATTTATTAAGGCCAAAAGAAATGTCATGAAAGCATTCTCATATGATTTCCTGAGCATCAAAAGTTCTTAGTTTTGATGTTTAACAAATGTATATATTCATTGTCATAATTTGGTTGGTACCAATCACAGATTCATAATGTTTAAATTAATCTCTTAAAAATTTGCTTATTGATATTAATGGACAAAGTACCGGTATAATTATATAAGCTAGATTTGACAGTTGCATGTAAATATTCTTGAACAGACAGAAGGGATTCGCCATGGAGCTTTGTGCTGAGTCTGGCATTTTTCTTTGGAGGTTTGTTTATAATTTATTTATATTTCATATATTCAAATTAAATTTAATAGCTCAATGAATCTAAATTACAAGTCAGAAGTAACAGTAGATTCAAACCTTTTATATATTTTGTTTTATGTATATATGATGCATTAATTTTAATATCTTAATTTCATTTTTAGCTCACCGGCCCCTCACCTGGCCCGAAGGGCCGGTGAGCTTATGTCATGGCCCGGCGTCCGTCGTCCATCCGTCAACATTTCCTTGGTTTGTTTATAATTTATTTATATTTCATATATTCAAATTAAATTTAATAGCTCAATGAATCTAAATTACAAGTCAGAAGTAACAGTAGATTCAAACCTTTTATATATTTTGTTTTATGTATATATGATGAATTAATTTTAATATCTTACATTTCATTTTTAGCTCACCGGCCCCTCTGATCACCTGGCCCGAAGAGCCGGTGAGCTTATGTCATGGCGCGGCGTCCGTCGTCCGTCCGTCAACATTTCCTTAAAATCGCTTCTAGTCATAGAGTTCTGCATGGATTGTAACCAAATTTGGCCAGAAACATCCTTGGGGGAAGGGGAACAGAACTTGTATAAATTTTGGCTCTGACCCACCGGGGGCAGGAGGGGCAGGGCCCAATAGGGAAAATAAAGGTAAATCCTATAAAACGCTACTTGTCCTAGAGTTCTGCATGGATTGTAACCAAATTTGGCCACAAACATCCTTGGGGGAAGGGGAACAGAACTTGTATAAATTTTGGCTCTGACCCCCTGGGGGCAGGAGGGGCGGGGCCCAATAAGGGAAATAGAGGTAAATTCTATAAATCACTACTTGTCCTAGAGCTCTGCATGGATTGTAACCAAATTTGGCCACAAACATCCTTTTGAGAAGGGGAACAGAACTTGTATAAATTTTGGCTCTGACCCCCCCGGGGGCAGGAGGGGCGGGGCCCAATAGGGGAAATAGAGGTAAATCCTATAAATCGCTACTTGTCCTAGAGTTCTGCATGGATTGTAACCAAATTTGGCCAGAAACATCTTTGGGGGAAGGAGAATAGAGAATTGTATAAATTTTGGCTCTGACCCCTCGGGGGCAGGAGAGGCGGGGCCCAATAGGGGAAATAGAGGTAAATCCTGTAAATCGCTAATAGTCATATAGTTCTGCTTGGATTTTAACCAAATTTGGCCCAGAAACATCCTTGAGGTTAACAGAATTTGTATAAATTTTGGCTTTGACCCCTTGGAGCAGAAAGAGTGGGGCGCAATAGGGGAATTCAGAAAAGAAACAATGAATTTGTATTCAGAACATTCCTAGGCGTTACAAACCAGGTGAGCGATACAGGCCCTCTGGGCCTCTTGTTTTTTTTCTCTCGTCTATTCCGAATTTGCATATTACAGAGTTATCTGCACTTGCAGGTAGGTATTGATTGTGACGTCATGTGTTTGCGAGTGTAACGTCATATTTTTCGGAGAAAACGACGTGAATTGCACTCACAAAACAATGACGTAACAATCGATACCTACCCGCAAGGGAGCTAACTCTGTAATATGCAAAGACCGAATTACAGGAAATATCAGTCCTTGTGGTACGTACCTCAAACTAAAGCTGTCCTTACTACTCAGTCTGATGTCACTTCCACCAACACAAAAGGTAAGTAGTTACTGCCAATGACTTTCTGCTTTATATCACTGATGTAGCCAATGTAAAGCATAATATATTCTTTAATGAAGATATTGTTTTTTTCTTATTTTGAAAATATTATAATTATGTATTGTTCAATTGTACTATTTTATAATTGGAAGCTTCAGGAACCAAATCAAATAAATCACATTTACCAAAAGTTTGAATGCGAATTGAGAGATAAAAAAGAATTTATAATTATTTTTTTAATCAATTTAGAGAAATTTTGCTAATTCTGAAGTGTCCCTATTTAGTTGAATGAATCAATCTGTGACTAACAGGTTACAGCAAATTTCAGGTAACTACACAACAATCTACTTCACCAAACTTATTTATCTCTAATTATATTGATTGTACAAGATATTAAGCCTATTTTTTGTATGTAACTACACCAATAAGATTTTTTTACATCTAGATGTTGTTATAGTGATGATGGGATGAGAGATATTTCTTACATCTAGATTTTGTTATAGTGATGATGAGACTAGAGATGATTCTTACATCTAGATGTAGTTATAGTGATGATGAGACCAGAGATGTTTCTTACATCTAGATGTTGTTATAGTGATGATGGGATCAGAGATGTTTCTTACATCTAGATGTTGTTATAGTGATGATGGGATCAGAGATGTTTCTTACATCTAGATGTTGTTATAGTGATGATGAGACCAGAGATGTTTCTTACATCTAGATGTTGTTATAGTGATGATGGGATCAGAGATGTTTCTTACATCTAGATGTTGTTATAGTGATGATGAGACTAGAGATGATTCTTACATCTAGATGTTGTTATAGTGATGATGGGACCAGAAATGTTTCTTACATCTAGATGTTGTTATAGTGATGATGGGACCAGAGATGTTTCTTATATCTAGATGTTGTTATAGTGATGATGTAACTAGAGATGTTTCTTACATCTAAATTTTGTTATAGTGATGATGGGACCAGAGATGTTTCTTATATCTAGATGTTGTTATAGTGATGATGGGATCAGAGATGTTTCTTACATCTAGATGTTGTTATAGTGATGATGGGATCAGAGATGTTTCTTACATCTAGATGTTGTTATAGTGATGATGGGATCAGAGATGTTTCTTACATCTAGATGTTGTTATAGTGATGATGGGATCAGAGATGTTTCTTACATCTAGATGTTGTTATAGTGATGATGAGACCAGAGATGTTTCTTACATCTAGATGTTGTTATAGTGATGATGGGACCAGAGATGTTTCTTATATCTAGATGTTGTTATAGTTGTGGATGATGGGATCAGAGATGTTTCTTACATCTAGATGTTGTTATAGTGATGATGGGACCAGAGATGTTTCTTATATCTAGATGTTGTTATAGTGATGATGGGATCAGAGATGTTTCTTACATCTAGATGTTGTTATAGTGATGATGAGACCAGAGATGTTTCTTACATCTAGATGTTGTTATAGTGATGATGGGACCAGAGATGTTTCTTACATCTAGATGTTGTTATAGTGATGATGGGATCAGAGATATTTCTTACATCTAGATGTTGTTATAGTGATGATGAGACCAGAGATGTTTCTTACATCTAGATGTTGTTATAGTGATGATGGGACCAGAGATGTTTCTTACATCTAGATGTTGTTATAGTGATGATGAGACCAGAGATGTTTCTTACATCTAGATGTTGTTATAGTGATGATGGGACCAGAGATGTTTCTTACATCTAGATGTTGTTATAGTGATGATGGACAGAGATGTTTCTTACATCTAGATGTTGTTATAGTGATGATGGGACAGAGATGTTTCTTACATCTAGATGTTGTTATAGTGATGATGAGACCAGAGATGTTTCTTACATCTAGATGTTGTTATAGTGATGATGGGACCAGAGATGTTTCTTACATCTAGATGTTGTTATAGTGATGATGAGACCAGAGATGTTTCTTACATCTAGATGTTGTTATAGTGATGATGGGACCAGAGATGTTTCTTACATCTAGATGTTGTTATAGTGATGATGAGACCAGAGATGTTTCTTACATCTAGATGTTGTTATAGTGATGATGGGACCAGAGATGTTTCTTACATCTAGATGTTGTTATAGTGATGATGAGACCAGAGATGTTTCTTACATCTAGATGTTGTTATAGTGATGATGGGATCAGAGATGTTTCTTACATCTAGATGTTGTTATAGTGATGATGGGACCAGAGATGTTTCTTACATCTAGATGTTGTTATAGTGATGATGGGATCAGAGATGTTTCTTACATCTAGATGTTGTTATCTAGATGTGTATGTGATGATGGACCAGAGATGTTTCTTACATCTAGATGTTGTTATAGTGATGATGGGATCAGAGATGTTTCTTACATCTAGATGTTGTTATAGTGATGATGGGACCAGAGATGTTTCTTACATCTAGATGTTGTTATAGTGATGATGAGACCAGAGATGTTTCTTACATCTAGATGTTGTTATAGTGATGATGAGACCAGAGATGTTTCTTACATCTAGATGTTGTTATAGTGATGATGGGACCAGAGATGTTTCTTACATCTAGATGTTGTTATAGTGATGATGAGATCAGAGATGTTTCTTACATCTAGATGTTGTTATAGTGATGATGAGACCAGAGATGTTTCTTACATCTAGATGTTGATGTTGTTATAGTGATGATGGGACCAGAGATGTTTCTTACATCTAGATGTTGTTATAGTGATGATGAGACCAGAGATGTTTCTTACATCTAGATGTTGTTATAGTGATGATGAGACCAGAGATGTTTCTTACATCTAGATGTTGTTATAGTGATGATGGGACCAGAGATGTTTCTTACATCTAGATGTTGTTATAGTGATGATGGGACCAGAGATGTTTCTTACATCTAGATGTTGTTATAGTGATGATTGTTTCTTATAGATGATAGTGATGAGAAGAGATTTTTAATATGTTGTTATATGAAGAACAGAGATGTTTCTTATATCTAGATGTTGTTATAGTGATGATGGACCAGAGATGTTTCTTACATCTAGATTTGTTATAGTGATGATGGACAGAGATGTTTCTTACATCTAGATGTTGTTATAGTGATGATGAGACCAGAGATGTTTCTTACATCTAGATGTTGTTATAGTGATGATGGGATCAGAGATGTTTCTTAACTAGATATAGTGATGATAAGATGTTCTAGATGTTGTTATAGTGATGATGGATAGTGATGATTTGTTATAGTGATGATAGACCAGAGATGTTTCTTACATCTAGATATTGTTATAGTGATGATGGGATCAGAGATGTTTCTTATAACTAGATGTTGTTATAGTGATGATGTGACTAGAGATGTTTCTTACATCTAGATGTTGTTATAGTGATGATGATAGATGTTATAGTGATGATGAGACGAGATATATCTTACATCTAGATGTTGTTATAGTGATGATGAGACTAGAGATGTTTCTTACATCTAGATGTTGTTAGTGATGATGGACAGAGATGTTTCTAGATAATCTAGATGTTGTTATAGTGATGATGGGATCAGAGATGTTTCTTACATCTAGATTAGTGATGATGGACTTACATCTAGTGATAGTGATGATGGACAGAGATGTTTCTTACATCTAGATGTTGTTATAGTGATGATGAGACAGAGATGTTTCTTACATCTAGATGTTGTTATAGTGATGTTATAGTGTGTTATAGATGATGAGACGAGATATTTCTTACATCTAGATGTTGTTATAAGTGATGATGAGACCAGAGATGTTTCTTACATCTAGATGTTGTTATAGTGATGATGTGACTAGAAATGTTTCTTACATCTAGATGTTGTTATAGTGATGATGATATTGTTATAGTGATGATGAGACGAGATATATCTTACATCTAGATGTTGTTATAGTGATGATGAGACTAGAGATGTTTCTTACATCTAGATGTTGTTATAGTGATGATGGGATCAGAGATGTTTCTTACATCTAGATGTTGTTATAGTGATGATGGGATCAGAGATGTTTCTTACATCTAGATGTTGTTATAGTGATGATGAGTGTTTCTTACATCTAGATGTTGTTATAGTGATGATGGACTAGAGATTTTCTTACATCTAGATGTTGTTATAGTGATGATGGGATCAGAGATGTTTCTTACATCTAGATGTTGTTATAGTGATGATGAGACTAGAGATGTTTCTTACATCTAGATGTTGTTATAGTGATGATGAGACTAGAGATGTTTCTTACATCTAGATGTTGTTATAGTGATGATGGGATCAGAGATGTTTCTTACATCTAGATGTTGTTATAGTGATGATGATGACTAGAGATGTTTCTTACATCTAGATGTTGTTATAGTGATGATGAGACTAGAAACGTTTCTTACATCTAGATTTTGTTATAGGGATGAAGGGACTAGAGATGTTTCTTATATCTAGATGTTGTTATAGTGATGATGGGATCAGAGATGTTTCTTATATCTAGATGTTGTTATAGTGATGATGGGATCAGAGATGTTTCTGACATCTAGATGTTGTTATAGTGATGATGAGACCAGAGATGTTTCTTACATCTAAATTTTGTTATAGTGATGATGGGATCAGAGATATTTCTGACATCTAGATGTTGTTATAGTGATGATGGGATCAGAGATGTGTCTTACATCTAGATGTTGTTATAGTGATGATGTAACTAGAGATGTTTCTTATATCTAAATTTTGTTATAGTGATGATGGGATCAGAGATGTTTCTTATATCTAGATTTTGTTATAGTGATGATGGGATCAGAGATGTTTCTTATATCTAGATTTTGTTATAGTGATGATGGGATCAGAGATGTTTCTTACATCTAGATTTTGTTATAGTGATGATGGGATCAGAGATGTTTCTTACATTTAGATATTGTTATAGTGATGATGAGACCAGAGATGTTTCTTACATCTAGATGTTGTTATAGTGATGATGAGACTAGAGATGTTTCTTACATCTAGATGTTGTTATAGTGATGATGGGATCAGAGATGTTTCTTACATCTAGATGTTGTTATAGTGATGATGGGATCAGAGATGTTTCTTACATCTAGATGTTGTTATAGTGATGATGGGATCAGAGATGTTTCTTACATCTAGATGTTGCTATAGTGATGATTAGACGAGATATATCTTACATCTAGATGTTGTTATAGTGATGATGAGACCAGAGATGTTTCTTACATCTAGATGTTGTTATAGTGATGATGGGATCAGATATATTTCTTACATCTAGATGTTGTTATAGTGATGATGAGACCAGAGATGTTTCTTACATCTAGATGTTGTTATAGTGATGATGAGACCAGAGATGTTTCTTACATCTAGATGTTGTTATAGTGATGATGAGACCAGAGATGTTTCTTACATCTAGATGTTGTTATAGTGATGATGAGACCAGAGATATTTCTTTTCTCACATAGCTAGCCATGTAAGATAGAGTTGTCCCATGAAAGACAGCTATGTAAGATAAATCTATCTTACATAGCTGTGACGTCACAATTGCCGAACAATCAGATGACGTCATATCAGCCAAACTTGACGTCAATTTTCTTCTATTTCGATTGATTTGCCGGATTTATTTACCATTTCATTTGTTTAATTTGCATTTCAAACCGTTTTACCTAAGATTTCTTGTTTATATTTATTAATATAAACCAAACTTCGATGAGCTCTTTCGAATGGCGTTCTTATTTTTAAAATCGATCAATTATTTAAGAAGTTAAGATTTTGTCACAAAATGGCTGCCTCACCTTTCGTGCAAGTAACTCGACAAGCAATGTGAGAAAATAACTCTTTCATATGTAAATTATGTAGGATAGAACTATTCCACCCTCGGGTACAGAATTTTGGGTCAGAAACCTCGGCAAGCCTCGGTTCTGACCCAAAATTCTGTACCCTCGGGTGGAATAGTTCTATCCTACATATGTACATATGAAAGAGTCATATAACATCTAGATGTTGTTATAGTGATGATGAGACTAGAAACGTTTCTTACATCTAGATTTTGTTATAGGGATGAAGGGACTAGAGATGTTTCTTACATCTAGATGTTGTTATAGTGATGATGGGATCAGAGATATTTCTGACATCTAGATGTTGTTATAGTGATGATGAGACCAGAGATGTTTCTTACATCTAGATGTTGTTATAGTGATGATGGGATCAGAGATGTTTCTTATATCTAGATTTTGTTATAGTGATGATGGGATCAGAGATGTTTCTTACATCTAGATTTTGTTATAGTGATGATGGGATCAGAGATGTTTCTTACATCTAGATTTTGTTATAGTGATGATGGGACCAGAGATGTTTCTTACATCTAGATGTTGTTATAGTGATGATGGGACCAGAGATGTTTCTTACATCTAGATTTTGTTATAGTGATGATGGGACCAGAGATGTTTCTGTTTTAATCTAGATTTTGTTATAGTGATGATGGGACCAGAGATGTTTCTTATATCTAGATTTTGTTATAGTGATGATGGGATCAGAGATGTTTCTTATATCTAGATTTTGTTATAGTGATGATGGGATCAGAGATGTTTCTTACATCTAGATTTTGTTATAGTGATGATGGACCAGAGATGTTTCTTACATCTAGATGTTGTTATAGTGATGATGGGATCAGAGATGTTTCTTACATCTAGATGTTGTTATAGTGATGATGGGACCAGAGATGTTTCTTACATCTAGATGTTGTTATAGTGATGATGGGACTAGAGATGTTTCTTACATCTAGATGTTGTTATAGTGATGATGGGATCAGAGATGTTTCTTACATCTAGATGTTGTTATAGTGATGATGGGATCAGAGATGTTTCTTACATCTAGATGTTGTTATAGTGATGATGGGATCAGAGATGTTTCTTATATCTAGATGTTGTTATAGTGATGATGGGACCAGAGATGTTTCTTACATCTAGATGTTGTTATAGTGATGATGGGATCAGAGATGTTTCTTACATCTAGATGTTGTTATAGTGATGATGGGACCAGAGATGTTTCTTACATCTAGATGTTGTTATAGTGATGATGGGATCAGAGATGTTTCTTACATCTAGATGTTGTTATAGTGATGATGAGACCAGAGATGTTTCTTACATCTAGATGTTGTTATAGTGATGATGGGACCAGAGATGTTTCTTACATCTAGATGTTGTTATAGTGATGATGGGATCAGAGATGTTTCTTACATCTAGATGTTGTTATAGTGATGATGAGACCAGAGATGTTTCTTACATCTAGATGTTGTTATAGTGATGATGAGACCAGAGATGTTTCTTACATCTAGATGTTGTTATAGTGATGATGGGACTAGAGATGTTTCTTACATCTAGATGTTGTTATAGTGATGATGGGATCAGAGATGTGTCTTACATCTAGATGTTGTTATAGTGATGATGGGATCAGAGATGTTTCTTACATCTAGATTTTGTTATAGTGATGATGGGATCAGAGATGTTTCTTACATCTAGATGTTGTTATAGTGATGATGGATCAGAGATGTTTCTTACATCTAGATGTTGTTATAGTGATGATGGACAGAGATGTTTCTTACATCTAGATGTTGTTATAGTGATGATGGGATCAGAGATGTTTCTTACATCTAGATGTTGTTATAGTGATGATGGGATCAGAGATGTTTCTTACATCTAGATGTTGTTATAGTGATGATGAGACCAGAGATGTTTCTTACATCTAGATGTTGTTATAGTGATGATGCAGAGATGTTTCTTACATCTAGATGTTGTTATAGTGATGATGAGACCAAATTTTCTTACATCTAGATGTTGTTATAGTGATGATGGGACCAGAGATGTTTCTTACATCTAGATGTTGTTATAGTGATGATGGGACCAGAGATGTTTCTTACATCTAGATGTTGTTATAGTGATGATGGGATCAGAGATGTTTCTTACATCTAGATGTTGTTATAGTGATGATGGGACCAGAGATGTTTCTTACATCTAGATGTTGTTATAGTGATGATGGGATCAGAGATGTTTCTTACATCTAGATGTTGTTATAGTGATGATGGGATCAGAGATGTTTCTTACATCTAGATGTTGTTATAGTGATGATGGGATCAGAGATGTTTCTTACATCTAGATGTTGTTATAGTGATGATGAGACCAGAGATGTTTCTTACATCTAGATGTTGTTATAGTGATGATGAGACTAGAGATGTTTCTTACATCTAGATGTTGTTATAGTGATGATGGGACCAGAGATGTTTCTTACATCTAGATGTTGTTATAGTGATGATGGGACCAGAGATGTTTCTTACATCTAGATGTTGTTATAGTGATGATGAGACCAGAGATGTTTCTTACATCTAGATGTTGTTATAGTGATGATGAGACCAGAGATGTTTCTTACATCTAGATGTTGTTATAGTGATGATGGACCAGAGATGTTTCTTACATCTAGATGTTGTTATAGTGATGATGGGACCAGAGATGTTTCTTACATCTAGATGTTGTTATAGTGATGATGGGACCAGAGATGTTTCTTACATCTAGATGTTGTTATAGTGATGATGATGTTTCTTAATCTAGATGTTGTTATAGTGATGATGGGACCAGAGATGTTTCTTACATCTAGATGTTGTTATAGTGATGATGGGACCAGAGATGTTTCTTACATCTAGATGTTGTTATAGTGATGATGTAACTAGAGATGTTTCTTACATCTAGATGTTGTTATAGTGATGATGGGACCAGAGATGTTTCTTACATCTAGATGTTGTTATAGTGATGATGAGACAGAGATGTTTCTTACATCTAGATGTTGTTATAGTGATGATGGACAGAGATGTTTCTTACATCTAGATGTTGTTATAGTGATGATGGGACCAGAGATGTTTCTTACATCTAGATGTTGTTATAGTGATGATGGACAGAGATGTTTCTTACATCTAGATTTTTATAGTGATGATGGGACAGAGATGTTTCTTACATCTAGATGTTGTTATAGTGATGATGAGACCAGAGATGTTTCTTACATCTAGATGTTGTTATAGTGATGATGGGACCAGAGATGTTTCTTACATCTAGATGTTGTTATAGTGATGATGAGACCAGAGATGTTTCTTACATCTAGATGTTGTTATAGTGATGATGGGACCAGAGATGTTTCTTATATCTAGATGTTGTTATAGTGATGATGGGACCAGAGATGTTTCTTATATCTAGATGTTTGTTATAGTGATGATGGGACCAGAGATGTTTCTTACATCTAGATGTTGTTATAGTGATGATGGGACCAGAGATGTTTCTTACATCTAGATGTTGTTATAGTGATGATGGGATCAGAGATGTTTCTTACATCTAGATGTTTGTTATAGTGATGATGAGACCAGAGATGTTTCTTACATCTAGATGTTGTTATAGTGATGATGGGACTAGAGATGTTTCTTACATCTAGATTTTGTTATAGTGATGATGGGACCAGAGATGTTTCTTACATCTAGATGTTGTTATAGTGATGATGGGACCAGAGATGTTTCTTATATCTAGATGTTGTTATAGTGATGATGGGATCAGAGATGTTTCTTACATCTGATGTTTCTTACATCTAGATGTTGTTATAGTGATGATGGGACTAGAGATGTTTCTTACATCTAGATGTTGTTATAGTGATGATGGGACCAGAGATGTTTCTTATATCTAGATGTTGTTATAGTGATGATGGGACCAGAGATGTTTCTTACATCTAGATGTTGTTATAGTGATGATGGGACCAGAGATGTTTCTTATATCTAGATGTTGTTATAGTGATGATGGGATCAGAGATGTTTCTTACATCTAGATGTTGTTATAGTGATGATGGATCAGAGATGTTTCTTACATCTAGATGTTGTTATAGTGATGATGGGACCAGAGATGTTTCTTACATCTAGATGTTGTTATAGTGATGATGGGACCAGAGATGTTTCTTACATCTAGATGTTGTTATAGTGATGATGGGATCAGAGATGTTTCTTACATCTAGATGTTGTTATAGTGATGATGGGATCAGAGATGTTTCTTACATCTAGATGTTGTTATAGTGATGATGGGACCAGAGATGTTTCTTACATCTAGATGTTGTTATAGTGATGATGGGACAGAGATGTTTCTTACATCTAGATGTTGTTATAGTGATGATGGGATCAGAGATGTTTCTTACATCTAGATGTTGTTATAGTGATGATGAGACCAGAGATGTTTCTTACATCTAGATGTTGTTATAGTGATGATGGGATCAGAGATGTTTCTTACATCTAGATGTTGTTATAGTGATGATGGGACCAGAGATGTTTCTTACATCTAGATGTTGTTATAGTGATGATGGGACCAGAGATGTTTCTTACATCTAGATGTTGTTATAGTGATGATGGGACCAGAGATGTTTCTTACATCTAGATGTTGTTATAGTGATGATGAGACTAGAGATGTTTCTTACATCTAGATGTTGTTATAGTGATGATGAGACCAGAGATGTTTCTTATATCTAGATGTTGTTATAGTGATGATGAGTGAGAGATGTTTCTTACATCTAGATGTTGTTATAGTGATGATGGGACCAGAGATGTTTCTTACATCTAGATGTTGTTATAGTGATGATGGGACCAGAGATGTTTCTTACATCTAGATGTTGTTATAGTGATGATGGGACCAGAGATGTTTCTTACATCTAGATGTTGTTATAGTGATGATGGGATCAGAGATGTTTCTTACATCTAGATGTTGTTATAGTGATGATGAGACCAGAGATGTTTCTTACATCTAGATGTTGTTATAGTGATGATGGGATCAGAGATGTTTCTTACATCTAGATGTTGTTATAGTGATGATGGGACCAGAGATGTTTCTTACATCTAGATGTTGTTATAGTGATGATGGACCAGAGATGTTTCTTACATCTAGATGTTGTTATAGTGATGATGGACCAGAGATGTTTCTTAATCTAGATGTTGTTATAGTGATGATGGGATCAGAGATGTTTCTTACATCTAGATTTTGTTATAGTGATGATGGGATCAGAGATGTTTCTTACATCTAGATGTTGTTATAGTGATGATGGGACCAGAGATGTTTCTTACATCTAGATGTTGTTATAGTGATGATGGGACCAGAGATGTTTCTTACATCTAGATGTTGTTATAGTGATGATGGGACCAGAGATGTTTCTTACATCTAGATTTTGTTATAGTGATGATGGGATCAGAGATGTTTCTTACATCTAGATGTTGTTATAGTGATGATGAGGACCAGAGATGTTTCTTACATCTAGATTTGTTATAGTGATGATAGGGACCAGAGATGTTTCTTACATCTAGATGTTGTTATAGTGATGATGGGATCAGAGATGTTTCTTATATCTAGATTTTGTTATAGTGATGATGGGATCAGAGATGTTTCTTATATCTAGATGTTGTTATAGTGATGATGGGATCAGAGATGTTTCTTACATCTAGATGTTGTTATAGTGATGATGGGACTAGAGATGTTTCTTACATCTAGATGTTGTTATAGTGATGATGGGACCAGAGATGTTTCTTACATCTAGATGTTGTTATAGTGATGATGGGATCAGAGATGTTTCTTACATCTAGATGTTGTTATAGTGATGATGGGACAGAGATGTTTCTTACATCTAGATGTTGTTATAGTGATGATGGATCAGAGATGTTTCTTACATCTAGATGTTGTTATAGTGATGATGACAGAGATGTTTCTTACATCTAGATGTTGTTATAGTGATGATGGGATCAGAGATGTTTCTTACATCTAGATGTTGTTATAGTGATGATGGGATCAGAGATGTTTCTTACATCTAGATGTTGTTATAGTGATGATGGGACCAGAGATGTTTCTTACATCTAGATGTTGTTTATAGTGATGATGGGATCAGAGATGTTTCTTACATCTAGATGTTGTTATAGTGATGATGGGACCAGAGATGTTTCTTACATCTAGATGTTGTTATAGTGATGATGGGATCAGAGATGTTTCTTACATCTAGATGTTGTTATAGTGATGATGGGACCAGAGATGTTTCTTACATCTAGATGTTGTTATAGTGATGATGGGATCAGAGATGTTTCTTACATCTAGATGTTGTTATAGTGATGATGGGACCAGAGATGTTTCTTACATCTAGATGTTGTTATAGTGATGATGGGACCAGAGATGTTTCTTACATCTAGATGTTGTTATAGTGATGATGGGATCAGAGATGTTTCTTACATCTAGATGTTGTTATAGTGATGATGGGATCAGAGATGTTTCTTACATCTAGATGTTGTTATAGTGATGATGGGATCAGAGATGTTTCTTACATCTAGATGTTGTTATAGTGATGATGGGACCAGAGATGTTTCTTACATCTAGATGTTGTTATAGTGATGATGGGATCAGAGATGTTTCTTACATCTAGATGTTGTTATAGTGATGATGGGACCAGAGATGTTTCTTACATCTAGATGTTGTTATAGTGATGATGGGATCAGAGATGTTTCTTACATCTAGATGTTGTTATAGTGATGATGGGACCAGAGATGTTTCTTACATCTAGATGTTGTTATAGTGATGATGAGACCAGAGATGTTTCTTACATCTAGATGTTGTTATAGTGATGATGGGACCAGAGATGTTTCTTACATCTAGATGTTGTTATAGTGATGATGGGACCAGAGATGTTTCTTACATCTAGATGTTGTTATAGTGATGATGGGAGACCAGAGATGTTTCTTACATCTAGATGTTGTTATAGTGATGATGGGACCAGAGATGTTTCTTACATCTAGATGTTGTTATAGTGATGATGGGATCAGAGATGTTTCTTACATCTAGATGTTGTTATAGTGATGATGAGACCAGAGATGTTTCTTACATCTAGATGTTGTTATAGTGATGATGGGACCAGAGATGTTTCTTACATCTAGATGTTGTTATAGTGATGATGGGATCAGAGATGTTTCTTACATCTAGATTTTGTTATAGTGATGATGGGACCAGAGATGTTTCTTACATCTAGATGTTGTTATAGTGATGATGGGATCAGAGATGTTTCTTACATCTAGATGTTGTTATAGTGATGATGGGACCAGAGATGTTTCTTACATCTAGATGTTGTTATAGTGATGATGGGATCAGAGATGTTTCTTACATCTAGATGTTGTTATAGTGATGATGGGATCAGAGATGTTTCTTACATCTAGATGTTGTTATAGTGATGATGGGACCAGAGATGTTTCTTACATCTAGATGTTGTTATAGTGATGATGGGACCAGAGATGTTTCTTACATCTAGATGTTGTTATAGTGATGATGGGACTCAGAGATGTTTCTTACATCTAGATGTTGTTATAGTGATGATGGGACCAGAGATGTTTCTTACATCTAGATGTTGTTATAGTGATGATGGGATCAGAGATGTTTCTTACATCTAGATGTTGTTATAGTGATGATGGGATCAGAGATGTTTCTTACATCTAGATGTTGTTATAGTGATGATGAGACCAGAGATGTTTCTTACATCTAGATGTTGTTATAGTGATGATGGGACCAGAGATGTTTCTTACATCTAGATGTTGTTATAGTGATGATGGGATCAGAGATGTTTCTTACATCTAGATGTTGTTATAGTGATGATGGGACCAGAGATGTTTCTTACATCTAGATGTTGTTATAGTGATGATGGGACCAGAGATGTTTCTTACATCTAGATGTTGTTATAGTGATGATGGGACCAGAGATGTTTCTTACATCTAGATGTTGTTATAGTGATGATGGGATCAGAGATGTTTCTTACATCTAGATGTTGTTATAGTGATGATGGGATCAGAGAGGTTTCTTTCATCTAGATGTTGTTATAGTGATGATGGGACCAGAGATGTTTCTTACATCTAGATGTTGTTATAATGATGATGGGATCAGAGATGTTTCTTTCATCTAGATGTTGTTATAGTGATGATGGGATCAGATATATTTCTTACATCTTATTCTAGATGTTGTTATAGTGATGATGAGACCAGAGATGTTTCTTACATCTAGATGTTGTTATAGTAATGATGGGATCAGAGATGTTTCTTACATCTAGATGTTGTTATAGTGATGATGGGACCAGAGATATTTCTTACATCTAGATGTTGTTATAGTGATGATGGGACCAGAGATGTTTCTTACATCTAGATGTTGTTATAGTGATGATGGGACCAGAGATGTTTCTTACATCTAGATGTTGTTATAGTGATGATGGGATCAGAGATGTTTCTTACATCTAGATGTTGTTATAGTGATGATGGGACCAGAGATGTTTCTTACATCTAGATGTTGTTATAGTGATGATGGGACCAGAGATGTTTCTTACATCTAGATGTTGTTATAGTGATGATGGGACCAGAGATGTTTCTTACATCTAGATGTTGTTATAGTGATGATGGGACCAGAGATGTTTCTTACATCTAGATGTTGTTATAGTGATGATGGGACCAGAGATGTTTCTTACATCTAGATTTTGTTATAGTGATGATGAGACCAGAGATGTTTCTTACATCTAGATGTTGTTATAGTGATGATGATATTGTTATAGTATGATGGACAGAGATGTTTCTTACATCTAGATGTTGTTATAGTGATGATGGGACCAGAGATGTTTCTTACATCTAGATGTTGTTATAGTGATGATGAGACCAGAGATGTTTCTTACATCTAGATGTTGTTATAGTGATGATGGGACCAGAGATGTTTCTTACATCTAGATGTTGTTATAGTGATGATGGGACCAGAGATGTTTCTTACATCTAGATGTTGTTATAGTGATGATGAGACTAGAGATGTTTCTTACATCTAGATGTTGTTATAGTGATGATGGGACCAGAGATGTTTCTTATATCTAGATGTTGTTATAGTGATGATGGGATCAGAGATATTTCTGACATCTAGATGCTGTTATAGTGATGATGAGACCAGAGATGTTTCTTACATCTAGATGTTGTTATAGGGATGATGGGATCAGAGATATTTCTGACATCTAGATGTTGTTATAGTGATGATGAAACTAGAGATGTTTCTTACATCTAGATGTTGTTATAGGGATGATGGGACCAGAGATGTTTCTTACATCTAGATGTTGTTATAGTGATGATGAGACTAGAAATGTTTCTTACATCTAGATTTTGTTATAGGGATGAAGGGACTAGAGATGTTTCTTACATCTAGATGTTGTTATAGTGATGATGAGACCAGAGATGTTTCTTACATCTAGATGTTGTTATAGTGATGATGGGATCAGAGATGTTTCTTACATCTAGATGTTGTTATAGTGATGATGGGATCAGAGATGTTTCTAATATCTAGATGTAGTTATAGTGATGATGGGATCAGAGATGTTTCTTACATCTAGATGTTGTTATAGTGATGATGGGATCAGAGATGTTTCTTACATCTAGATGTTGTTATAGTGATGATGGGATCAGAGATGTTTCTTACATCTAGATGTTGTTATAGTGATGATGGGACCAGAGATGTTTCTTATATCTAGATTTTGTTATAGTGATGATGAGACCAGAGATGTTTCTTACATCTAGATGTTGTTATAGTGATGATGAGACCAGAGATGTTTCTTACATCTAGATGTTGTTATAGTGATGATGGGATCAGAGATGTTTCTTACATCTAGATGTTGTTATAGTGATGATGAGACCAGAGATGTTTCTTACATCTAGATGTTGTTATAGTGATGATGAGACTAGAAACGTTTCTTACATCTAGATGTTGTTATAGTGATGATGAGACTAGAGATGTTTCTTACATCTAGATGTTGTTATAGGGATGATGGGATCAGAGATGTTTCTTACATCTAGATGTTGTTATAGTGATGATGAGACTACAGCTGATGATTATCTATAATGAAGTATTGTCCTTTACCTCTTGTTGACAGGCCTTGTTCAGACCCCTACATGTACTGGCTATTGGTCACGACACCCCCATACTGAACCAGCTGATGAACTATACTCAACACTTTACCAGCAGATCTTTTATTCACTCCTCTGTGAACCACCTTGCTGGCAAGGTCTCTAAAGACAGGTATTCAGCAGGCTCTCAGTACTTTGTGGAGGGTAAGATGTCATCTGAAGTTACACTGCTTATAAGAGGTTATAAGGTTTTCAACTGGTAGTTAATTATAAGCTTATTATAAGAGTCAGATCTAGATTGTGTCATAATATTAAATCTTATATCATAAAAGAAAAAGACAATATTAAAGGTAATGTAGATGCTTAACTAAACCTAATTTCATCTTGTTACTAGTAAATAACTTTGAAATTAGATAAACAATATAGTACATGTCATCAAATACTTAAAAGTACTGGTATGAAAAAACCTAATCATCATTTGAATTAATTGCATCAGCATTTTTAATGTTGGAACGTATATACTAGGTGATCCTTTAATACTTTGTATATTAAAATTGAGAAAACAATGTCATTAATTTGTTATTAGGTCATGTGACCCGAAGGGTCAGGATGACCTGTAGTCGTCATGTTTCGTCCGTCGTCGTCCGCCGTGCGCCTACGTCAACTTTTCACATTTTGAACTTCTCAAGTTCTACCGGTGCGATTTGGCTGAAACTTGCATGAAATGATCCTGACATGGTCCTGACAAAGGGTTGTTATTTTTTGGGTCAATCCGAAATCCAAGATGGCCCCCATAGCCGCCATTTTGCAAACACATTTTGAACTTCTTCTCAAGTTTTACCGGTGCAATTTGTCTGAAACTTGTATGAAATGATCCTGACATGATGCCGACAAAGTGTTGCTATTTTTCGGGTCGATCCGAAATCCAAGATGGGCGCCACAGCTGCCATCTTGAAAACACATTTTTAACTTCTTCTCAAGTTCTACCAGCGCGATTTGGCTGAAACTTGCAGGAAATGATCCTTACACGGTCTCGACAAAGTGTTGTTATTTTTCGGGTCGATCTGAAATCCAAGATGGCCGCCACAGCTGCCATTTTGAAAACACATTTGGAACTTCTGAAGTTCTACTGGTGCAATTTGGCTGAAACTTGCATGAAATAATCCTTACATGGTCCTGACAAAGTGCGGTTATTTTTCGAGTCGATTCGAATTCCAAGATGGCTGCCACAGCTGCCATCTTCAAAAATACATTTTGAACTTCTTCTCAAGTTCTACCGGTGCGATTTGGCTGAAACTTGCATGAAATGATCATGACATGTTCCAGACAAAGTGTTGCTATTTTTCGGGTCGATCCGAAATCCAAGATGGGCGCCACAGCTGCCATCTTGAAAACACATTTTGAACTTCTTCTCAAGTTCTACTAGTGCTATTTGGCTGAAACTTGCATGAAATGATCCTGACATGGTCCCGGCAAAATGACGTTATTTTTCGGGTCGATCTGAAATCCAAGATGGCCACCACAGCAGCTATCTTGAAAGCACATTTTGAACTTGTATTCTTCTCAAGTTCTGGCTAAAACCTGCATGAAATGATCCTGACATGGTCCCGACAAAGTATTGTTACATCTCTGATTGATCCTAAATCGAAGATGGCTACCATGACACTATATCTAATTAATTTCCTATATGTTAAGGCCCTTGGGCCTCTTGTTTGAAATCAAATTTGTTGAAAGAAATTGAAAATGATCCTGACATGGTCCTGACAAAGTGACACCTTATATTATTAATTTTACTATTGCCAAGGTAGTCAGATGACTGTTAAGGCTCTTTGGGCCTCTTGTATTAATAGTATTATGTTATGAGTTATAAATGTATTTTTCTTTAGGAGGGTCTCTCATGTATGGAAAGGATGGAGTGTGTTATCTTGGTGATATTTGTCGGTTCAGAAAAAGCATTTGTGAGCATATACAAACAGGTATGTATGTACAACTTCTAGAGTCATCTAACATACAAACATGTGTTACTAACAGTACCTAGGTCTATCTCATTGAAGCATACAGAATCTTTCATGGAAAGTTTGTAATATTTAACTTTTTCAATTACTTCCAGTTCTGAGTAATGGTAAGGTAACCATAGACATAGCCAGCAAGTTCACGGGAGGATTACCTCAGAAGGTGGAACAGAAGTTGGAATGTTCTGTGTGGGCTTACACCGATCCTGTCACCAACAGAAAACCTCAGCATTTTGATGATATTTTTACAGGCTGTGAGACAGGCAACATAGCAAAACCAATGTTGGAGTAAGGCATTTTAATTCCTTTAGTCAATCTACAAGAAAGTTCTGTTAAAGTGCAAATAACAATTATCAGATTATAGATAGCTGAATTACAATCTTACAATTTAGAAATACTTTTTTTTTTGAGAAAACAGTACAAGTAACTGAATACAAGTTATTTGATACAAGTATATACGTACAGATATTCTTATTATTGAAAAAAAGAGTATACTGTATTGTTGTGTTGTGTTGTGATGGATTACCCAATATTCATCAAGGTACCTGCATTTCCATTTGTAGTGTGTTCAGCCTACTTCAGTTTGTGGACAGTGGAGACAGTATCACCAGGGACGAGGCTTCAGTGAGGTGTGCTGAACACAAACTTAGATCTTCACTGGAACCAGACGCTGGGCAGCAGGTATCACCCATTAGTGACCAGGACATGGAACAGGTGCTTCAAACTTTTCATTGTTATGTAAATTAACACAATGGCTCATTTTGTGTAATCATTTAATGTACAAGCTTTACTGATAATAGAATTGACAAACAAAATGCTAACCAGTTAGTTTTTTTATAGTGGAATTATGGTTGATATACACCACATGTTGTCAAATATTCAAATTGAACACGACCATCGCTGGTACCGCATCACTTTTGCGATATTCACGTTGCATATACATGTAGCATACACCTGGCTAGCATTTTGTTTATCTCTCAACTACACATGGTTTTAAGTTCATATGACCAAAGGTCAGGATGACCAATTGTCATCATGTTTCGTCCATCATCGTGCGCCGTCCGTCGTGCCTAAGACTATTTATACAAAAGCCTACTCCTCCTTAACCCTGGAGTGGATTACATTAATATTTGGTGTGAAACATCATTGGGGAAGGAAAATAATATTTTATATAAACGAGATAGGTCCGACCCCTAGGGGCAGAGGGGTGGGGCCCCAAAAGGGGAAATTTTCTTAATTTTAGCTTTAAAATCCTACTCCTTTGCCATCCTTGGATGGATGGCAACCAAATTTGTTTTGAAACATTGTTTGGAAAGGCCAATCATATTTCATATAAATGAGCCTGCTCCGACCCCTAGAGGCTTAGGGGCGGGGCCCCAAAAGAGGAAAATTTCTTAATTTAAGCTTTAAAATCCTACTCCTCCTTCATCCTTGGATGGATTTCATCCATATTTGGTGTGAAACATCATTGGGGAAGGACAATCATTTTTTTATATAAATGAGCCTGGTCCGACCCCTAGGGGCAGAGGGGCAGGGCCCCAAAAGGGCAAGCTTTCATAATTTTAGCTTTAAAATCCTACTCCTCCTTAACCCTTGGATGGATGGCAACTGGTTTGAAACATTGTTGGGAAAGGGCAATCATATTTTATATATATTTTTAAATGAGCTTGCTCCAAGTCCAACCCCTAAGGACTGAAGGGTAAGGCCCAAAAAGGGAAAATTTTCATAATTCTAGCTTTAAAATCCAATTCCTCCTTAACTCTTGAGTAGATTTCATCCATATTTGGCGTGAAAAATCATTGGAGCAAGACAATCATATCTTGTATAAACAAGTTATGTCCGACCCCTGGGGACAGAGGGGCAGGGCTCAGAAGGGGGAACTTTAGGTGAGGACAATCATATTTTATAAAGGACTGAGGTAAGATCCATGGGGATAGAACGGCAGGGGTCCAAAATGGGAGCTTCGCTGAACTTTGGCTTTATAAAGGACTGAGGTAAGATCCATGGGGATAGAACGGCAGGGGTCCAAAATGGGAGCTTCGCTGAACTCCTTAATCCTTGAATGGGTTACAACCATATATGGATGAAGGGCTACCAGGTTTGTTCAACAAATGACCATTACCTATTTCAGAACTTTATACTGTGACTTTGCTGTTTTGTACCATGAGTAAAATGAACATTAAGACCCATGGGCCTCTTGTTTAAAAATAAAACCTGAAGCGAAGGTGATTGGCTGCTGTTTGCTCAACTAAATGTGTATACGGCTGACATTACGAATGTGTGAAATAGAAGGGTCTCAGAAGCATTTCACTGTGCAGAGCTGTTTAATTTCATTTGATTAAATGGGATGTAACATGGGGGCAGTGGGGTACATAAGATCCCAATGAAAAGGTATGTGTATGTTTTCCCGGCTTTACATGGACGATATATTAGAAATATGCTGCCGATGTAGCGTTGGCCAAATCTGTCCTACGATTTCACATTTTTAAGAGGTGCTGCGAGCTGACTATATATTAAGGGGAAAAAATTTAAAAAGCCTAATAATATAGGCAGGTTTAGCGGACTAAGACTCAACCTACATATGGCCATGGTGACCTAGTGATAATTTAAGGTCATTGACTACTTTCCTTAAATGATCCTGGCTGTTCAATTCAAAGGACATACACAAATCTGGTTTAATAGAATACCATAAAGCTAAGCTGAATCTTAATTGTTTTCACAGGTAAAAGTGATATATTTTGTATAAAATGACTGATGCATCTTTGCACGATATTTTATCATATACCTAGAAACTTTCATGACTATCTATAAACGTTAAAATTAAATATTGTTATGGAGTTAAGAACTGCTAAATATCTTTCCATTGTTGATGTGTTTACTTTTCTACTTTTAAATTATTTATAGTACTTGCGACTGGCTAATACCATTCAGCCTACAACAAGTTCAGAAGCTGACAGCCTTATCCATAGGTACTATGTGGCTAGCAGGAAGGTCCGCTCCTCCAGTGGTTGTGTAGCCAGCATTCCTGTCACCGCACTCCAGACCATGTAAGATCTCTTTCACACTTAACCTTACAAATTTTTGGCCTCAACTTGCCAATATCTGCGTTTAATACCTAGACATGGGTCAATTTCTAGTGGCCTATACTTTTAAGAAAATTTATTAAATTCAATTCTACAAATACATTTTTTTTTTCTACACAGGAGTCATAGATTATTTATACCTCAGTTCAGTAACTTCTATCTAGTATCTGCGTTCTACCTCAAAATCACATGCCAATAATGCAGTTCTAAAATCTATAATTAATTAGCTTAGTCATAATACATACAGTTTCTTTACCTTATTACAGATGTAGTTTAGCCATCAGTCACACAAAACTGAGCTTACGTTCTGTTGTCACCGAAGAGGATGCCCTTATGGCTATCAAACTCTATGAAGAATCCTTGACAGCCAGGTTTGGTAAGTGTTTAGGTCAACAGTCCACATGATACAATTGCTCACTTGTAGTCTTACAATACAAATGTTCCCTTATTTATTTACCTATGACCTTTGTTATGATTTTTTTGGTCAGTTTATCAAATTGCAGTTATATGATTATGGTACATATAATGCATAAAGAGGGACTAGAGTATTAAAGTGGAGATGAAAATTATTTACTTTCCAAGAAGTGATTTTTTACTTATGTTGATGTTTAATTCATCTGTTTCAAAGCCTAATTGAAATGTATATATATACACATGTATATGATTTTTTCCAGGTTACTCTGTTTTGAGTGTCCAGCCATCTCCACATATACCAGTCAGCAAAACTAGTGATTTTCTTGGACAAAAGGTAAATACATGTAACCTACTCAGGCCCTGTTTCGCCAGTAAACGCTGCCTTATTATTATATACTGAACTATTGATAACCTGGTCAAAAGTTTGAAAAGAAAAAAAATCATCAATGATACTGGTTTTCTCTCGCATCTTCCTGACACCGCTTCACTTTTGACCTTTTTTTGAGAGCTTGCCCCTTTGAGAAAGTCCCCATGGCCGACACAGTAAAGCCTATAACACAGCTGACAACTAAAATCTAGCCGAGATATCCATGTCCATTTGTTAGATTCTATTATTCCAAAATACCCATTATGTATATATATTTTTATTCCAGCATATCAATTTAAATTGCTAAAAATTCATTGAAAATTAATTTATTTTTATTAAATATGATTATACATGTTCAATTGGAATGATTTAGTAGCAAGTACACTGCACAATATTTAATAATCATTGAAAGAGTGTAGAAATTAAACTTAGTCATGAAATTGTAAGCTTCAATTCCATGCATTTGACTATATCTTCATTTATTCTTTCAGAACGACAAACATATGGAACAATTCTACAAGACATTAGTACAGTTCTGTTCGTCACAATCCTACACGGAGGAATGATATGTGGTACATCTCTAACAGCTAACACTATCTGTGATATCAAATTTATAATGACCATTGTGAATTAACCTGTGATAATTTGAAATGACCTTGGACAATCAACATTTTTCTTATGTGTGTAATATTCCAATTAAATATCAAGTAAAATTTCTCATTTTGGCATCATCGCCCTGGTTGGAAAACAAACTTTTGGAAAATTAAATTGATTGTGTGTTTAGTAGTGATGTTGATCTTGTTACTGTGATGCTGTTGAATGAAGCAAAATTATGCTAAAATTTTTGCTTCCAATTCTTTTTATACATGTTGTCATCAATGACATTATTTAAGGAATCAGAAAAGCCATCAAAGAACATTATTTACTGACCTGTCTGGGACAAACTTTATGATTAATGACTGTGATAATCAATCTGATTAAAACCAAAGTAAGCGTATTGAAAACTGGTTTTAAACAGATTATGTGATAATGATGCTAAAATGAAGTTTTAATTAAAAATGTTTTTACTCAAAGTGCAATTTAAATGTTTCTTTAAGAAAATAATAAAACAACCACTGTTGATTTTACAAGAGTTTTATTGTTTTTAGAAAAATGATAAGATTAGCACACATTTGCTATAGTTATATTTACAATAGGTTTATCTATACATTCACTTTTTAATTTAAAATTATCTATGAAGATCTATATATCAAGTAGAATTTAAATCCAATAGAGTTAAACTGGCTTTAAAGGACAGATTTACTTTATATATAATTGACCTCTGTATAAAAGATACTTGTCTATAAAGGATATTTTGGGTATCATTTATAGACAAGTTTGACTACTAAAACTGAAATTTCAAAATTGAAAAATGAATGTGAAATAAATTCAATATGAAATACATTATGACCTGTACTGTCATGTACTGGAGGTGTAAATTAATTCCTTATCAATAATACAATATAAAGGCCAATTTACTCTAATAGCAGAGTCATTTGTAAATGGAAAATCATCACAACTGCAGCACCTGCAGCTGAACTATTCCAGTTCATATAGGTGACTAAGGTGAGCACTGAGATGTCAGCATTTGAAGCATGCCTCGATTCCAGTTGACAAAAATGAGTCCTGTTTTTGAAGAGTGCTTCTATTCCATTTGACAAAAATTATGAGTCCTGTTTTTGAAGAGTGCTTCTATTCCAGTTGACAAAAGTTAGCACTGACACTCTTGTGGTTGAAGTCTATTTCTATTCCAGTTCACTAAGATTTGCACTGCGACTCCTGCATTTGAGGTGAGCCTCTATAATTTGCGAGTACTCGTGTCGGCCTAGTAACTGGTAGGCTAGAGGCAGGAGATGGGAGATGATTGCATGAAGAGGTTCACCTCCATAGCTAAACAAGTCCAGTCCTAGCTCCAATCCCTCACCGTAATCACACTCGTCGTTAGCAAACTGTACCAAGGTTACAAGTTCCTGGATAGCTTCCATCTTTTTATCCCTGTCACTTTCACTCTTTGCCTCCACAACTGCTTTGAACATTTTCTTTAAGTCAGCTGTAATTAACAATATGGTTTGTAAGTATGAACAATTAATATATTACTTCGTTATGTTTCGTTTAATTAATATTCTTTTAACCGCCTGCAGAGTCATTTAAGGACGTGCTATGCTATGAATGTGGGGGAAAGCTGTAGAATCCAAAGAAAAACTACTGACCAGTCGTCAATACCTGGCAACTGCCCCATATGGGATTCAAACTCACAATCCAGATTGAAGGGCTTGTGGTAATGTTGACTTAATAGTAATTATAACCATGAGGAACATTCAGGTTAGCTTGTAAAATAAATTGGTGAATCTGGCCTGAATAATGCACATTTATTTGACTTTTATATGATTAGAAAATCATGTTCAATTACAACATGGCGATTTATTGCAAGAGAGGGCTTGTAACGCTCATCCGATTTATTTAGTAATATCATGAAATAGAACCTTAATTTTAACACCACAGCGCTCACTTACTTTTAAAAAGTCAACATGTTTGTTTTTAATATTTTTTTTGTGGTCTATTATACAATGGCTTTAATTGGTCCATTTTCCCCTCTGAACCAGCATGATCGCATAATTACAGTATTATTGGCTACAGAAAAAGTTTATATGGTGACTGCCGTAAAAGTAAATGAGCACTCTGAGCAACATGTAAATTGTTTTAGGATGATACGTGATGGACAAAACCTGACAAATGGTCAAGACCAGGTCAACTTAGTGTTACTTAAATCATAAACCTCTTTTTAACACAACTAAAATACTTAGTTGAATCAAAAACTTCCTTTTAGTTAAAGAAAGAACTTGATATAGTAATAATTAGTCATTTTTAAAGTTTCTGATTAGATGAAAATTGTAAATCAATGCTATCAATTTACCTGGCTCCTCTGGGACTTCTCTGTATCCCACCTCGTTTTCATCCAAAGGTACTACCATCCCGGCACCATGGAATGTCTTACACACACTTTTCTTATCACGCTCTTTCATTCTTTTGGTTTTAACGTCTAGAGAATAGTTCTTTTTATTTGCAAAGTCTTGCAAATCTTCCTGAAAGTTCTGCAATTTCTTCTTTTTACTCGCATCAATGTCCTTTGATTTAAGACGTTCATCAATCGCTAACCTGAAGCAGAAAACATAAAAATTGAAAATTAAAATAGGGCTTGGTAGGAATGATGTGGAAAGTCTCACATTTGAATTTCCCACAAATTGGTAATAAAGAACTTTTGTAAGGATCTTCAGATTTTGCAGACTCAAATATCAAAAGACAATAATTGCCATAATTTTACTACATCGATAATGCAATCCCATTTACAATTATACCAGTGACTGAAAGGAAATCATTAGTAAATTTAACCACAAATGAACCAGATAACCTTGAAAATAAGTTTAATTAATAACAGGAGTCCCGAGGCATTTTTGTGCGTCAGTGATGCAGAAAACCTGCGTCCGGGAAATCCCTGCATAGACTATCAGGCAGTAAATGGTGAGGGTTTATAATATAACTACTAACACCAATTCAATGGACAAGGATTCAATATTACCAACAATCAATTAAAAACACAAAATTTTCTTTTTTTATCTACTAATTTGAAACACAATTTTGGGTTTACTATCATAATTACTTGATTGCTGCAAAAATGTTGTCCCCTTTAGGAGAAATGATGCAGGAGTCGGCAGCTTTGTTGGAGGCTACAAAGGCCGGTGGATCTGTAGGATCGTCCCTAAAAGCCAATACATAGAATCTATATTCATATGAATTGAAAATCAGCCAAAACATGCCAATCTTCCACAGCTATATTTTAATTCTATTTACAATGATTTCATATATAATGTGATGACAAAATAATTGAGTTTAATTTTATCATAGAGTATATTATACAAATATAGCATTTTGATGAGGTCGATACATAGTTATATCGACCAAAGAAAAAATATTGATCGAGGACGTAGTCCGAGGTCGATATTTTTTCTGTAGTCGATATAACCATGTATTGACCGAAATCAAAATGCTATATTTGTTTTATTATTTTTCTGGATTTTTTTTACATTTTGAAATGAGTGCAAATCTAAATAAACATCGCATTGTAAATTCTGCTTTGCTATGACAGTTACAATCTTATGATTTTGTAACATGTTTAATTTAAGAACAACATACGAAAACAGAATCAATTGATGCACTTCACGCTTTTATTACATGCACCCCGTACATGCGTTCTTGTCAATTGCATACATACGTACATGTACTCGATTATACCTGTAGTTCCATGTCGGACACAGTCAATTAAATGTGTAGTTTGTTCTCCGTTGAAATAATCCACTTCGACGCCAAACATATATTAAAAGATTCAGATTGACATGAACATACATTCTATTATACTTAGTACTCCATTTCGTAAAATTAAAAATCGTATACATACTGTACGATTAGCTTAATTCTAGGTGGAAATTTTCAAATAAATATCAAACGTATTCACTATTCAATGGCTCCAGATGCTTAATGAATGTTACTCGATTATTTCCTACTCTCCTACCGTGTTTATGTTGAAAATTTGAAAGTTTAAACTGTAGTCATCAGCTGGAAGTCATTATCATCTTTGACAGAAACCGTAACAATCAACGTCGTCTGTCACATTTTGTGGTTACGCTTCAAACTCAGGTCATCAAAGCGTTTGTTTCAAAGCGCCAGGAACACGAAGCGTTTTGGTAACGTAGATGATAACGTTATCTAAAAATAACCGTGCAATATACTTTTTCTATAAACTACTTCCGGAAAAATCGTGCAATATAGTTTTTTATCGGTGAGCACGTGGCGTGTTTTTGACCAATGAAAAGTGACAAAAAATCCAGAAAAATAATAATTGTATATATCTTAATGACAGCGACAACTTTTCCTTTATATTCTGTGATATTTCAGTACGAATTAATTTTGCATTTCTATAACTGATTATTTCCAAATGAAAAAGTACCTGAAATAGCCTAGATGAAACATATTCTTCTCATCACTTTTGACAACTGTCTGAAACTCTGGAGGGTCATAGTAGTATCGCCAGTGCAGTAGGAAGTTTGGTCGCTTTCCACGTCTGTTCTTTTTTACTCCTTTATGTTTACCAGCTAGGATGTCATAGGGTCCTACCAACTGGAATCCCAGATCTTTACTCATAACATCTGTCAAACATTGCATTTATTTTTAAAAGGTATACACGTACAGTAATATATTCTGGTATTTAACCATGTCACAATCCATTATTGATTGACATTAAAGATGCTCCACCGCCGACAGAGCATAAACAATATTCATCAATTTAACAATAATTGGTGTTTAATCGGTATATATATATATAATTAACACAAAAAGTAATATGAAATAAGTAATTTTGCTTGTGGTGCATGCCACATTAGGCAATCAATCCTTCATTTCATATAGGATATAGTGCCACTTAATTTTTTCAGGATGCGATAAATTATTTTTTTATCTTGAAATAAAATTAAGAAGCTCAAATTTTTCAATCATAGTAATGGTGTAAAGTTAATAACTTTTGTAACTAAAGAAAGATACTATCTGTCTGCTCCTATTTTTAATAGCACTCTGTCTGCTCCTATTTTTAATAGCAAAAAAATGTCATTGTCAGCGGTGGAGCATCTTTAATCAATGGTCAGGCCTAGGCCTATTTTAAATTCAATTTATTGGCTGGAAGAATTATGACTTTTGATGATTAACTATTACTCATAAAATTATAAATCAATTCTAATGTATTTCAAAAACCTTACAAAAATTTATCAAAATTGTATTTCAATCATAGGTGCGTTTATTAACACAAAAGATGTAACTTTCACCTTCAGGGTGTTTGCCATTTTTACTTTTACAAAATTCCCAGAAATCATAAAAGTCATCAGGCATTTCTACTAAGAATTTTCTTTTGATGTTTTCCTTAACATCCTCCGGAGAGAGTGGTATGTCAGCATCTTCATCTGGACTATCTTCAACATCTTCTTTAGGGCTTGAATCTGTAAATCATTAATCAAGTATAAACAAATATTTTAAAATAAGACTTTAGCTTTTAGATTAAGACTTTAGCTTTTTGTTTTAGTGGCTTTTTTAATGGATAAAACTGGAAAACATATATTTTGAAATGTTTTGTTTATTATTTTGTTTTTGGTATTGTACCCAAATGCAATTTTACCCAGAAATTCAGCAGCTCCTGTTGATGTACTTGGTGCTACATCAACAACATCTTCGTCTTTCTCATCAGCTTTCTTTTTGCCGAAAAAGTCTGAAATTGTTGTTCCTTTTCTCTTTGGTTCATCATTATTTATGACTTTCTTCTTTTTCTTTGCTGGTTGTTCGTCCTCCTAAATTTTAGACAGAAAATAGTGTCGTCATTAGAGTAGATATTAAGAATGGTAGTTATGTTTGTTTTGAACAAAACTAATATGAAAATGCATGTATACGCACCAAATAATTGGAAACCTACAAAAAAGTATAGAACACTGTGCCGGAGTGATTTTCGGAGGCAGTGCTCCACTACGACACATAGGGACCAATTCGTACCCAGTTGAAAGGTATAGTAGGCCGGGTATGTATATTCGTTCTACCAAGTAGCCTACCTGGGCTGTTTTTGGTTTATTCGGAACAACCGGTTCGACCTTTAATTTTGTTAAACAGGTTGGGCACAACCCTGCATATGTGGGTAACAGTTACCCATTTGAGTAACAGTTACCTGTTTGAGTAATCAATAAGTTACCCAAATGAGGAATATTTTGTAAGAAAAATGCATGAATTTGTTTTAAACTTTTTTATCAAAAAAGGGCGTAATAATTTTGACATGGCACCATACTAACATAATATAGTACATTATTACTGGTAATCAAAATGGGACAAACTTAATTGTCTCAATTTTGGTAAAAGTCACAAAATAAACCACCTCCATTGCTTACTATGGTGCTAAAAATAGAAACCAGGTAAAACTCATTCAACCATTACATTTGCACTAAATTTCCCTGATAGCTATACACTGAAGTCAATGGAGAGCACCTAAATTGTAATCTTACAACAAAGTTAGACAACAGATTTTGATATTTCACCCACAGAAGCATAGAGTCTTTGATCAGTTGTAAGGCATTCTAAAAATTATGACGCCTTTTTATTTTATTTTAAAACAACTTATGCATTTTCTTATCACATAATTACTCAATTGGGCAACTCATTATTTCAAGTATAAATCCTGACGGATCTACCTACTAATCTACCAAATAATCGACCTACTTCATCATATTGAAGATCATGTCGATATTGTTGAAGGTGTGGCTATGAACAGGGGAAGAGAAGAAAATAATTAAATTAGAGATGAAAGACGAGTTTTGAAGGAGTCAAGTGACTTTGAGATTACAAGATCTTGCGGAAGAGAGTTCCAGTCTTGGATAGTGCGGGGAAAGAAGGAGTGTTTGCGAGAATCAGTTCTACAGTAATGTATTTGGTATGCAAATGTATGGGAGTGTCTGGTAGGGCGTAACTGTGAGGTCAAGTATTGGTCTTTTTTAATAGCTACTATGCCGTGAGTGATTTTGAAAAGCATAGTAAGCCGTGCGTTTTTTCTTCTAGCCGATAAGCTAGGCCACTCTAGGTGTTCAAGCATGTCACTAACGCTTGAGGTGTTATGGAATCTGTTAGTGACATATCGAGCAGCTCTGCGTTGGACCATTTCTAGCTTATTAATGTCTCCCTTCTGGTATGGGTCCCACAATGTACAGGCATATTCAAGTGTGGGACGTACTAAAGATTTGTATGCTTGTTCTTTAATCTTTTAAAAAATCTCTGCAGTTTTTGCTACAGGCCTGTGAGGGCTTTGTCGAGGCTCATCTGAAAACAATATAAAATCATCAGGTCCGTCTTTAATTTATAAACGAACAACTTGGTCCAACCAGTCAAACCGTATAATCGAAAACGGTCCATGTCAATGATCGACCCAATCCAATCCAGCTACATACAAATCATTCACCGAATCAGAGTATAACGTTATCTTAAGACTAAATTTTGTCATTTAAATTGACATACATTATGATTGATGACATATAAAAGATCGATTTTAAGATATGGAAAATGTTTGAGCTAACGAGAGTCTATTCATTTCGATTTTTCGAACTGTTGCGACGGCGGGAAACATCAAACAATCAAAATTTCAAATATTTACGATCCATCCAGTTGAAATCAACGTGCATTTAACGCTGATGTTTGAAATGGTGTGTCATACCTCACTAGATTTTTGTTTAGGATGGTCATAATCCTTCAAATGTTGCGTATTTTTCCTGTAACAATTTGCGCCGTACTTGCATTCTCGCTTTGACGCCATTTTCGTCAATATTTACCTCCGAATGTGAAGAGTTCATGGAGGGAGCAATATTTACTTTTTGTGTGCATCTAAAAATATTTCTCATTCATAAGATTTAATACCAAAACATCGCATGGGTATGTGTATACTTATTTACATTCATGAAAGTGGAACAGTAAAGCAATCGTTAAAAGATTTCAGATTGACTTATATTGAATATTGAAATATTGTTTAAGAATGCTCCTCCCGCTTTTGATGACGTCACTGGTATTGTAGTATTTACACAAGTACCTTGGTGAGACTTCACTGGAGCTGGCCTCCAGTAAATTTGTCTTACAAAACCTCATATATCTTCACTTAATACGTCTGGAACGTCATCAAACCATTAAGGATGGTATGCTTCATCTTTTACCCCAGCGTAACTTTCTATTCGTTTGTACTGGTGGTTCGACCGACCTATTTGATTCGACCTACCAAATGAAATGCCCCCCCCCCCCCCCTCCCCCCGCTATCAAGTTGTTGGTTTCGCTTTTCGGTTACACTGCTCAAGTCGTTTCGGTACATTGTACTATTGTTTCGGGACGAATTGTTTCCGAAACGACCAGAATCCTCCCTCCCCATATACAGTAGAGGTATTTCTGTGTTGTTGGTATTACAGTTTCTGCTTATCTATTTTTTTAATACGACATATAATGGATGCAGGCTTTTAGCCTCTATATCCATATCAATATTACATGAATTCAATGATACAATGATAAATGTTCTTTGTATCCATATTCTTCTGATCGCTATATGTAGAGTATACAGTATACATATAATATATACATGTAATTTAATGTTCATTTGAGTTAATAAGCATATATTTAAGTTAAAATGTTTTTTGACAGTTTCTCCAATGATTGTCTAAAAGAATTTCAAATTTCTTGACATCTGTTGCATCTATAACATATCTAAACTCAATGTGTCTGATAAAAGGCAATCCTGCACGACATGGAAAGATCGATGATTTTGTACTTGTTTATTTTCTACATTTAAGGATCTGCTTTGGTGAAAAGGCAAAATTTTCTGATGACAAACTTTTTTCTAATATCTATTTTTGGAAATAGGAATTCACACCAAAGTTGAAAATATAATAAAAGTAATATGGTGGTGCATGCTTGATTTTGAGCTATCATGAATTAAAGGTAGCCATGTGACGTATACTGTGGTTTTACCGGAATTTCACTGTTCTGAGCATACAACATATGGTGGCGGGGAATTCGACAGGACATGGAAAATAAAAAAAATTATAGTGTGCGAACGCGAAAGTATTGCGTATGAACGCAATCTAAACATTTTGTGCAAATGCAATAATCACTGAGTAATTGACAGTTAATTATCAGGTTTACTATTTCATTGCAATTTTTTATTTTTCTTGTCCTTTCCCAGCCACCGTATACACATATGAACTAAAGCGATATTTTGCAAATTATATTAATTGTCTGATAAGTATGAATATATTTGATAAAACCAATGTTTTCTTTAAGAAAAAAATACAATGTATCACACGGTCACCCCTAGCCCTACCGGTACCCTAAATTTTGAAGAAGAAAATACATTGTTTTTTTTTTTTTTTTTACAATTTTGACAGAATCAACGCACTATAGAAAAAGTTCTGATGAATAATGTTTTCTGAAATTTTGCAGTTCAAAAGAAATTAATTAATAAAAGAAGTTGCTGTTTCTAAAACCATCGGGTCAGGGTGCTTGATTTTTTTATACTGTTACAAAGTTTGTTATTTTCCAGCATTTCTTGTAAAAAATTTAAATCACTTTATCTTCATGCAAATGTAAAATTTAAAACCAATATATTTTGATTCCACTCTTAAATGCTTATCATTTTCATCTCTATGAACTTAAAAAAGATTTACAGAAAAAATGAAATTTCTTTTTTGTTTATTTTTTTCTTTTTTTTTTTTCAAAAGTTATCAGTATGTATGTAACATCATCTTAGGCAATCAATACACCTTTTCTGATGTTTAAAAAAAAAAGAAGATTTTTTTGTTTCGGAAAGGTATTTGGCCTTTGACTCGCTGATGCGACAACATTTCAGCTTCAACGAGATTAAAATCTCACCAGAGCATGTCATGAAGTAACAAGCCTGCATTTGAATATTCATTAATTACCCAAATACAGGATATATGTAAAATGAAAACGCACAAAGTTATTTATTTTTTATGTGGCACCATCACTAATGCAACTTTCTACATCATTTCTCAAATGGGGATAAATTTCATTGTTTAAATTTTTACAAACAGAATCACATTGCTTACTTTATGCTCAAAATAAATTGTTATTTTATGACAAAGGTAGTAGTAGCATTCAATAATACATAAAAACATGGAGTCTTAAATCAGTTATATGGCAATCTCAAAATTATGACACCCTTTTTTGATAAAAAAAATAAAAACGGCTTAATATGAACTTTCATCCTGCACTTGGATGGACATGATGGACTATTGCCCATATGTGGGAGTGTGCCACACGTAATTCAAAGTAGACCTATGTACATATATATATATCATTCCTCATTGAGTCAAACGAACCATTTTCTACTTACAACATGGAACAGTAGTCGGCCCAACAAACCAGACAGTCCCTGAACAAAACAACAATTGCATTCTTTGATCTGATAATTGTCTAGCATACAAAAACATAGACTACCTCTATGCATTATGACGATAGATCTTTTAATATCATACCATTTGTTGATGAGAATGTGACATGATTCTTTGTGCTCATCCCCTCTCGATAGATATTTTTGACTACATTAAATAGCATTTGGTATTATTTTGTAAAAAGTCAAAAATGTTTGATTACTCCTCATTTGCATTTAAATTTAGTTAAATACATGTATATATTCTTTCTGTAACTACGAGGAACATTGCCGGAGAAACGCATAAACAGGAACAGGTTAAACCGGAAGAAAGAATAGTTTTTTGCCCTCCATACAAATCATCAACCTCAATATTTGTGCTCACATACATCCATGTTACTGGCCTAGTGCTTTGCTCTTATCATAGATGTTAAATTATCTAATTTTTAAGTAGTGGATGACATGGAAATGACAACAAGTCATTATTATTTTATTAGAAAAACGTATTTTTGATAACAACATGGTATGATTGTTTTCAGCCTGAAAACATTAACATCAAAGTTGTGGCTCGCTGCCGACCTTTGACCTCTGATGAGGCCAATAAAGGAGCAAAACCAGCTGTGAAGATATCTGGTGACAAGATTTCTGTGGAAACTGGAGGAAAGGTAATAACTATAAATTCATATTATTGCCTGCATTAATGTTCAGTAATTAACAGTAATAAAATCTATCTTGTCACAGACAAAAAAAAATTTCACATAAAATCTAAATTTTCAAGGATATTCAGTAATGTTTCTACATTAATTCATGTAATTCAAAAATGGGATTTAATAATAATCATATATGTATTAGATATCATGATCAAGATTGTAAATGATGTTTACTTTTTTAGGTCACTTGACCATAGGTCATGGTGACCTATTGCGATAGCCTTTTGTCCGTCATCGTCCGTAGTGCGTCGTCTGTCGTGCGTTAACTTTTTGTTGTGAACACGATAACTTGAGTAAATGTGAACCGAGATTGATGAATCTTTGTATGTAGCTTAATATTAACAAGATCTCGGACGAATTCGAGTTTCAGGGTTGCCGGGTCAAGTTCAAGGTCACTGCTACTATTTTTAGAAAATCCCTATCAGCACTCTAGCATCTTCATTCCTCGAGTGATTTTGATAGATAATTTCTTTTTGTCAGCACTCCGTCGTGCGTTGTCAACACTTTTTGTTGTGAACACGATAACTTGAGTAAATGTGAACCGAGATTGATGAATCTTTGTATGTAGCTTAATATTAACAAAATCTCGGACGAATTCGAGTTTCAGGGTTGCCGGGTCAAGTTCAAGGTCACTGCTACTATTTTTAGAAAATCCCTATCAGCACTCTAGCGGCTTCATTCCTTGAGTGATTTTGATCACACTTCAAACATAGACAAAGGATCATAATATCTCGGACAAGTTTGAGTGTGAAGATTGCCAGACTAAGGTCAAGGTCACTGTTATTATTTTTAGATAATTTCTTTTTCGCACTCTAGCGGCTTCATTCCTTGAGTGATTTTGATCAAACTGCACACAACTACAAAGGACTGAAAAAGTTTGAACTTCAAGTTTGCTGGGTCAAGGTCAAGGTCACCGTTACTATTTTTAGAAAATCCTTTTTAGTGCTCTAGCGGCTTCATTCCTTGAGTGATTTTGATCAAACTTCACACAAATTTAAAGGACCATACTATTTTTGACAAGATACAGTTTCAGGATTGCCAGGTCAAGGTCAAGGTCACTGTTACTATTTTTATGTCACCTGACCATACGTCATAGTGACCAACTGCAATAGCCTATTGTCCATCGTGCGTTAACTTTACTTTGTGAACACGATGACTTGAGTAAATGTTAACCGAGGTTGATGAAACTTTGTATGTAGCCTTAGATCAACAAGATTTCGTACGAGTTCAAAAATGGGAATTATTTGGCAGTAACGTAAAAGTTATTGTTCTAATTTTATCATTGTGCTTGTGAACAAGATAACTTTGGTAACTGTGAACTGATTTTGATGAAACACTGTATGTAGCCTTATATCAACAAGATCTAGGATGAGTTTGAAAAAGGGAATTTTTCGACGGTAACTTTATTATAGAGTTAATGTCCTTTGTAATAATGCTATTATTGGACATTGTGTTCTAAAGATATTGTGGTGCTTTATCAGAATTGTGAATTTTATAACCCTTGGCCTCTTTGTTTGCCCTTGGGGAGGATGCTAAGTTTGCTATAGTTTATATTGAATACTTCTTGGGTATATTTTGTTTATTTTCTACTGGAAATTGTTCAAACTTTTGATTCACATTATAACCACAAGAGGACATTTTGCTATTATGTCATTTTGACCCTGTCTCATCCCCAAAGGCTGAGGCGTGGAGCCCGGTGGGGTCCAAATGGCTTAAATATTTAGGTCACCTGACCATAGGATGATAAAATTAGAAAGAAAAATAACAACCATATGTCAGTTATGATAAATTTTTCCAGTTTGCAAATTCATCCAAGACCTCATTGCATACAGAGTTTCATCAACATCAGTTCATATTTACTTCAGGTTCTGTGTTGAATACAGGAGGGAAAAAATTAACACACCATGTGTTAAAGTCCCTCATAGCTATTATGTTGGCCCTTAAATGACAAATTACTATTGGATGTCAGGTGACCGTTAAGGCCCATGGGCCTCTTGTTTTCTAGGAACAATATGTATTAGATATCATGATCAAGATCGTTAAGGATGTTTACTTTTTTTTTTTCTAGGAACAATCCTTTAGTTTTGATGGAGCTTACGGTAGTGATGCTAAAAATGTAAGTAAAACTATGAACCATATCTATTAGGAACTTTATACTAGAATCACTAGATCATAAGTCAGTGATATAAAATAGAACCATCAGTTGAAAAAGTTTGCTTTTATTTCAAATAATCAAAATAAATCAATAGACATTTGATTATGAATGTAAAGTTTAATTGATGTACTCTAGTTAACTTGTTTATTTATTTTGATAATAAAATGTAATTACACTAATGTTATGTCAGAATGAATCATGTGTTTAAAACTTTAAAATGAGGATTTTATTTTTAACAGGACCAGATTTTTAAAGAGAAATGTGAATCAGTGCTACAGAGAGCCATGGAAGGATACAATGTTACGTTTATGGCTTTCGGCACAGTAAGTTTTTACTATATATTACATTATTTATCTATTGACATGAACTATAAGTATCATACCTGACCTATTTTGTTTTCAAATGATGAAATCATCAATTAATCAGTTTCGAACTGACAAGTTAATTTCTTAGTGTTACATCACACACACAATAAACATATACAATGTAATTAAACGAGTTTAACTGAGTGAGGTATTGCATACTGTGTCAGTGTAGCATTGAAAGACTTGAATTTTCTAAAATTTGTCCAAATAAGAATCCGAATTATCAAAATAAGATTTAATTTACGTTTTAAATGCTTAATTAGATTGTTATTTTGATTCACACCTGGATAGAACAATAAGTGATGCTCTATTTCCATTGTTAGACAGGGTCTGGTAAAAGTTACCTGATAAACGGCAGTGACAGTGAACCAGGGATAGCACCTAGTGTAAGTATACACTTATCATATGGTATAACTTTTTCATCTCAACCAAAGAAAATGTTTCATGTGCAATATTCAAGGATTTTGTTAAAAGAATATCGAGTAATATTCATACCCTATTGCATGACTTTGTATTACAGTTAAAGGATTTGAGAATCACTGGAAATTAAGCAATGAAATCAATTTTCACTTGATTCAATTTTCACTTGATTCAATTTTCACTTGATTCAATTTTCAGCAATAGATACTGTAAACATGGAAATTTATGCGAGGCATAAATTTACATTAATTATGCAAATGTCAATTAGCACGAAAATTTCCCTCTCGCATAAGATTTTGTGTCTATATTTGAAACCAAGTCGCAAAAGCTTGCAGTCATATGTATTGCGAAAATAATGTAGAAAATATCTACACATACAAATCGCGAAATCACTCACTCGCGAATACATTCACATTTACAGAATAACATAATGCTATGCACTTATTGTACATGTACACAACATTAATGTATTTGTGTCATGCTTTTTTTGTCATCATAAATAGGTGATCAGGAGAGTATGTCAAGTAATGGCAGAGAAGAGTAACAGGGAATTCTTCACTACTGTGTCCTACCTAGAGGTAACAGACAAATGTCACCAGGCCCCAGTTCATTGATACAACAAAAATCACTGACTTCTGTCAAAGAATTAAGTCACCATGGTCACCCTATGTTACTTATGTCAAATGTTTTGTGAAATTGGGGCGAGGCCTTTCTATCTTGTTGATTTTTTTTACCATACATATCATATTTATTATGCAAATTTTCATCTTATGATATCAGATATGTCATGCAGTTCCAATATTGAGTATTTTACTATGTGTTAGCTTGATTTAAATTTACTGAAGCTTTTTACATTGTTTACTTTCACATTATATATACATATTCTAGGTCCTTGATCAGAAAATGACTGACCTTCTGAACCCTCACAACAATCCAATGAAAATCAGACAACATCCCCACAAGGGAATGTAAGTAAACAATGCATAATTATTGCTTATGCTGTTACTTAAGATGAATACTATGTACATGTATTGATAATTATTATTATTGTAGATTAATTTTGTAGGTTGACAATTTTTTTAATTTTAACTAGCAATATACTGCTGTCAAATATTGTATTTATACTTTACAAATTTGTGAATGGATTGGCTGCATTGGTTGTGAACGTAAAATTCTGTTACATTATTAATTTTTGATGGATTAAATGACTTAGTTCTGAAGATAAAATGAAGTACCTTGTTGAAATTGTTACAGATTTGTTGATGGACTGGCGGAGTTGGTTGTGTCTGGATATGATGACATGCTGAGACTGTACGACCAGGGAACTCGAGCTAGGAAGATGGGAGCCACAGACCTACAGGCTCACAGGGAAAGGTTGGAAGGTTTTCTGACTGATATTGAATAAACATTTTTGTACAATGATAACTTTACACATAAATCTCTGATTTAATGACATTCAGTATAGAAAAGAACATTTAATTAAACAGATGTTTATTTGTAGGGCCCATGCAATATTTACTATAGTGGTAGAGCAGAGAGAGAGACAGTCCAGTAAGGTGGGAGTCCGCTCCGTCATCACCATCGTAGACCTCGCAGGTATAACATAGAGAAATGAGTTACAGCAATCTCTATTAATTCCTTCATTCTTATAGCCAATTAACTGAGTGTTGCGTTGGAAAGCCTGTAAAATAAGTGGTTCCAAGACTTGGAAAATGAAAATTTAAGACATTTTTTTTATAACATTCAAAAATTGTTGTAGCAGTACATGTATATAATATGCTGAATCAAGTAAATTTTGTCATCCTCCTTATAGTAGGTTGTTGGGATGAAAATTGCTTTCAGTGAGCTTTCTATATATACATATAGAGACAACTTTTATAAAGAGACAGTTGAGCAGTCATTTTATACTATGCATTCTCACTTGAAACTAATGAGAATCCTGTCAAGTATTCATTGTCTAAACATTTTTTCTGACTATGTTATATCTCATTTAGTAACATAAAATGTATATGTTTAACAGGCACAGACAACCGTGGCAGTTCCGACACTAACGCCATTGCTGGGTAAGTTTCCTCATATTTCACATATAACAGAAGAGATATTAAAAAAAATAGTGCTATAGTGTAAAAAATACATACGGTATTTTCTGGACAATAAGCTGCACCTTATTTCAGGTTCATGTTTACACTGATATTAAAAAAACACTGTAAAATCAAAATGTCAGTGTGAGTAGTTTCCAGTGATAACTAAAACACTGAAGGTCACAGAAATTCAGTGTAAATTTACCTGTCTACATCTAACAACTGTTTGGATTTACAGTGTTCAGGGTATTCTGAACGTGCTGAGTGTTTTGGGAGGAAACAAGAAGGGATCAGCTGTTCCTTACAGGGACTCTGTAGTTACTAGGCTTCTACAGGTACAGTAGATTTCAACACTTTAAAGCGAAAATAGAACACTTCATCAATTATGAATCAAATGAATGCAACTACATTTTTCACATAAATGTATCTATTTACTGTATAAATCTTCCATTTTGGTATTTCTCATGAACACATTACTTGTAATTTGTCATTCAAGAATTTGAAGTTGACTTATTGTTCATGCTTCTTTAATATGTGTTAATGTGCTTTGAAGTGATTATTAGTATCAACTCAAAGTGATCTTGTGTAAAATGTTCATCAAATGTGTTGTTCCAGGAATCTCTTGGCGGTAATGCAGTGACAATGATGTTTGCAGTTGTGGCACCAACAGGTAAGTGGCCAATGTGTGAAACACCTGGAAAAAAATTTCACATGATATTTATCTGCCCTTGCAGGTAGGTATTTATTGTGGTGTCATGTTCTTGCATGCGAAATGTCCTACTCTTTAAAGAAAACAAAGTGGATTTTGCCCACAAAATAATGATGTCACAATGGATACTTACCCGCAAGGCAGGTAACTCTGCAATATATGCAAAGATGTAATATAGATAAGTTTAGGGGGTTTAACGTACCTTCGCAATAAAATATCTATGGGTCATATTTATAGAGGATTACATTTCGTGCAAATAAAGTACATTGTCATGGTAATGGATATTAATTTTTTATCTCCAGATCATTCAACCATGCAACATTTGCATGGGTGCTTTACAGTTCAAAGCATGAGCAACTTCCCGACACCATTTGACCTTTTACATTTCAGATCGAACCCACCAGGAGACCTACAATACACTGCAGTATGCTTCCTACGCCAAGTCCATCAAGAATCACGTCAAGATGAATATGGTAAACCCAGATTGAGTTAAACTTATTAACAATATGTAGCCATGTTAGTTTTCAAGTAAGGTACCTAATTATATAAATAATATACAAGTTAATTTAATTTTTTTAACATATATATGGTTAGAGTTTAGAGTAAATATATTTTCATGCAATACATTTGATTGCTATCAAAATATGTTTCATGTATATATTGCATTGCTTGACATAGCTAACTATGCTAGAAATTTTAGTTCATATTAACCTAAACATAATGGAATCAGTTTCATTTTTATACTTCTTCCTCTTTGAGTAGTTTCATTCTTTAATAACCAAATTTTAATGCTCATTTTGTTCATAGAGATATAATTTATATGTGATTATCTTCTGAATCATTAATAAATGATTTTTTGATAAAAAATACCATTGTGTGTGAATGTATTGTCAAACCATGGTTATACATTGTACCTACTGTTTTTACTTAAGTGATAAAGTCATTGACATCATCATCATATATTGAATCACTTTTATGACCACTGTATGATTTGTTATGGCCATCACACAGAATCCTTATGTAAGTACACTTCCAGCACAGACTGCATGACATGCTCGGGGACCACCTTAAATCACTGGGCCTATTTCTTTGTTTTTTTGTTTTTTTTTGCTTTTGTTAAAAACACTGTTATATAACCTATTTTCTCTCATACCGATGAAATATACTGATGTTGTCTGTGTCTGCATTACATGGCTACCCATGCATTATGGCTGTGTGATTCATTCATGGCTGGTTTTAATTTAAGGAATGCATACAATGGGATTTTTAGGTCACCTGAGACAAAGTCTGAAGTGACTTATTCTAATCGCCTTTTGTTCTCTATTGTCTGTCTTGTGTCCATAAACAATTTACAATTTTGCATTCTTCTCCAAAACTACTGGAGCAAATTCAAATTTTTCACAAACGTTCTAAGGTGTATTAGGCTAATCAAAATTGTTAATTTCATTACCCCACCCCCCATGTGGCTGTGGGTGGGGCCAAAGGGGTAAAATTGATTAACAGAAGCCTTTTCTTCTCAACTGACAGATATGGTAAAATCAAATACTATTTATGAGTAGAAAATTTCTAAGGCCCTTTACAAAAATTGTGAATTTCATGGCCCTTTGGCTCTGAGATTTTCCCTTGTGGATAGAGGCTAATTGACAAATACCAATAGTTTATAGAGGGAATACACATTTTTGAGCATTAATTTGCCTGTGGTATTCAATTTCAATAGGGGCCTTAGGAGTGGAACCAAAGGGGCTCAAAATAACTAAAATTCAAAATTCTTCTCCTCATATCACAGAATTGGTGGAATCAAATACTCTCTAGTAATTTTTCATGAGAATGATTTTATTTGATAGTTGACATGTTTCAGTATTTACAGATTGTCTGCCTGCAGGAAAGTTAAAATACATATCATTAACATATATATGTAATAAAGTTCAGGTTGAAAGGAAGATTCAAAGAATGATAATATTTAACTCACTGAATCACAATTAATGTGGTGTAAAACTAGTGTTGGGAATCGGTTGTAAAATGGTAATCGATCATCGGTTTAGGACAATTTACTAATTATCGATTTTATTATGGGATACTATTTATAGAAAGCTCTATATATTTATGTATTTCACCTTTTAGTTTTTCTGAAGAATTTTAGAAAGATATCCACTGAACCAACAGTGTGAAGAACTATTTTTTTTTAATTCAAATTCTTGATTATCTATGATGTTTAAAATATTTTGATATGTGGTTTTGCACTGATATATAACATAATAAAGGTTCAGAACAGAATAAGATAAGCAGGAGTTATCTCCCATTTTAATAATCGATTATTACCTTTCATAATCGATAGTCTTTGGAAAAATCATAATCCATTGATCATCGATTAAAATCGAGAATCGGTCCAACGCTACGTAAAACCATGAGCCAGTCTTATTGTTTACCTCTCTTTGTGATCCACTGGGTACAATATCCCTATCCTTGATACCTTGATACGTGTTACAGGATAACCATCAAGGCCATTCATCCTCACGTAATTAGTATATATGTGTGTAATTAAAATCAGTTCATATTTTAGTGGCCTAATAGTAATGTTAATTATTGTAATTATATTCTATATTTATGTGATCTGTGGTAAAGAAATGTTGTCTCTATTCCTATTCAGTCTTTTGTTGACGGGAAGGTAATCCTCAGTAAAACACATAATAACAGTTTATACAGAACTTATAACAGCATGACAATATATGTGAATGTGGTTAAAGGAAAGGAGTATAATTGATGAACACATACCATACAGCTGGTTATTTTTGTGGACCAAAATTTTCACAATTTGATCTAAAAATGAGAAAATCATGTTACCGAATTTAAATTTTCATAATCTGGATTTAAGGATATATATCATTCAACCATTTCTCATCATTTTGTGGATCAAATTGTTGTGATCATTGCAATGTGCTGCGAAATCATGAAATTATCATCCCCGCGAAAATAACTAGCTCTACAGTATTGTTTAAAAACTCAATGTTAAAACTAATCTGCTTTTACAAGTAAATAATGAAAAAATTATAACACTATTATCTTTTATCAACATTTTAATCAAACACCGGTAATAATTAAGTAAATTGCCATTATGTATGCTTTATATTACTGAAATATTTAATTAATGTTCACGAATCAAAGTACTAGAAGTAATGGTGTACCTGTCATTAAAGAGGCTAACAGTCATGTTACCACATTATTATATTTCATAAGCATGCATATATTCTAAACATTGTCATTGATAAAAATATAACTAGAGATGGCATTAACTGTGTTGGTGATTTTCCAGGTAAATTGAATAACTGATGCAGTTAAATTTAACAAATTAAAACAATAATACAATAATAAAATAATGCATGTGTTCATGGATCTTATAAAATCCAAGTCTGAATTATTATCAAGAAAATTTCCATATTTTTACCTGTCAGTGAGCTGATGCATATCCAATGGTACAAATGTATACATGTATTTTGGGCAATTGTGCAAGCATTCTTAAAAGTTAAGGTGCATGTTATACAAATGGTATTAATTTCAAACTTTGATTCTATGGTGAACATATGTTATGCTAATGCATATTGATCAATTTCTATCAACCAATACATATGTAACTAAATATACTGAGTTACTTATATGTTTATTCTGTTATCATGATTGTTGCTATTGCATCGTGGGTAGTTATCACTTTGTTTCTTTAATCAAATTATAAAATTGACTTTGGATTTGGAGAAACAGAATGATATATATGAACTTGTATTGAGGCCTTGAGTTATTCTTTCAAATAATTGGCTAATCAGAAGATCTGTGATCATATATACCCAATTTATAACAGACTTGAACGAGGAGCCTCAAGTAGGTACGAGAAGGAAATTTGTAGCTATGAAATTACAGTGGTTGCTAGGGGAATAACAAGACTATACTAAATGAAAAATTATACATTTCCATCACTAAAAACATCTTAGAAGATGGAAATCAAATTTAGCATAATATTGATTATAGACTAATAGATATGAAATACAGAAATGTGGTAAAAAATGCTAGGCCTGTTGCTAAACAACAAAATGTCAGAATTATTGGATTTAGCATTTTTCATGAAATTTAATGTCATGTATATTATATGGTACTAGGTTACCATGGTATGGAAATAATAACCAACGGTTATTCTGCATTTATTATCTTAATTTTGAAAATTGATTTTACTTTGACGTAACTATCAGAACTTAAACTCTACATAATTACAAATTTGAATTTTTGTTTGAGATGACTGTCACACCAGCTTAATTATTGTGAATATCTGTATTTATATGTATGATTATCTTACATTGCACAGTATATACATTTTACGTTTTATTTAACTAGTTGCATGATGTATGTGTCATTACTGTCAGATCAAATATTACATGATTGATATTTTGATTTTTGTATGGAAGTTATATTGTTGATAACACCTACTACAGTATAATCATGATTATTTATAAAACTTTGAAACTATAAAAAAATCATAGGCCTACTAGTCATTTGGTTAGTACTTCTTACATGGAGACAATACCATCTAATTACTTAAAGATGCTCCACCGCTGACAAATGGTATACTTTCTCTATCAAAAACAGGAGCAGACGATTTAGTATTTTTCTTCAGTTATAAAAGTTACTTAGTTTACACCATTACCACCATTGAAAAGTTTGAACATATAATTTTACTTCAAGATAAAAATATCAAAAATAATTAATTGCATCCCGAAAAAAATATGTGGCACTATGTCCTATATAAAATGAAGTACTGATTGATTATTTTATATTATTTTTGTGTTAATTAGACATTTAAAAAGTAATTAAAAAAGTATCCTAACAAAATTTGGACTAGCCTGTGTTAAATTACTGCACAAAGTCTGCCATAATTAAAGTTGTAAAAGAAATCAAATAGAGAAGTCATTGGTTTTCATATTAATGTGAGGTCAGTGAAAATGGGGCCTCAAAAAGTGGGAGGGGCGCTTACAGGGATGGGGTTGCTTATTGGGTCGAATATGGTATATAGTTGGATATGGATTGCATTTAGTTACAGTAACTAGTATAACTGTTGTAAGATGATATATACAAATGAAATTAGAGAAAATCTTTTGGGATTCTTCTGGTATATAGAACCCTAAAAATTGTCTTCAAATGATATATAGCGTTATGTAATTGTCAGTGTTGATCATTTAGATTTCAGTGCTAGTGTTAAAGTAGATATGTTTTTGTCCTTATATGGACGAAGATAAGACGGCCATTTGTTTGTGATATTAATACTTTGATGATTATATCCTACAGGATGATTCCAGTGACATAATCCAGGACTTACGGGATGAGATCTCTAAACTGCGGGACAGGATTGCTTCTTCTTCTGAACCCAACAAGGATGATGTTCTAAAGATGCAGGTAAACACATTGATTGGTCATTTTTATAGATATGTAATGTATACATGTCTTTAGTTAAGCTACAAATAAAAGTATGATGCATGAGATCTGAGAGAGGGCTAGATTTTCCACTGAATATCAAGTAAATGGAGAAAATGTTTTGGACAAATCATAAGATACCAATACATAGTATTCATCTTTTTTTTTAAAAAGGGGAAATTTTCTTTTACAGGACCTTGTACAAGACCTACAAATAGCTAAGCAGTCAACTTGGGCAGAGCGTGAAAGGCTGTCCCAGAAATTTGAGGAAGAAAGAAAAATCAATCTTGCAAATAAGGTTTGTGTTATTTAAGTAGTTCAAAAGAATACTTTCCTCTGAAAATTAGAGATAAAAAAACCTTATTGTTTCTCTTTAAAGGCCAAAAATCTGAATTAAATCTCAAGGTCGAAAGTGGTGAATTAGAGCTTCACTGTGAAGGACTAAGTCCTCAGTTACAGTTTAACTCTGAAAGTCAAAGCCCTAGCTAGCTGGATTAAAGTTTCATTCTAAACATTCTAAAGGTCGTCAAGCTATGAGTTTGTAAGATTTTTCAGGGACTGCTCACTACAGGCCAAACATAGTTGATAGACTGAGGTATGACAAACTAGACTTAAACAGTGAAAGGGATAAAGAATTTTATGGTATAATTTGATTTACATAAATTATTATGCAGTAGTAACAATGTTTTGTTTCAGGGTATCCTAGAGTGGGTTACAGACAATGTGAGGAAGGGTAACAAAGAACTACAGGAGAAGATGATACTCCTACAGAAAGAGAAAGACCAGGTATGTCTTTAGAGTGATTGGCAGTAATAAAAAAGTTTGGCATAGTACAAAAGTTATATAATGATAATTTGCATGAAAAAGGATAAAGTCCATTTCTGAATCGTACTCATTTTATAGAACCAAGTAAAAGGGGTGAAAACTATTTTACTACTAGATAATTGTGATTAATTTTGTCTATATAAATCTGAAACTACAAAATGTAGTTGATGTTTCTTTCCAATAGACAAACATGTTATCGTAGATCTAGTTTTAAATTGACGATCATTCAAGATTTTTGTTTACTGAGGACTATTTTCTTATTTCTAATGTAAAGCTGACTCTACAATATAAAGAGAAGAGGAAAGGTGTTGATGTGATGAACGAGGATCTACAGAAGCGGATTGCTGAGTACTCCAAGTGGACAGAGAGTGGTATGATACAGCTGTCTCATATTACATGACTTCATATTTATACAAAACAGCTGAACTAATCATTCTGACCATATCAGTCATGAAAATTTCAAATTGATTTTGATCATGTAAAACAAGCTTCCTTCCACGAATCATACTTCGTAACTCACAAAAAGAAATTGTCAGGCAATATTGCATAATGTATGGTTGGTACATGAACTATTGGATGGTAAAATTCCAAATTAAGATTCAGGGAATTAATTAATATCTTTTGTTTTAAACAGGAAAATCTTCAGAATCAGAAACTAAGAAGAGGGTGACAGCTATTCATGAACTGAAGGAAAAGCTAAGGAAAGAAACAGATATTTTGAAGAAACTCAAACAGCAATTAAAGGATGTTCAGGATAAGCAGCGAGAGGAAAGGGAGGTAATTATGAGGCCCAAAAGGGAAATTACAGGGTGTTAAAGGGAGATAATTTTCACTATACACAAATGAAAAGATACATTCTTAATTAGGTTAGTTGATTGATAAAGGGATATTACAAATATAATTTAAAGGGACAATTCACTCAGGCTAATTCTTTTACATAACTAAGAAGCAAAATATGGCATAAATGTATTGTTCTACATTTCTTATGAAACATTTAACATAAAATATTAACAAATTCCACATCATTGTTTAATATTTAATTGATACCGTTGTAATAACAAATTGTTGATCAATACGATTAAGCAGTTACAATATGTACGCTGTACCCATACCCGAGCCAAAGTCACACATGTTAAACAAATGAACTACATTACCATTGAGGAGATGATAATATGATTTTTAGGCAAGATAATTCACCTAATAAGGTAAACACACTACTGTCAGAGCGATTTGAGCAGTTCTCGACAAACGTTGCATTACTCTACGAGCAAGGGACAGGGTTCGGCAAACAAGATGTTCGACCACAATATGTAATGGCAGACAGCGAGCTAGTTTGAACATTTCACACGCATTTCACCACCATGGGCTTTCCTGGCATATTAAGTAAAACCGACAGATCTAATTACCATTAGAACTGTTTTTTCCCGATATATGTACAAATTTTTATGTTCTCTTAGACTGAATTGTCCCTTTAAGGACTTCTATTTAGGTAAGAAGGTCGTAAAAGGAGATAAAAAGGGAGATCAACTATTTGTCTTATAAACTATAACCAGACTGCAGTATTGGCTGCATAGAGCTACTGCATGCATTGTAGGTTTGTCATAGGAACATTGTTAAATATCCTGGAATGACTACATTACTTTGAAGTGACGTGTTAGTAAATTAAATGTGATTATCTCAATAAGATACAAATGTAATATGTTATTTTTATTTGAAAGTGAAGAGTGTGAAACTTAAAACCAAATGATGGTGTGTTTGTAGAGTGCCAAGGCCCAGATGACAGCTATGAAGGGAAGTGCAGAAGTGAGGCAGAAAGTAGAGGTATGTACCAAAATCGTTATATAAGTTTTAGGGCCATTTTATTTCCTTATAGATGTATGTTTATTGTCACAGTTTGTGTAACATATCAACTTATAAATAGCTATAGTTTGCATTATTAAGAAGAGCATTTAAATTTTACATGTATATAATAGTTTTTGTAGTTGTAGGCCTAGTTTTTGCAAACACAAACTGATCAGATATAGATTGAATTAAATTCATTTTATTGTAAAATTCTACACAAAGAAATACAAACTGTTCATTAATTTATTTATTGTACACACTATTCATTGATATTGTGTTCCTCTTACCTATATTTGAAATGTAACTTTTGTTGTGTTGCCATAACAGCTGAAGCAACAAATTTTGTTGTGGTGCCATAACAACTGAAGCAACAAATTTTGTTGTGTTGCCATAGCAACTGAAACAATAAATTTTGTTGTGTTGCCATAACAACTGAAGCAATAAATTTTGTTATGTTGCCATAACAACTGAAACAATAAATTTTGTTGTGTTGCCATAACAACTGAAGCAATAAATTTTGTTGTGTTGCCATAACAACTGAAGCAATAAATTTTGTTGTGTTGCCATAACAACTGAAACAATAAATTTGTTTGTTGCCATAACAACTGAAGCAATAAATTTTGTTGTGTTGCCATAACAACTGAAGCAATAAATTTTGTTATGTTGCCATAACAACTGAAACAATAAATTTTGTTGTGTTGCCATAACAACTGAAGCAATAAATTTTGTTGTGTTGCCATAACAACTGAAGCAATAAATTTTGTTGTGTTGCCATAACAACTGAAGCAATAAATTTTGTTGTGTTGCCATAACAACTGAAGCAATAAATTTTGTTGTGTTGCCATAGCAACTGACACATTCAGTTCTTGTAAACATACCTCTGATTAATGTTACAATAACAGCTAGAGGAGCGTCACCAGTTAGAGCAACAACACAAGGCCATGGTGGCCGACGAGCTCGACAAGATGAACATTGAGATTGAGCAGGAGAAGATGGAAATCCAGGTTAAAATGACTGATGGTAAAAAGTACACCCCACAGGAGGGGGCTGCCCTAGAGATACAGGTGGTGGAACTGAAGGCTAACAAATCTGTGATTACCTACCAGGTAAGTGTCACATTACAAATCAGTGATTAACTACCAGGTAAGTGTTACATTACAAATCAGTGATTAACTACCAGGTAAGTGTCACATTACAAATCAGTGATTACCTACCAGGTAAGTGTCACATTACAAATCTGTGATTACCTACCAGGTAAGTGTTACATTTGAAATCAGTAATTACCTACCAGGTAAGTGTCACATTACAAATCTGTGATTACCTACCAGGTAACTGTTACATTACAAATCTGTGATTACCTACCAGGTAAGTGTTACATTACAAATCAGTGATAACCTACCAGGTAAGTTAATACATTAAAATCTGTGATTACCTACCAGGTAAGTGTCACATTACAAATCTGTGATTACCTACCAGGTAAGTGTTACATTACAAATCTGTGATTACCTACCAGGTAAGTGTCACATTACAAATCTGTGATTACCTACCAGGTAAGTGTTACATTACAAATCTGTGATTACCTACCAGGTAAGTGTTACATTACAAATCTGTGATTACCTACCAGGTAAGTGTCACATTACAAATCTGTGATTACCTACCAGGTAAGTGTTACATTACAAATCAGTGATTACCTACCAGGTAAGTGTTACATTACAAATCTGTGATTACCTACCAGGTAAGTGTTACATTACAAATCTGTGATTACCTACCAGGTAAGTGTTACATTACAAATCAGTGATTACCTACCAGGTAAGTGTCACATTACAAATCTGTGATTACCTACCATTACAAATCAGTGATTACCTACCAGGTAAGTGTCACATTACAAATCTGTGATTACCTACCAGGTAAGTGTTACATTACAAATCTGTGATTACCTACCAGGTAAGTGTTACATTACAAATCTGTGATTACCTACCAGGTAAGTGTCACATTACAAATCTGTGATTACCTACCAGGTAAGTGTCACATTACAAATCTGTGATTACCTACCAGTAAGTGTACATTCATTGTTACATTACAAATCGTGATACTTGTTACATTACAATCTGTATTCCTACCAGGTAAGTGTACATTACAAATCTGTGATTACCTACCAGGTAAGTGTCACATTACAAATCTGTGATTACCTACCAGGTAAGTGATTTACAAATCTGTGATTACCTACCAGGTAAGTGTTACATTACAAATCTGTGATTACCTACCAGGTAAGTGTACATTACAAATCTGTGATTACCTACCAGGTAAGTGTCAATTACAAATCTGTGATTACCTACCAGGTAAGTTACATTACAAATCTGTGATTACCTACAGGTAATGTACATTACAAATCTGTGATTACCTACCAGGTAAGTGTACATTACAAATGTGATTACCTACCAGGTAAGTCAATCTGTAGTGTACATTACAAATCTGTGATTACCTACCAGGTAAGTGTTACATTACAAATCTGTGATTACCTACCAGGTAAGTGTTACATTACAAATCTGTGATTACCTACCAGGTAAGTGTTACATTACAAATCTGTGATTACCTACCAGGTAAGTGTCACATTACAAATCTGTGATTACCTACCAGGTAAGTGTCACATTACAAATCTGTGATTACCTACCAGGTAAGTGTTACATTACAAATCTGTGATTACCTACCAGGTAAGTGTTACATTACAAATCTGTGATTACCTACCAGGTAAGTGTCACATTACAAATCTGTGATTACCTACCAGGTAAGTGTTACATTACAAATCTGTGATTACCTACCAGGTAAGTGTTACATTACAAATCTGTGATTACCTACCAGGTAAGTGTTACATTACAAATCTGTGATTACCTACCAGGTAAGTGTTACATTACAAATCTGTGATTACCTACCAGGTAAGTGTTACATTACAAATCTGTGATTACCTACCAGGTAAGTGTTACATTACAAATCTGTGATTACCTACCAGGTAAGTGTTACATTACAAATCTGTGATTACCTACCAGGTAAGTGTTACATTACAAATCTGTGATTACCTACCAGGTAAGTGTTACATTACAAATCTGTGATTACTCCAGGTATGTACATTACAAATCGTATTACTACCAGGTAAGTGTTACATTACAAATCAGTGATTACCTACCAGGTAAGTGTTACATTACAAATCTGTGATTACCTACCAGGTAAGTGTTACATTACAAATCTGTGATTACCTACCAGGTAAGTGTTACATTACAAATCTGTGATTACCTACCAGGTAAGTGTTACATTACAAATCTGTGATTACCTACCAGGTAAGTGTTACATTACAAATCTGTGATTACCTACCAGGTAAGTGTTACATTACAAATCTGTGATTACCTACCAGGTAAGTGTTACATTACAAATCTGTGATTACCTACCAGGTAAGTGTTACATTACAAATCTGTGATTACCTACCAGGTAAGTGTTACATTACAAATCTGTGATTACCTACCAGGTAAGTGTTACATTACAAATCTGTGATTACCTACCAGGTAAGTGTCACATTACAAATCTGTGATTACCTACCAGGTAAGTGTTACATTACAAATCTGTGATTACCTACCAGGTAAGTGTCACATTACAAATCTGTGATTACCTACCAGGTAAGTGTTACATTACAAATCTGTGATTACCTACCAGGTAAGTGTTACATTACAAATCTGTGATTACCTACCAGGTAATGATACAATTTACAAATCTGTGATTACCTACCAGTGTGTTACATTACAAATCGTATTACCTACAAATCATTACGTTACCTACCAGGTAAGTGTACATTACAAATCTGTGATTACTACGTATGACATTACAAATTGTTTACCTACCAGGTAAGTGTACATTACAAATCTGTGATTACCTACCAGGTAAGTGTTACATTACAAATCTGTGATTACTACCAGGTAAGTGTACATTACAAATCTGTATTACCTACCAGGTAAGTGTTACATTACAAATCTGTGATTACCTACCAGGTAAGTGTTACATTACAAATCTGTGATTACCTACCAGGTAAGTGTTACATTACAAATCTGTGATTACCTACCAGGTAAGTGTTACATTACAAATCTGTGATTACCTACCAGGTAAGTGTTACATTACAAATCTGTGATTACCTACCAGGTAAGTGTTACATTACAAATCTGTGATTACCTACCAGGTAAGTGTTACATTACAAATCTGTGATTACCTAAGTGTTACATTACAAATCTGTGATTACCTACCAGGTAAGTGTTACATTACAAATCTGTGATTACCTGCCAGGTAAGTGTTACATTACAAATCAGAATTTGTATGAAAGGAGGAAGAGTTGATATATATATTCATTGGTTCCGTCCTGTTGCCTTGCATAGCATCACATCCATTCTTCTTTTATATGGAGATGGAAGCATTTATGTCTTAAAACAGACATTTTTAGTTTATTTCTTACAATTACTTAACACAGGTAAATCATATGTATCCTAAAAATGTGTATATTTTAAAACACTGAAGCTCCTGCGTATCATCACATTCGACTCAATGCTTCAATGTCTAAACTAAGTACTTTAACATGACTATTTAACTGAATTGTCAAATTAAAAGGTTTGGTGTTCTGTCAACATTTCATATGGAGCTGAAGGCATTCATGTCCTAATACAGACATTTTTAGTTTTTTGTTAACATTCAAGAATACCTTTAATCATTGCAGCTGGAGACTCTACAACAGGAGAAGAATCGTCTGGCTAAAGAGTTGGAGGATGTGTATAAACTACACAAGGATGAGATGGAGATTCAACAGCTCCAACACTTCCAGGTAATAGGACCACCTGTTTAATTTAAATTGATTACAAAATAATTAATGTTATACAATTTATAACTTATAAATTACTTTTGAAACCTGAATGTGCAAGGATTTTTTGAATTTTACATTTTCAATAGTTATCTTGATATGTAATTCTGTATTTCAGACTTTCCCTAGTTATCGTGATATATAATTCTGTATTTCAGACTTTCCGTAGTTATCGTGATATATAATTCTGTATTTCAGACTTTCCCTAGTTATCGTGATATATAATTCTGTATTTCAGACTTTCCCTAGTTATCGTGATATATAATTCTGTATTTCAGACTTTCCGTAGCTATCGTGATATGTAATTCTGTATTTCAGACTTTCCCTAGTTATCGTGATATATAATTCTGTATTTCAGACTTTCCCTAGCTATCGTGATATATAATTCTGTATTTCAGACTTTCCATAGCTATCGGGATATGTAATTCTGTATTTCAGACTTTCCGTAGCTATCGTGATATATAATTCTGTATTTCAGACTTTCCCTAGCTATCGTGATATATAATTCTGTATTTCAGACTTTTCGTAGCTATCGGGAAATGTAATTCTGTATTTCAGACTTTCCGTAGCTATCGTGATATATAATTCTGTATTTCAGACTTTCCCTAGTTATCGTGATATATAATTCTGTATTTCAGACTTTCCCTAGTTATCATGATATATAATTCTGTATTTCAGACTTTCCGTAGCTATCGTGATATGTAATTCTGTATTTCAGACTTTCCCTAGTTATCGTGATATATAATTCTGTATTTCAGACTTTCCCTAGCTATCGTGATATATAATTCTGTATTTCAGACTTTCCGTAGCTATCGGGATATATAATTCTGTATTTCAGACTTTCCGTAGCTATCGGGAAATGTAATTCTGTATTTCAGACTTTCCGTAGCTATCGTGATATATAATTCTGTATTTCAGACTTTCCCTAGTTATCGTGATATATAATTCTGTATTTCAGACTTTCCCTAGTTATCGTGATATATAATTCTGTATTTCAGACTTTCCGTAGCTATCGTGATATGTAATTCTGTATTTCAGACTTTCCGTAGCTATCGGGAAATGTAATTCTGTATTTCAGACTTTCCGTAGCTATCGTGATATATAATTCTGTATTTCAGACTTTCCCTAGTTATCGTGATATGTAATTCTGTATTTCAGACTTTCCGTAGCTATCGTGATATATAATTCTGTATTTCAGACTTTCCGTAGCTATCGGGAAATGTTTGAGGAACAGAAAGCTGCCCTAGATCAGAGGTACAGACAGCTACTGGAGGACTCTATACAGGATGCCGTCTTCTTGTCCAGTCGTAACAACGAGCTGATGGATGAAAATCGTGATCTCAGGCAAAGTATGTACTAGTGGCAATATATTTTATTTCTGATCTGACAATGTTATGCGGTGTATTATGTAAATTTTGGAAATTCATGTGGAGGAGAATTTTTATTGCCCCATGTTTCTTTGCCTCTTATATTATACTCTGACATTTGAACTATGCCAGACATCTAGCTGTGAAAATGTTGAAGTACAAGTAGTACACAACTGTATAACATATGAACTATTCGTGTACATGTACTTCTTTGTTTTCATAGATAGAATTTTCATGGTTAACCGATTGAACCATAGTGATAATAATATAGACATAAATGCTGTTGTTTTTTTATGCGTGGTTTTACAGTTACCACTAAAAAGGTTTTTTATGCGTGGTTTTACAGTTACCACTAAAAAGTTTTTTTACATAACTAACATTTCATGTTATATAGTACATTAATTATAGATTGGGCTATCAAGTTTTCATTTCCAATATTGTCTCCATGGACTCATGATAACAAACAAAATTTCACTACCTTTCCGGAATATTTTTGTTTCAGACATTGCCGAGATGAAGGATGTGATCACTAAGCTTGGTGGTCGTATTCCATCCGGAACTGTGTAAATTACCACCTAGAGTGACGTCCCTTTTCAGAAGTACCCAGGGTGATCAAAAGTATAGCTGGTGTACTTGGTGTATTCATCATCCTATATATATACCTTGACAGTTTACATAAATCAGCGAGTCTGATATCACCATTTTTACTGTATTTAGAACATTCTTCTTGAAATATTGCATTTCTGTTATCAACATTGTTTTACGATATGACTTTTATTGACTCTATAAAATTATATTTGATAAACATTATTGGTTAAATGCTTAAAATCATATCATGGAGTTTATCAAAATAAAGAAATACCTTGTTGGCCAGTAAACAGAAAAATGAATTTGCTGTATCAGAGCTCCATGGTTGATCGCACTGCACAGTACTTAATTGTAGCAAAGCATAGTGTGATCAACCCTGGGTATATGGCAATGAATTTACTGGTGACATATAAGGAAATAATATGACTGTGATGGTGTCTAACCAGTTATGTCCAATGAGGTCGGCTTTAATACGTAAACTTGAATAATTTGAGTGATACAATAACATTTACTTCAATCCGTCCAGTAACATTTACAGTTTAAATTATCTACATCAATATACCATTGTTTTTTTATTTTAATTTCTCTTGATTTCTGACGTCTTTATTGTTTTTTGTCTATACAGACATTATACATTCCATGTGTAGATATTAGTTATATAATCCGAGCTACCGTCTCGCCTATCAGTTTTTCAAAGTGCTGGTCACTTTTAAATTATTTGAATTATACCTATATAAATAAACATTATTCTATTGGTATATGTCAAAGTAACATTTATTTTATTAACAATAAATTAATCAAAATGACATTCCTTTATGTGTTTTTTTCCTTACACTTGTAATAACTAAACAATCCTGTAAACCAAGTTATTTATGCAACTTAATTTCACCTTTTTGTTTTCCCTGAATGACAGACTTATTCATGATGATTTAATTTCGCAATCTAGACTCTTATAATTCTACCTTACTTGTATTTGAAACAAATTTGCATCAATTTATTTTTACGATTTCTTTCGTTACATACAATGTAATCGCATGGGAAAATAAGATGGTTTACAGTAATTGAATTCTTGACCAATACTTCAGTCCATCATCAGGAAAATTTTGGATACCTATTCTTTATATACATGTATCTTACATTGATTGTGGTATAAATTAGCCCACAGAAAAGCCAGGGAGATGGGAAAATGATGTGTAAGCCAAGCCATGTACTGAAGAGTCAATTGTATAAGATTATAAAAGATAAACAAATTCTTGGGAGACTTATGAATTACAAATGATGTAAAATTCCCCATGAGATGATAAGAAATATTTTGCTGCAGAGACAGCAAGTGTTTACTCACTAAAACACCTTATTTGGATTTTTAAACACAACAGTTAATGTGATAACGCCTGGCATCACCTGAAATGGTCCTGTGGTGGCGACGGTGAAGAATGACTTGGTGCCACTCTCGTCTATATTTTATACTGAAGGAAACTGCTGAAGAGACTGACCAGTCACATAACTGTACTGACCAATCAGCACACTTCTGACCAGTCACTGTACATGTTGTGCTATTTATAACACTATATTTCCCTTGCTGTATATGTTTATACAATATGTAGACTAGCTTGCCAGTGAATAGATTTAGATCGTCTCTGGTCATAAACAGCATTTATGTAGACGTACATAAAATTTTAATTTTGATTGCACATAGAATTCATGACAGCCAGATTTCTATGTGGTTAATCTGTTTCAATACCTACATGCATGTCTAAAAATGTTCAGGATACTGTCGTTTAATGTCGTTGAAATTAGTGGACAAAGTCATCCAGACATGACCAGAACACAACAACCTTTGTTTTGCTAGATAGTTACCATGACAACTATGCACAATGTATGCCAATAAAGCTTTCTGCATGCACATTTAAATACACGTGGCCCTGAGATGATTCATCAAGCATTAACCCAGTAGTCAAGGCGTTACCCAGACATTTTTTTTTCAAAGGATGAACAGACATGCTGATTACAGTTAACCCCACACCCACTCCTTACTTCTGTTAATTATTTGGTCAAGCTAAAGAAAAACACCATTTATCACTTGACAGAAAAGAAAAACTCAATTAAATTACAATTCTTTTTTATTCAAACGATTTCACGCAACAAATTCAGAACCTAAAACAACAGTGTAAGTGCATGTATGCCATACCCAGAATACATGTGGATAACATCACCAGATCTGTTAACACTAGTGATGATTTATTGATCAGTGTACTCAGGTAAGGCCATGTAATATATATCTCAGTTGTTCGTGAGAACAGGCAGCAATTGTCTTCGTGTGAATGGTAATTATCCTTGATCTCTAGGCATTACGAATGAGGTTGTAACCCCTGATAATCAAAAGATGAACGGTAAATTAGCAACTTATCAACAAAGTAATCAACAGTTGACATAATCATACTTAATTAAAAGACAGCATTGTAGCATCTCTATAAGCGGTGAATACAAATACATGCTAAAAATCTGAAAATATATCTAAATAACATAAACAGCAGCGTCAGCAAATTCTGTGCTTGCATATTAAAGAGTTATCTGCCCTTGTGTAGGTATTGAAAGTTACATGGTTTGTTTGATCGTGTAACATCATTGTAACACAATGTAACAATCAATATCTGTCTTCAATAGCAGATAACTCTAATATGCAAAGACAGACTTTGTTAAATGTAGCCTTTGAAATATGATTGAAATTCAACAAATTTTCGGAATAATAAAATGTATGCTTGTTTAATCACACAAAATGTTGGTATAAAAGGTCTCCCACACTACCGGGTAGCTTTCGTAGCTCTTCCTAGTAATACTATGAGAATATCTTGTATTATAAAACAATGATTGAATCAATGGGTCTGGTTACAAAGATAGTTTTTATCACCTCGGTAACAGACAACTTACACTCGGATATACAATGCAAGTGATAATACTTTGGGATTACAATTAAATTGAATAGTTATCGACCTTAAAATGTCTCAGTTCATCAAATTATGCTCCGTGAATAATAAGAAAACAAAACTTCTTTAAATGGTAGAACAGAAAACACACAAGAGAAATATTTCTGACAAAAATGGATTACATTCAAATTCAATGATTCTAGAAACACATATGCATGTCCACACCAATATTGTATTTACAGAAACAGATTATCTCAACACCGCAAAATCCTAAAAATATCAACAAAATAGTTGCAAATCAGAAAAGCTGCCAATAAATTGAGAACTACATGTGCATAATGAACATCACAAGGTCAGATTAACAAACAATGACTATCTTATCACTTGGTTAAAGCCTCACTTTCAACTGACCAAGTGAATAATAGATCTTTATGATGTCCGACTTCAGGTAATGTCTGGATTCCTTTGTCTGAGTTTGACCATCCTCGATATTCCATGGACTACTAGCACTTTCGTTACATATCCACTCCTGGACTCATCCTCGATATTCAAGGGGTTACTGTCACTAGCATTATATCTACTCCTGGGACACAGGGACTTGGCACAAATTTCCAACCAACTGTCAATATATGTAATGGATACTTTAGGTAATACATACATACATATATATATATATATGTAAGAATTAAAAACAATAGCGACTGACTAGTGAGCGCTTTCGCCCCATTATATAATATATCATTATATAATGGTGCGAAAGCGCTCACTAGTCAGTCGCTATTGTTTTTATTTCTTATAGATTTTGTCCGTAAGGATTTTTCTTTAAATTTATCATATATATATATATGTATTGACCATTGGTTGCAAATTCATATCAAGTCCCTGTGCCCTGGACTAGGATATAACAAAAGATTCTTTCATGTACAACAAATAATAATGGTACACAATATGGCTTTGTCATTGGGAAAACTCGCTGTGTTATTTTCAACAGTCTATGCATGCCTGTGGTTGGTCAGATTTTTTCTACTTTCTGCCTTCAGTTTTGCTATGACATAGTCCAGAGGTGGATATTGTATTAGAACCCCTGGAGTGTTGAGGATGGAGCTTGGCATAACAAGACTTTCTCTGTTCAGACAATGTAGTCAAACCATTACACCAAATTTGAAAAATTACTTTGCACCTATTCATACTACAAAATAACATTTAGTCACTATTATTTTGTTCATGAAGCAAACACACTTCATATCAAAAGGGAGAGATACTCGTTTGGAAGTGTTTCAATAAAGCAAATAATTGTCAATCATTTTGACATCATAGTTTGCCGTCTTTCAATCTTTTTTTCACACTAGAAAAAATAGATTCTGTTATTTTGAAAGAATTTACCTAAAAAAATGATATGTGAATCTATATTGGGTATGTATTAGGTAGTAACTAAGCATGCGATGCTATTTAGAAAAATTTACAGCCTGAAATACAAAGTTAATGGTTACACTAAAAATCTACAATCTAAAACATAAAATTATCTACAATTCTCATAATATCAAACAGATTACAGGAGCTTAACTTTCTGTCAACATTATAAAGCATAAATATATAAAAATATCCCCTGTATACTATATGCTTTATAGTATTGACAGAATGCTGTGAACAGACACAACTAAAGAATTCCTTGCTATTCGCTGCACTAAAACAAACTTAAACTCCAGATATATGCATTTGTAGAATAAAACAAATCAAAATAGGGACAGTGCAGGATGATTGTCTCCCTTGAATAGCGACACAATGACGTTTTATTATAATAGCTTGTAAATATTGGCACATATTGGACTGCATGTAAATACACTTTATGTCAAACACTCCACTTTATAATTCACTAGCTACTAAGTACATGCATCTTGGAAAACATGAAAATGCTGGAAACGTTTATAAATTGTGTCATGATTTTTAGGTGATTTACAATAGTTTACATATGGCCATGAAAATCATTTTTTGATATCCTTCAGAAATCATTTCAACTGGAAGCAAAACCAGGTATTATCAACCTAATGATGATCTTTTTTGTCAATAATACACCTCATATTTACTTCATTCATACCCAATATAGAATATGGTCTACAATGCTTAAATGGTAATGCTCTTTATTTACTTCTTTATTTAAATTTTTTCTCTATTAAGATGATTTGTTGATGGCTTGTTTATTTTTCTTTCTCCTTTTTTTCTGATTTTTTTTTTTTTTTTTTTCTTTTCTTCACTTTTCATTTTTTAACAAGAGGCCCATGGGCCTTAATGGTCATCTGACTCAAGGCACAAAACAACAAAGTCACAGTATAAAGTATTGGTTAACGATTAATAAAACAATACAAGGAACTCCTTAGTTGAATATGTAAGTTTCTGAAAAAGGTAAATGTCATTTGTTGAACAAACTTGGTAGCCCTTCATCCAAATATGGTCGAAACCCATTCAAGGATTAACATAAGGAGGAGTCAGATTTTAGAGCCAAATTTCAGCAAAGCTCCCATTTTGGACCTCGGTCATACTATCCCCATGGGTCTTACCTCGGTCCTTTATAAAATATGATTGTCCTTACCTTAAGTTCCCCCTTCTGAATCAATTAAAACCACTATAGACCAATTTTCATTGAGATCAGAGACTGAAACCTTAAAACAGGAAGTGGGCCAGCGGCCATCTTGGAATGCCAAAATCTTTACGAAAATGTTTGCATGTTGTTTGGCATCAATTAAAACCCCTATAGACCAATTTTCATTGAGATCGGAGACTGAAACCTTAAAACAGGAAGTGGGCCAGCTAAAATTAGGAAAATTTGCCCTTTTGGGGCCCCACCCCTCAGTTCCTATGGTTCAGACCAGACTCATTTATATAAAATATAATTATGTTCCCCCAATGATGTTTCACACCAAATATGGTTGAAATCCATCCAAGGATGAAGGAGGAGAAGGATTTTAAAGCTAAAATTAAGAAAATTTCCCGATTTAGGGCCCCCACCTCTCAGCCCCTAGGGGTCGAACCAGGCTCATTTATATAAAATATGATTGTCCGTCCCAAATGATGTTTCACACCAAATATGGATGAAATCCATCCAAGGATGAAGGAGGAGTAGGTTTTTAAAGCTGAAATTAAGAAAAATTGCCCTTTTGGGGCCCCACCCCTCAGCCCCTAGGGGTCGGACCAAGCTCATTTATATAAAATATGATTGTCCTTCCCCAATAATGTTTCACACCAAATATGGATGACATCCGCTTAGGGGTTAAGGAGGAGTAGCATTTTAAAGGAAAAAATTTACGAACGACGGACGGCGCACGACAACGGACAAATCACGATGACTATAGGTCATCCTGACCCTTCGACGGACGGCGCACGACAACGGACAAATCACGATGACTATAGGTCATCCTGACCCTTCGGGTCAGATGACCTAATTACCAGGTATGACTTTAACATGGTTGGGAGTTACAACAAACACATTTTACGATCATACTTGTGGTGATACAAACTTGGTCACAAATTAATTTTAAGACTTTTAGCAAGAAAGATGTGGGTGCTTGTGTTGAGCTATGATGAAAAAAATTGATGCTTGAGAGACGTTCCACTTATATGTTAATAAGATAATGGAACACATGTATTTATGTGCATAAAAACTTAATTAATAAACCCCAAATATCAGAATCACAATGCTTTTTACTATTCTCCACAACACGGAAACACACTGGAGATTTCTGTTGCATGTTTTAGTGTAGCATTCAGAAGGAAATTGACTACACTTGTATAGATATTGCAAAACTGTATACAAGGTGAACCATAACAAAAAGCCATACCGGTGAAAATGACTGCGATTTGCATGATTTATATTAAACCATGAAACATGATTATTTTAATAGCAAATTTTATGTAAAGTAAAGGAACCCAAATTATACAACACACCCATAAATAATTTCAAAATATATACTCCTTGGGTAACGGTATATATAACAAGTAAAACAGTGCTTCAACAAAATACATGTACACTTGTAATCCCATTTCTACTTGCTAAAAACTCCTTGTCACATTCCAATTTCAATATAATATAAAGGTTCATGAAAAAGAATCTTTTCACTTGACATCAAAAATGTTTTAAAAAAATTCTTCTTTAATTATTGATACACTTAAGTGTGAATCACTTGAGACATCAAAGATATAATAGACTGAAATTTGAAGCCTTCATTCTCATTATGTGTACTGGTAGATTATATTCTAAATCATTTTCATGAAGAATTTAAGAATAACTGAACAATACATGTTGAATACAAGGTATTAAGATACTTCATAATCAAAAATATACCCGAGATGTGTTTCAGATCATTTCATTGGAAGAAGGATAATTCACTTAGTGCGCATGAACTTGTTTCCCTCATGAGTTCAACAAATTATACACATAATTACCTATATAAAGATAGTTTTATTGGATGTTTAAATTAAAGACATGTAACAGCATAAAAGCAAGTATAATATTACCTGAATGTGTAGAATAAGTGGGAAGCACTTACATTAAAGGTAGTTGGGGTAAATCCCCATTTGTTTTAACTGTAAGCAATACTATAAAATAAGATGATCTTTTCAACATTTCATTGGTGGTCAGGTTTCAGCAAAAGTATATCCTACTCAAAACACATCATTTTATCACAGGTACAAATCATTGTTGAACTGTGACAAATAACAATGGTCCCCCCCCCTTCCCTCTCCCCCTTTTTAATTTGAATGTCTTCATCTGATGTAAAAAAAAATATCATATACTATAAGCTCTTGAAATTTGCAGGGTCAATGTTTAGCGGTTTCATATACATGTATAGACATTTTTATGGAGATTAAATTTTACAACTCATCAATTTCTATAATTTATATGATACTTTTGCTAGCCACTACATCAGTGAATCTCAGATTTCTGTGGAAATGTGAATATAGCAAAATAAACCCCCTGCTACACAGTACACAGATACACATCTACAATTCATAAGTGAGGAAAACAATGAAATAACATGTAAACATCAGCAACATAATTTGATCATAGAATTAACATGGGGACATGTATTTCAACCCCACAAACAAAACTTAACAAACTTATCATAAAGATTACATCTACCTTGGACTGGGAGCCTGAATTTGATGTGACGTCTGTGAAACTAACAATACAATATCAACATTCATTTACAATGATTATGCCAACTTGCTTCCGTTAATATATGCAAGTCATACTTGTTAGGCATTTAAGGGAAACCTCCCATTGATATTATTTCACTCTTTGTTAACATAGATAATATCAACTGACTCATTAGAAGAGTGATTGTTTCAATTTTTTATAATGCTAGAAATACAATAGATGCATGTCTCAGAAGGTAATCAATGTATAAATGCACTGTTTAAATACATGTATAAGAAAACATTTCTTCTGACATGTATATCAGTATCATAACTGTTTAGATACATGTATAACAAAACATATCTTCTGACATGTATATCAGTATCATAACTGTTTAGATACATGTATAACAAAACATATCTTCTGACATGTATATCAGTATCATAACTGTTTAAATACATGTATAACAAAACATTTCTTCTGACATGTATATCAGTATCATAACTGTTTAGATACATGTATAACAAAACATATCTTCTGACATGTATATCAGTATCATAACTGTTTAGATACATGTATAACAAAACATATCTTCTGACATGTATATCAGTATCATAACTGTTTAAATACATGTATAACAAAACATTTCTTCTGACATGTATATCAGTATCATAACTGTTTAGATACATGTATAACAAATAACTGTTTAAATAACATATATCTTCTGACATGTATATCAGTATCATAACTGTTTAAATACATGTATAACAAAACATTTCTTCTGACATGTATATCAGTATCATAACTGTTTAAATACATGTATAACAAAACATTTCTTCTGACATGTATATCAGTATCATAACTGTTTAAATACATGTATAACAAAACATATCTTCTGACATGTATATCAGTATCATAACTGTTTAAATACATGTATAACAAAACATTTCTTCTGACATGTATATCAGTATCATAACTGTTTAAATACATGTATAACAAAACATTTCTTCTGACATGTATATCAGTATCATAACTGTTTCAAATGTTACCTTATCTTTTTTAAAGACCACAAAATTCTCGTTACATAATACACAACTGAACACATAAAATCTATTTTATCTTTTTTCTTCAAATATGAGTAGACATATCAACTTTTTAAACTTGACTTTCTGTCTTCTCGTTCATCTCCTTGTTATAATCTATCTAAAGTAAGTTGTATTTTAGGACAATAAATCCAAAAATGTCAAATACCAGATCTTGGTAAATTCATTTACCGTAATATCAAGGCAAAGCACTAATGATAAAGAATTATGCAACATGTAAATGGAAATCAGATCACCTCTAGAAACAATAGGCAAAACCTGGTGTAGGAAAATAAATACACGATGATAAAAATACAAGCACCTTTACCTGTAATGACCAGGAGAGATTCTATTAAGTATCAAGCAAAAAACATTAAATGTCAGAAAGAAAATAAGTCATAAATCATTATTATGGAGATTCTGAACCTTCTGCCAGTTTACAGTGGAACTCGGTTAATACGAACTCGAAGGGACCGAGATAAAACTTCGAGTTATCCGAGTGTTCGAATTAAGCGAGTTCTCATGTCTACTGACTATCTCTTTACTTGGGATATATAGACTAGTTTCATGTCGTAAAACGATGCGAAAAAGAGAGATGTCAAAATCACCGATGGTAGTTGCAAAATTATAACAAGAAAATCTAGATATATATTTTGAAAAGCCGTTCTACGGCAGATGTATGAAAAAGAAATCGGCATTTTCGGCGATCTCGTTGTCCAAAAAAATCTCATTTCGAGTTATATAAACGTTTTATGTATGATTTTTGTCATTCTGACCCAAAATTTACTTCGTGTTATCCGAGTTCTTCGAGTTTTCCGAATTCGAATTATCCGAGTTCTTTAAACAACTATAAAGAGGAAAATCTGCCGGGACTGTCAAAGTACTTCGTATTAAGCCGGGTTGTCGAATTAACCGAGTTCGTATCAACCAAGTTCCACTGTATATTGAATAAGGCAACTGTTAAATAATATTACCATCAGCCATCTGAGTGCAATTACAGTAGCTACAATACAATTATCTTATTTCCCCAATAATCTAGGGAAATTCAGCTGTCGAGATTCAAGTATTTCAGGGGAGATTATTGATCAATAAAAGGAGAAAATTAATGTAACATGTAATAACAAATGTAATTCTCAAATGGAACATAAAAACTGAACTGCAAATAATACTAGATAGCTTAATTTCAAAATTCTTTCTAAAATGAAATGAGATCTAATTTGGTTTTTATCCACATATTCACACTGATAACCTACTTTCAGGTTAAAACTGATGGTAAATTTGAAACTGTAATCATGCTAAAATCCTACTCCCTGCAGTTTAACACTGATGGTAACTTAAATGCAGTATTCATGCTGAAAGGCTACTCCCTGTAGTTTAAAGCCATTGATAAATTTGATGCTGTGTTCCTGCTGAAAGGCTACTCCCTGCAGTTTAAAGCTGATGGTAAACTTTGACGCTGTATTCCTGCTGGAAGGCTACTTCCTGCAGTTTAAATTCATTGATAAATTTGATGCTGTATTCCTGCTGAAAGCTTACTCCCTGCAGTTTAAAGCTGATGATAACTTTGATGCTCTAATCATGTTAAAAGTTATGCCCCGCAGTTTAAAGCCAATGCTAACTTTTACACTGTATTCCTGCTGAAAGCCTCCTCCCTGCAATTTAAAGCTGATGCTAACTTTTATGCTGTATTCCTGCTGAAAAACTACTCCCAGTTTACGTCATCTGCATTATCTGGAGGTAGCACCATCAATAGTTTTTGGGTCATTTGTGTGAATGCATCTGTTGACAGAATAGAAACATATAATTAATTCAAAATATTTATATTACCAATGTACAGCACCTATATGTTGCTACTAAACCCAGTGTATGATAATTACCAGTGTTGATACTGGCACTTTGGTTCTGGTATACTAATTCAAATATCAGAGTTCAACAGGTAACTAAAAGATTGGGTTACATCAGCATTTGAAATCACTGTAACTTAATATTCTTAAAGTTGATCAATATCAAAATAGATTCTAACTTAAATATTTCAATAAATGGATTGGATTTAAGTGTTATATTAATCTTTGTAGATCATGTTTTTGTATGGACCTATTCATCTACTGTTATTTTTTAAGGCAAAATCCCTTAGATTCATCATAAAGTTGTAACCAAATGTAAATATAAGAATTGAACGTCTTTGAATATGCCTCTGTCTACTTGGTATTCATATTGGCTATGAATGCCAACTTGTCATATTTTTGACATGCATTGGTGTGTTACATACATTGGGTGTTCTAGCATTATCTATCATAGTGCACTAAAAATGTTAACCAATGCTTAAATACATGATGAAAACCAGAGATTAAACATATACAACAAGTGCACACAATACCATCAAAGTACTTTGAATAGGCTCATGGATTTTATTGAATTATTACAAGTCAAAGATCAACTTCTCAACTAATCAAATATCAAGACTTCAGATCACAATTTTGTAAAGGAAAAGTTGTTATAGGATGTAATGATATTATCATTCCACAACACAATTTCATATATCAATATCTATATTTTAATTATATTTCAAACTTGAGTTAAAACTTAATTTGTGTCCTCGCCCTCCCTCACTGTTACAATGTGATATGTAAAGCCAAGCTATACCTATTTTATCTGTAATCGTTTTTGGAAGGTACGGTAGGATCAGATAAAACACTGTTCCTCCAGTAACTAAACACAGGGCCACAAAACTCTCTGCAGGTTTCTGGTAGAACGTCAGGATCACAATAAAAGCACTGATCAGAAACAATACAATTGGTAGCACAATGGGAACCTGCAAAACAAAGATATATTGGTAAACAAAACATGTAAAGTCAAAGCAATAACTTCAATGTAATCTGAGATATCAACCCTCATATTTTCCTGAGAGGGTCTTGATGTCCAGGACTTTACTCCTGTGCAGATCTCTCGAATACAAACTGAATTTATTCTTCCTAACGTCACACTTGACACCGCCTCACTTTTGGCCTTTTGTTGAGCACTCGCCCCTATAAGGTAGGCTCTGGGTTCTGTCCCCTGGCCGAGATACACCAAAGTGGTAGTTTCTGCTCCTGCTTAGCGCTCAGCATGTAGGGAGTAAGACGACTGGTTCGCCCGTTGTCAGTATAATGTGACCGGGTGGGGTGTGTTGCTTGGTGTCTTCGGCGGCATACTTCAGTGATATAGCACTATAAAAAAGGCAACAGTTCCACTATACAAGAAGACACAACACGAAAATACCACAGTCTCCCAAAACATGCACCTCGCACTTTATATACGCTATACTCTGCATATATGGGAGGCCTTCCTTCCATGACCTTGGCTGTTAATAGGACGTTAATTAATCAAACAAACAAATAAACCTTCCTTGATAGGGCGAGGGATCTCAGGCTCTTACTCACAAATACACCTATATATATATAGTCATGAGTTACCTACCTTGATAGGGCGAGGGATATCAGGCTCCTTGAAGCGGAGGTAAACTTGTCCCGCAAACACCATGGCTAGTACACTAGCAAAACCAAAGCCCTCCATCTCTATCAGATAGAAAATGTTTGTCGTGGAAGTGTAGATCAGGGTCATTATCAGCTGTAAAAGAGAGAATGCTGAATTACTGACAGGACAAAACACAAAACAAATGTCGACTTTGGCAAGGACAATCCATCAAAAGTTAGTAATGAAAGAGAAAAAAGAAGGAAACCAGTTTTCTAAAGTACATTTTGGGTCACACTGATATTTATAAGTAGGTATAATTCTATTAAGAAAACTAAATAATAGGAAATACTACTTTTTTGTAAGCCGTTTTGGCTATGTCACAAAGTAGGGGGGGGGTGGGTTCTAAAATATGAATGAACATGAAAATATAAATAAACTATCTTTCTACCACAATAGGTGGTGATATTCAACTCTCGGGGTATGACATAAACAACGCAGTTGTTGATTAACAATTTGTTTATACCACACATGGTATAAACTCTGTACACAATCTGAATCTGGTTGGCTGTGACAGTGAACTTTGACCGAACTACTTATTCCTCATTTGTCAACGTCAGCAATAATCGAGTGTCGTCATTTGTGATCGCCGTTTGATGTCAAAACTGTTGTTGGAAAGCGTACAGTATATGTCTTGGTCGTTGTGTCAAAAACGTGACATTTTATATGTGGTATAATTATCTGTGTAAAACGTTAGAAAATGATCTACATAATGTAACTGGTGAGTTTGGTAGGTTAAACGAGTCTGTAAGGGACTTGAACTTGATTACAATTATTTGGCGGGAAGTAAACGGCACAGTTCTGCCGTGTGCATGCTTTTATATAGTCCAATAATGAGTGTTATATTGTTGAAGCAACATTGATCAAGAATTCCATGGTAGTGGATGTGTTGCCTGCACAGCATCACAAAAAAAATTATTTACAGTTGAAAATATTGACAAGAGGCCCAGAGGGCTTGTATCGCTCACCTGGTTTTTTGTTAGTAATTATCACAAGACTCTGACAGTTAGAAAAATAAGCAAAATTGACTCCCAAAGTTTAATTTTGAATACAAATATGCTATCCAATACATAGGTTCAGAGACAAAGTAATTTATATGAAAATAGTAGCCTAATTGACCTTTTTGACCTCGCATCTATTGCCGTTTAAGGCCCCGGGGGTCAGCCCTATCATTTGTACAATTTCAAATCCCAACCCTATTAGGATGCTACCATTGCATTATAAGTGCTCTTCCATTCTTAGTTGCAGAGAAGAAGTCGTTTATATGGAAATAGCCAAATTGACCCCTTTTGACCCCACCCTTCAGGCCCCCGGGGGGTCAGCCCCATAATTTGCAAAATTTTGAATCCAAACCCTATAAGGATGTAACCATTGCATTATGAGCGCAATCCCATGTTAAGTTGCAGAGAAAAAGTCATTTATATGGAAATTGACCACTTTTGACCCCGCCCCTCAGGCCCCCGGGGGTCAGCCCTATCATTTACACAATTTTGAATCCCCACCCTATAAGAATGCTACAATTGCATTATGGGTGCTATACCATGCTTAGTTGCAGAGAAGAAGTCATTTATATGGAAATAGCCAAAATGACCCCTTTTGACCCCGCCCCTCAGGCCCCCGGGGGGTCAGCCCTATCATTTGCACAATTTTGAATCCCCACCCTATAAGGATGCTACCATTGCATAATGGGTGCTATACCATGCTTAGTTGCAGAGAAGAAGTCATTTATATGAAAATAGCCAAATTAACCCCTTTTGACCCCGCCCCTCAGGCCCCCGGGGGGTCAGCCCTATCATTTACACAATTTTGAATCCCCACCCTATAAGGATGCTACCATTGCATTATGGGTGCTATACCATGCTTAGTTTCAGAGAAGAAGTCGTTTATATGGAAATAGCCAAATTGGCCCCTTTTGACCCCGCCCCTCAGGCCCCCGGGGGGTCAGCCCCATTATTTGTACAATTTTGAATCCCCACCCTATAAGGATGCTACCATTGCATTATGGGTGCTATCCCATGCTTGGTTTCAGAGAAGAAGTCGTTTATATGGAAATAGCCAAATTGACCCCTATTGACCCCGCCCCTCAGGCCCCCCGGGGGTCAGCCCCATCATTTGTACAATTTTGAATCCCCACCCTATAACGATACTACAATTGCATTATGAGTGCTATCTCATGCTTAGTTTCAGAGAAGAAGTCGTTTATATGGAAATAGCCAAATTGACCCCATTTGACCCCGCCCCTCAGGCCCCCGGGGGGTCAGCCCCATCATTTGTACAATTTTGAATCCCCACCCTATAAGGATGCTACCATTGCATTATGGGTGCTATCCCATGCTTGGTTTCAGAGAAGAAGTCGTTTATATGGAAATAGCCAAATTGACCCCTTTTGGCCCCGCCCGTCAGGCCCCCGGGGGGTCAGCCCCATCATTTGTACAATTTTCAGTTAGTAGCCCATAAGGATGCTACCAGTCAAATTTTGTTGAAATCCGACCAGCGGTTATGGAGAAGAAGTCGATTGTTGACGGACGCCGGACGCCGGACGCCGGACGCCGGACACCGGACGCTGCGGTATCCCATAAGCTCACCTCGGTCCTTTGGACCAGGTGAGCTAATAATAATTAGGTGAAGTTTTCAAGTCATGTAACTCTTGCAAATATTGATGGAATTTGACCAGTATCGAACCAATGTAAGATCGCATTGATATAAAGCAATACACCAAATTTGGTTGAAATTGGACAATAAATACTATTGAAACCATGAATTTATTTATCTGTTTTGACTATTTTAAAGTCTTGTAACTCTTGCAAATATTGACGGATTTTGAATAGTATCGAACCCATTTTCAACTTTTGAATATGAATCAGTGCCTTTTTGCTGATGAAAGTATCACTAAATCTTATTTGCATATCTCAGAAAATACATGTTTAACTCACCTTATCCTCGTCTATTGGTTAAAAGCGAATATAATTGTGGTATAAACAGGTCACACAACTTGTGGTTGTTGAATATGGAATTTATTCCACACTCGTAAGTTATCTTTTAAAAGTTACATAAGACACTCACTTCTTTTTAACATTTAAAAAATAACTCACTTGTGTGGAATAAATTCCATACCAAACAAACACTCGTTGTGTAACCGCTATATGTATATCAAATAAAAATACATTTTCCATCACATTTCTTCAATTTTATAATCAAATCAATTTGAAACCAAATGCGAAAAATTTATATATTTTTTCTAATAAAATGATTGAATCATGTGAAAATATGTGTCATATGTTTTCAATCCTTACTGCAACAATTTCACTAAGACAACTCTTTTCATAGAGTGTATAATCCTGACTTTACAAATGAAAATGTCACTAAAATGCTTCTAACCATGAAACAATTGTTTTTACAAATACAATCTCAGATGACCTAAAAAGATAAATATAAACGGATAACACCATAATTTGGCGAATTTTAAACACAAAATTTTACATTTCTGGCAGACCCAAAATGTATGTAGTAATAATGGTAGAATTATCCATTTGACATATAATTATATATTAGATATTCTGATTTTCCGCCACTCTCATTCCCTGATACACTTTCACGTAGAGGGCAATATTTAGCATATCGACTCAATGTTTCCATTTTTAAAAAGCATATTGACTCGATATTTCCTTTTTTAAAAACACTGAGTCAATATTCCCTATTGTGACATCACAACAGAGTCAATATTCCTATTGTGACATCACTCCAAAGTTGATATTGCAATAATGATGTCACAATGCCCTGATTTCGACTTCTATGGGAAGATGTAGTCGAGCCATTCTCCATGCATTTCATGAAGCAAACATTTAACATAATTATTATATCTAATATAAATATTAAGGACCTTTGTTGAGGTCCATATGGTGTTATATTGCCCGATTAGAATTTCAAATAATGACCTCGGGCTATGCCCTCGGTCATCATTTATTCTTCTGGGTAATATAACACTATATGAACCTCAACAAAGGTCCATAATTGATATTTATTTGAATGTTAAAAGTCTTCTGAACAACTCATCAGACGTGTTCCTGATATAACAGTAAGTGATAATAATGTTTTTCTTCTCACATTAATATCAGCTTTAAGTTTTATTTTAAACAACCAGTATTAATAAGTGATATCAGGTAGTAATAATGACATGCAATACTAGGTTACCTTATTATATGCAGTTGGTATAATTTATTATTTGTAACCAAAAGTATAGCAAAAATGCTTGAATCACAGGATAATATGGTTTTGTGTATTTGCCAGACATTGTGTAGGGGTGACCTCCCATGCCACATAGGATCCAATATATCATACACATTGTTAGTACAGACTTACAATAACCAGAAGAGATGGAGACGGGGTCATATTTTTGTACTGTATCATTCCCATAAAAGCTGGCATTTGTTTGTTTTGGGCTCCAACAAAGAATAATCTGCAACAAACAAAGGTATTAGTTCAGAGACTTATACTGACAGTATTAAATATCATCTAAAAATGTCAGTAATTCATTAATACTCAGAATTGAGGATGGAAATCTTAAAGTGAACAGTCGGGCAAGGATGGCTAAAGTCGGTAAAAATGGTGTGAATGTATCCAGTATAATTTCTTATGAAATAGAAAAATAAAATCTCTCGCCAAAATCCGTCTCCGTACGAAGAAATTAATTTAAAGTATAGGAATCCTAAAACGTCCTCCCGGCTGACTGTCCGTGGTTACATTTACACTCAGCCTCGCTTTCAATGCTTTCAACATTCCTTTACTTTAATGGTCAGAACTGGGAAACGTAAGCAGAACTTGGCCGTCGTATTAATATGTGAGAACTTTTGGAAGACCAATGAACGCATTTAGACTGGTTTTCTTTGCCCGACTATTCACTTTAAAGGGCCAAGTCTAAATGGGACAGATATGGATAACACTACATCCTCCCTTAATTTTATGGAAATTACTTTCATGTTATAATATACAAATGTAGCTAACACATGAACTCTATTGTCTTTGTGTACTTAAATCAAGTACAAATTTAAGTCAGAAAGAAAATCAAATCAGAAATTTTAACATAAGTTATATATGGAGAAAAAATAAAAAGTTTTGACTTAAGTAAGCACTTTTTTTTTTTTTTTTTTTTTTTTTAAATTGCCCCAATTTATTGAAAGAAATTTAAGTAAACACAAACTTATGACAATTTCTGTTATTTAATCAACATCATGAATAAAACCTTAGTTGTATGGAGAAATCAGGACCAGGATACAATTTCTCTAAACAAAATTGCAGACAGAAATCAACACTCAAGTTTTCGCCTTAAGTAACTTATTCAGACTTAAGTCAGTTTTGGACTTTAGACTCCAGAAATCGGACCTGATCAACTAAGTTTTCTTTCTAAAGTAAAACTGCATCATTTCACACAATGAATGGCTATTCAACTAAAAAATTTTTTACCTGGACATGGAGAGTGCACATCCGTTCATAGTTCCACACACTGAGAGCGCGATTAGGACTGGCATCAACCAGGCCATAGGGCCCATTGTATTCTCGGCAAACGTCTGAAATATACAACATATTTACTGAAGCTTTACGTTAACCCATAGAATCACATGGTACATATGTTCTACACTCCAATACAACATCTAACAACTACCTGTACAGGTCACCTCAGCATGAACCCTATGGTTAGCCAATCAGCATGTCACCTATAAAACCTTTGGTGTGGTTGATTCTGTCATAAGTATACATGGCTACTAGTCTATCCAAAGATATTCTGATTCTATTCTAGTGGTCATGCTGAAGTGACCCCGAATGGGGAGTTGCTAGATCTTGGAACGGAACTTATTGCATAGAATAGTAGTGGAGCAGAATTACAAGTCTAATTTTAATTAGATTGCCACGACAAAGACAACTATTGTAGAGCGGTAAATTACCATAGGATACATTTACAATATCATAGGATATCATAATCAGTGTGTCTGTGAAAATTTGATCCGCGGAAAATAAGTCATGGGTAGGTAATTATGATGTAGTCCTTTTGGACTTCTGTGGCTTTCAAGCATGTTGAATTCATGTGAAGAACTTTAAGATGCATTACCAGGGTCATTTAAGAAAATTCAGGGTTTATAGGAAGAGGAAAGCCAAAGTACCCGGAGAAAAAACACCAACCAGCAGTCAGTACCTGGTAACTGCCCCATATGGGATTCAAACTCGCGACCCAGAAGAGGGCTTGTGGTAATATGTAAGAGCTTCTAAACTACTCAGTCACCACATTAGCAATATCATGACAAGGAAATCTAACATTTACACAGGTTACCAGGAACAGGTTAACTCATGCAACATTCAATAACTACCAATAAATAACATCTGCCACAAGGAGCTATAAAGATTAAGAAACTTTTCAATTGATTCTATGTCATTGTTTATATTGTCTGCTCAATAATTCACAAAGGTTGTAAGGGGTATAACTATAAGCATATATCACCATAAAACACCTGACAACATATACTATTCACAAACCAATAAATGTATGCTATAAATTATTTCTTTTTATTTCCATATAACATTTACAAGCTTTGTCTGTATTTCATTTCCATTAACAAATTGAGATGTAATGATAAAGAGATACCTGTAACTTGTTGAAACCAGATGTCACAGGGACCATCATATAGGTGATTATCATGTCACAGGGACCATCATATAGGTGATTGTCATGTCACAGGGACCATCATATAGGTGATTATCATGTCACAGGGACCATCATATAGGTGATTATCATGTCACAGGGACCATCATATAGGTGATTATCATGTCACGGGGACCATCATATAGGTGATTACCATGTCACAGGGACCATCATATAGGTGATTATCATGTCACGGGGAACATCATATAGGTGATTATCATGTCACAGGGACCATCATATAGGTGATTATCATGTCACAGGGACCATCATATAGGTAATTATCGTGTCACAGGGACCATCATACAGGTGTTTATCATGTCACAGGGACCATCATATAGGTGATTATCATGTCACAGGGACCATCATATTGGTGATTATCATGTCACAGGGACCATCATATAGGTGATTATCATGTCACGGGGACCATCATATAGGTGATTATCATGTCACAGGGACCATCATATAGGTGATTATCATGTCACAGGGACCATCATATAGGTGATTATCATGTCACAGGGACCATCATATAGGTGATTATCATGTCACAGGGACCATCATATAGGTAATTATCATGTCACGGGGACCATCATACAGGTGATTATCATGTCACAGGGACCATCATATAGGTGATTATCATGTCACGGGGACCATCATACAGGTGATTATCATGTCACAGGGACCATCATATAGGTGATTATCATGTCACAGGGACCATCATATAGGTGATTATCATGTCACAGGGACCATCATATAGGTGATTATCATGTCACGGGGAACATCATACAGGTGATTATCATGTCACAGGGACCATCATATAGGTGACTAGCATGTCACGGGGACCATCATATAGGTGATAATCATGTCACGGGGACCATCATATAGGTAATTATCATGCCACGGGGAACATCATATAGGTGATTATCATGTCACATGGACCATCATATAGGTGATTATCATGTCACAGGGACCATCATATAGGTGATTATCATGTCACAGGGACCATCATATAGGTGATTTCATGTCACAGGGACCATCATATAGTGACATGTCACAGGGACCATCATATAGGTGATTATCATGTCACAGGGACCATCATATAGGTGATTATCATGTCACAGGGACCATCATATAGGTGATTATCATGTCACAGGGGACCATCATATAGGTGATTATCATGTCACAGGGACCATCATATAGGTGATTATCATGTCACGGGGAACATCATATAGGTGATTATCATGTCACAGGGACCATCATATAGGTGTCATGTCACGGGGACCATCATACAGGTGATTATCATGTCACAGGGACCATCATATAGGTAATTATCATGTCACGGGGACCATCATATAGGTGTTATCATGTCACAGGGACCATCATATAGGTGATTATCATGTCACAGGGACCATCATATAGGTGATTATCATGTCACAGGGACCATCATATAGGTGATTATCATGTCACAGGGACCATCATATAGGTGATTATCATGTCACAGGGACCATCATATAGGTGATTATCATGTCACAGGGACCATCATATAGGTGATTATCATGTCACAGGGACCATCATATAGGTGATTATCATGTCACGGGGACCATCATATAGGTGATTATCATGTCACAGGGACCATCATATAGGTGATTATCATGTCACAGGGGACCATCATATAGGTGATTATCATGTCACAGGGACCATCATATAGGTGATTATCATGTCAAGGGACCATCATATAGGTGTTATCATGTCACGGGACCATCATATAGGTATTATCATGTCACGGGGACCATCATATAGGTGATTATCATGTCACAGGGACCATCATATAGGTGATTATCATGTCACGGGGACCATCATATAGGTGATTATCATGTCACAGGGACCATCATATAGGTGATTATCATGTCACAGGGACCATCATATAGGTGTTATCATGTCACAGGGACCATCATATAGGTGATTATCATGTCACAGGGACCATCATATAGGTGATTATCATGTCACAGGGACCATCATATAGGTGATTTATCATGTCACAGGGACCATCATATAGGTGATTATCATGTCACAGGGACCATCATATAGGTAATTATCATGTCACAGGACCATCATATAGGTGATTATCATGTCACAGGACCATCATATAGGTGATTATCATGTCACAAGGGACCATCATATAGGTGATTATCATGTCACGGGGACCATCATATAGGTGATTATCATGTCACGGGGACCATCATATAGGTGATTATCATGTCACAGGGACCATCATATAGGTGATTATCATGTCACGGGGACCATCATATAGGTGATTATCATGTCACGGGGACCATCATATAGGTGATTATCATGTCACAGGGACCATCATATAGGTGATTATCATGTCACATGGACCATCATATAGGTGATTATCATGTCACAGGGACCATCATATAGGTGATTATCATGTCACAGGGACCATCATATAGGTGATTATCATGTCACGGGGACCATCATATAGGTGATTATCATGTCACGGGGACCATCATATAGGTGATTATCATGTCACAGGGACCATCATATAGGTGATTATCATGTCACAGGGACCATCATATAGGTGATTATCATGTCACAGGGGACCATCATATAGGTGATTATCATGTCACAGGGACCATCATATAGGTGATTATCATGTCACAGGGACCATCATATAGGTGATTATCATGTCACGGGGACCATCATATAGGTGATTATCATGTCACGGGGACCATCATATAGGTGATTATCATGTCACAGGGACCATCATATAGGTGATTATCATGTCACAGGGACCATCATATAGGTGATTATCATGTCACGGGGACCATCATACAGGTGATTATCATGTCACAGGGACCATCATATAGGTGATTATCATGTCACAGGGACCATCATATAGGTGATTATCATGTCACAGGGACCATCATATAGGTGATTATCATGTCACAGGGACCATCATATAGGTGATTATCATGTCACAGGGACCATCATATAGGTGATTATCATGTCACAGGGACCATCATATAGGTGATTATCATGTCACAGGGACCATCATATAGGTGATTATCATGTCACAGGGACCATCATATAGGTGATTATCATGTCACAGGGACATCATATAGGTGATTTCATGTCACAGGGACCATCATATAGGTGATTCATGTACAGGGACCATCATATAGGTGATTATCATGTCACAGGGACCATCATATAGGTGATTATCATGTCACAGGGACCATCATATAGGTGATTATCATGTCACAGGGACCATCATATAGGTGATTATCATGTCACAGGGACCATCATATAGGTGATTATCATGTCACAGGGACCATCATATAGGTGATTATCATGTCACGGGGAACATCATATAGGTGATTATCATGTCACGGGGACCATCATATAGGTGATTATCATGTCACGGGGACCATTGTCACGGGGACCATCATATAGGTGATTATCATGTCACAGGGACCATCATATAGGTGATTATCATGTCACAGGGACCATCATATAGGTGATTATCATGTCACGGGGACCATTATAGGGATTATCAGTCACGGGGACCATCATATAGGTGATTATCATGTCACGGGGACCATCATATAGGTGATTATCATGTCACGGGGACCATTGTCACGGGGACCATCATATAGGTGATTATCATGTCACAGGAACCATCATATAGGTGACTATCATGTCACGGGGACCATTGTCACCGGGACCATTGTCACAGGGACCATCATATAGGTGATTATCATGTCACGGGGACCATCATATAGGTGATTATCATGTCACAGGGACCATCATATAGGTGATTATCATGTCACAGGGACCATCATATAGGTGATTATCATGTCACAGGGACCATCATATAGGTGATTATCATGTCACGGACATCTATAGGTGATTATCATGTCACAGGGACCATCATATAGGTGATTATCATGTCACAGGGACCATCATATAGGTGATTATCATGTCACAGGGACCATCATATAGGTGATTATCATGTCACAGGGGACCATCATATAGGTGATTATCATGTCACGGGGACCATCATATAGGTGTTATCATGTCACGGGACCATCATATAGGTGATTATCATGTCACAGGGACCATCATATAGGTGATTATCATGTCACAGGGACCATCATATAGGTGATTATCATGTCAGGGACATCATAAGGTATTATCATGTCACAGGGACCATCATATAGGTGATTATCATGTCACGGGGACCATCATATAGGTGATTATCATGTCACAGGACCATCATATAGGTGATTATCATGTCACAGGGACCATCATATAGGTGATTATCATGTCACAGGACCATCATATAGGTGATTATCATGTCACAGGGACCATCATATAGGTGATTATCATGTCACGGACATCATATAGGTGATTATCATGTCACAGGGACCATCATATATAGGTGATTATCATGTCACAGGGACCATCATTATAGGTGATTATCATGTCACAGGGACCATCATATAGGTGATTATCATGTCACAGGGACCATCATATAGGTGATTATCATGTCACGGGGACCATCATATAGGTGATTATCATGTCACGGGGACCATCATACAGGTGATTATCATGTCACGGGGACCATCATATAGGTGATTATCTGTCACATGGACCATCATATAGGTGATTATCATGTCACGGACCATCATAAGGTGATTATCATGTCACATCATATAGGTGATTATCATGTCACAGGGACCATCATATAGGTGATTATCATGTCACGGGGACCATCATATAGGTGATTATCATGTCACAGGGACCATCATATAGGTGATTATCATGTCACGGGGGACCATCATATAGGTGATTATCATGTCACGGGGACCATCATATAGGTGATTATCATGTCACAGGGGACCATCATATAGGTGATTATCATGTCACAGGGACCATCATATAGGTGATTATCATGTCACAGGGACCATCATATAGGTGATTATCATGTCACAGGGACCATCATATAGGTGATTATCATGTCACAGGGACCATCATATAGGTGATTATCATGTCACAGGGACCATCATATAGGTGATTATCATGTCACGGGGACCATCATATAGGTGATTATCATGTCACAGGGACCATCATATAGGTGATTATCATGTCACGGGGACCATCATATAGGTGATTATCATGTCACAGGGACCATCATATAGGTGATTATCATGTCACAGGGACCATCATATAGGTGATTATCATGTCACAGGGACCATCATATAGGTGATTATCATGTCACAGGGACCATCATATAGGTGATTATCATGTCACAGGGACCATCATACAGGTGATTATCATGTCACGGGGACCATCATATAGGTGATTATCATGTCACAGGGACCATCATATAGGTGATTATCATGTCACAGGGACCATCATATAGGTGATTATCATGTCACAGGGACCATCATATAGGTGATTATCATGTCACGGGGACCATCATATAGGTGATTATCATGTCACGGGGACATCATCATATAGGTGATTATCATGTCACGGGGACCATCATATAGGTGATTATCATGTCACGGGGACCATCATATAGGTGATTATCATGTCACGGGGACCATCATATAGGTGATTATCATGTCACAGGGACCATCATATAGGTGATATCATGTCACGGGACCATCATATAGGTGATTATCATGTCACAGGGACCATCATATAGGTGATTATCATGTCACGGGGACCATCATATAGGTGATTATCATGTCACAGGGACCATCATATAGGTGATTATCATGTCACAGGGACCATCATATAGGTGACTATCATGTCACGGGGACCATCATATAGGTGATTATCATGTCACAGGGACCATCATATGGGTGATTATCATGTCACAGAGAACATCATATAGGTGATTATCATGTCACAGGGACCATCATATAGGTGATTATCATGTCACAGGGACCATCATATAGGTGATTATCATGTCACAGGGACCATCATATAGGTGATTATCATGTCACGGGGACCATCATATAGGTGATTATCATGTCACAGGGACCATCATATGGGTGATTATCATGTCACAGAGAACATCATATAGGTGATTATCATGTCACAGGGACCATCATATAGGTGATTATCATGTCACAGGGACCATCATATGGTGATTATATCATAAGGTGATTATCATGTCACAGGGACATCATACAGGTGACTATCATGTCACGGGGACCATCATATAGGTGATTATCATGTCACAAGGGACCATCATATAGGTGATTATCATGTCACAGGGACAATCATATAGGTGATTATCATGTCACGGGGACCATCATATAGGTGATTATCATGTCACGGGGACCATTGTCACGGGGACCATCATATAGGTGATTATCATGTCACAGGGACCATCATATAGGTGATTATCATGTCACAGGGACCATCATATAGGTGATTATCATGTCACAGGGACCATCATATAGGTGATTATCATGTCACAGGGACCATCATATAGGTGATTATCATGTCACGGGGACCATCATATAGGTGATTATCATGTCACGGGGACCATCATATAGGTGATTACCATGTCACAGGGACCATCATATAGGTGATTATCATGTCACGGGGAACATCATATAGGTGATTATCATGTCACAGGGACCATCATATAGGTGATTATCATGTCACAGGGACCATCATATAGGTAATTATCGTGTCACAGGGACCATCATACAGGTGTTTATCATGTCACAGGGACCATCATATAGGTGATTATCATGTCACAGGGACCATCATATTGGTGATTATCATGTCACGGGAACCATCAAATAGGTGATTATCAACAAGCTTCTGGATTATACAGGTTTTACTTCTATAAATTAATGAAAATGCCATACTATTTTGCCTGATATACAGGGATCTGGATAGACAAGGGCCAGTGTACACAAGTTAATCATCTTTGTATATGACAGAGTTAGCTCCCTTGCGGGTAGGTATCGATTGTTACGTAATTATTTTTTTAGCGAAAATCATGTCGTTTTCTTAGAAAATTATGATGTTACACTCGCAAACACATGACGTCACAATCAATACCTACCCGCAAGAGAAGATAACTCTGTATTATGCAAATAAAGAATACTGTTCTTATCAGTATCACAAATGTTTAATTTGAAGTTTTCTTGTTTTTTTTGTTGATATCTGGTGAAGTACATGCCAACTGCCGTGTGTGGAATCCAAACTTAATATCCAGATGGGGAAGGTTTGTGGTCATATATCACAGTTACTTCTCTTAAGCTTTGATGAGGGTAAATCGTCACCACTAATATAAATAACTGTAGTAAGAGATACAAATCATACCTAGTCTTTATGATATGTAAGTTCAGTGAGAGTTTTTTTCTTTTAATTTGTAAATTAAGAAATAGATAATATTGGGTTCATGTAGCAGTCTGTTGAGGGTAAAACAACATTTCGCCAAAGTGATGACAATAGAATTTGAATATGATTTACCACAGCTACAGCCTCAGATTGAATCATCTGTCCAGGTGTGAGAACTCCCAGGTATGCCACGTTAGCTGCCAGGTACGTTGTTATCACAATAGACATAGATATCACAATAGCTCTCGGCAAATTCCTGTAAATTTTAAACAAATAAAGTGGTTTACAAGGCCAGATTTCAGAAAATATAAAATAAATAAAGTTGTCTAGGTCAGCCCAATCAACCACCATACCAGACAAATGAGAGAGGCAGTCTAAATACAAGCTGTACATTAAATCAATCTGATTATGAAGGAGAATCAGTCATTTTATTAGTGTATTGTTCCTCAACTACTTCACCCAGTAGGTAACACATTTCTTGCGTCATCAAATTAACGCTCACAAGACTCTCTCTATCACTTTTGTCAAAGGACCAAATTCAAATCAAATTATATAAGGAATAAATTTTAATAATTCCTCGTTAAACTCCATGTTGTTTAAACATTTAAAGTTCTTCTATCAGAATTGCTTTTCTCATATTGGTAATGCCTTCAGCTATTTGCCCAGCAATTGTCTATATATATTCAAATGAAGTTGACCAGTACAACAATAACATCAGACTCATATTTACTTACTTGTTGGGTTCTACAAGCTCATCAACAAGAAAGTTAAGATAGCTCCTGAAAAACAATGAAATGGAAAAGGTTATAGATGTTATAGTATGTTTTATTGTGTAAATATAGAGGACAAAAAATTCTACTGATGACATAGATCTACATGTTTATTAAAATATTTAATGCAGCAATTTAAAGAATACATCCTATGGTCAAAAGATCATGTGTGTTTGGGTTTTATTAGTTTAACATCCTATTAACAGCTAGGGTCATGTAAGGACATGCCAGGTAGGTGGAGGAAAGCCAGAGTACCAGGAGAAAAACCATCGGCTAGTACCTGGCAATTGCCCCACATAGGATTCGAACTCGACCCAGAGGTGGAGGGCTTGTGGTAATTGTCGAGACATCTTACCCATGCACTCGGCAACCGTTGCCCCAAAGACCATGCATCTAATCTGAAAGTGTAACATTTGTGAAGCACTGTATGTTGAGTTATCTGTCATGTATGTAGTGATTATGACATTATTTGTTTGTGAGCTAAACATTGATAAATCTTACTTTTTTAGAGAAAACAAGGCAAGTTTGTTTCACTCATAAAATAAATGACATCAGGCACAATGTATACCTATCCGAAAGGGAAATAACTCTGTGACACACAAAGACGTAATAGCAACCACGACTTACCATCCGCTGTAAGCCCAGAATCCCGAGTAGAAGGAGATAGCGATAGCACCAACACTGTAGTCAGAACCGACGAATGGGTCCTCAAAGTTCTCAACTTCACCTGGAGCATAACATCTTAAAATCCAAGAATTGCTCTCAAAAACAAAGGGCAGCTTAGTATTTAAAAGTCATAAAGCGCTTTGAAATTGCTATTTATTTTCCATTATCTGAATTACATATAAGAAGAATTTGAAGCACTCTAAAAACTTTCCAGTATCATCTGCATTAACATGATTTGCATTTAACAAATACCAGTAAAATATTGTCAAACCAAATAAACGATAGATTTGTGTTATTACCTTTGCCAATGTAGATGAATCCGATGATAATGACAATTAGAAGTGCGATGAGTTTACTGGCAGTGATGATCACCTGTACTTTCGCTGCCCATTTCACATTTCTCATATTAATCAGGATCAGAAGTGCTGAAAAACACCAAAAATATTCACATAAAAAATGCAATTATCAAACTTCACAAGATGTATTAGAGTTAATTGTTATCATAAACAATAGTCATGTAGCGGTTGTTGTGTTATATAATATCATGTATATAACGTCAACACGCCTGTCTTAGCAACCACTTCCGCATATAACCCCTTCTTGATAAGACCACTTAGCTATAAAGACTTTTTTCTTTGTCCCTTAGTTGGTCTTTATAAGCAGGTTTTATTATCTATATTTTGGGTGTTGGTTTTTTTTTTGAGAGGAGATATAGGTATATTTTTATGACATTACAGGTATTTAAAACTGATATTATAGATTTGATATTTGTAACTTCTTGTGAAAATATTGAAATGCAAAATTTGTGGGAATTAATTACGCACTTAATACTTTTAACAACTACATGCACGTGAATAAAAACATTATAAAATTATAAACAGAACATTAGCATCAAGGACATTTAATATCTAAGTACATTCTGAAATGCATATTACTATCATGGCAGACAATTCATCAACATCTTGTCACTTGAAATTCCAATTTGGCTTGAAATGTAGATATTGAGGCTTTTCTCTCATATCTACACATGTACTGGCTTGTCTAGGGCAATACGTATACGCTTGTGTTGCCTGAAGCTGTATTGCATAGCTACCCATGCAATAAAGCCTTGTTAAAAATATAAACTTTATTTATTTTGCATCGATTGAGAAACAAGTTATACAACTTATGTAAATAACTCTCGATGGCCCGGATGTAAGTGCGCGAGGGGTCTGAGTATGGGAGGAAACCGGAGTGCCTGGAGAAAACCCATGAGATCGAGCAGGTCACCCCTGACCTTTTCACATCCGTGCCGGGGTTCGATCCCCGGCCGGCTAGGTGAAAGGCGAGTGGCTTAACCACTACACCACCCGATCATAAAGCCTTTTTATGTCCCAGTGTCAACAATATTACTATTTTTGGGTACAATTTCAACATTTTTTTCAGAAACTATACTGGACCTTAAAAAGATACAAACAAAGGGATTTGCATTGAAAACATCACACAATTTTCATGTATGGAGAACTGACTTGCAGTTGCATTTTTTCCCCGAATTTATTTCATTAATTAGCTTCATTTACTGTGTAGTAATATAAGACTCTTATAAAAAATAGAGATATTCTACCTGAGGGTCACAAAATGTTGTGAAACCTGAGGCTTAGAATTAGAACTAAAGTATCTTATATTGACTCTTACTTGCTACAAACTATGATCGTTAGTGAAGGCAATTAATATAAATTATCTTTTAGAACTTAGTCCGGAACTCTGCAACACTTCAGAAAAGCTAATAACATGAAACAGGACCAAGGCAATGCTCAAATATTCTGTATACATGTACATACATATTATTATTATCAGCTAAATTTCAGCTTGGAGTTTTTTTTACATAATATTTATGATAAATCTGCAACCTGACAGCTGTGACAGCGTATCATTTTGACACATGTTTATAAACACATGATCATGGGAACCATATTAGCATCCTTGGTGACATCATGTGTACCAGCCAGTTCTCAGGCATCTCATGACATGCTATACATAGTTGTAATATTTATCAGTACATGTTTTTCCATGTTTCTAAATTTAGAGCATTTTGATAAATAAACATTGCAAAATATGGAATTGTTAAGCATTTTCCACCTCTAAATAACACTTAATACCATATGATTTTAAAAGCTTTTTATATAAACTACTACAAACTAAACAGCAGACATATTCACTAGAAAGGATCCTTTTTGTCCATTGTGGATTTCAAGACCTCTTCAGAACTTATATCCATGTATGGTGTATTCATTGTCCTCAAAAACCCTGTACAGTATTCGCCATAATTAGCGCCCAGGGCACTTGAATAAATGTAACAAAGAGGGTGAATGAACCAAATTAATGAAGGAACCAAAACTTGATAAATTTTCTCTATCAAAAACAGGACCAGACGATTTAGTATTTTTCTTCAGTTACAAAAGTGACTAAACACCATTACCACCAATATTGAAAAGACTGACCTTCTTATTTTACTTCAAGATAAAAACATTAAAAATAATTAATTGCATCCCGAAAAAAAATCCATTGCACTATGTCCTATATGGAATGCAGTACTGATTGCATAAGCATCGAAAACAAAATCAATTATTTTTTGAGTTAATTAGACATATATATATATATATATACCCATAATTAAAAACACCAATTATTGTTCAAATGATGGGTACCATTTATGCTCTGTCGGTGGTGGAGCATCTTTAAGTTGTGGATGAAAGAGTCATGAGATATTTTAAATCTTTCTGTACTCATGTAACATTAATCTGTTAGAGTAAATATGCATGCTTTTTATCCTCTGAGATGCATTATTATGTCGTAATTCACATGTAATATGTGATACAATGCTGATGTCAGAGGCATCATATGTTGTAAAACATTGTTAAATCTATGGAAAAGGGGTGTTTATACAACTTCAACTCTTCTCCAGAATAGGGGAGGAGTGGATATAAGGGGAGGGTGCTTATTGCAGCGAACACGATATACCAATTATCATTGAAATTTTGACATCTCAGAGAGAAATAAATTTTGTGTAATGTAAATGAGTGATATCAACTTGTCGGACAACGGTCTGGTGTAAACCCTCTTAACACTGAAGAGGGTATTTATATGAATAAATTGAACGAGAACCCTACAATCGAATTATTACATTGGCGTCCATGTAGGGACATGTATGGTTACACCAGATGGAAATGAGGCTGACCCGAAAAAGATTAAGATTGGCCAACACCAACTAATCCTGAGGAATTACGCCAGGTTCTAAGGTTCGCTAGATATAAGAGAAAGTTCGTAAAGGATTTTTATGCCTACAAAACAAATGCTCTGCTGATTATAATGTCTTTTACACAGATAGAGCTACAAAGACAAGCTAGGGGACAATAATTTGGAATTGTCAATGATTATAAGATATAAGTTCAAGTTCCTGAAAATGTAAAGAAATAAAATATTATGTTCAGAAAACATTTTACTTGTGGATCCTATCAACAATTAGTGCTTATTTGGTAAGAGCAGAAAATGCATGGCCAGGCCGGGACTCAAACCTGGAACCCTCCAAACACTATAACCAGATTACTAGTTACCTGGTCGCAGGCAATTGGCCAGATCAAAAATTGTAAGACTTGCGGAATTCAGCATGCCATCCTTCCTGAAGGAATGTGGGCAACATGCAATTACTGCTATATCGCTTGCACGTGGCATATCATACAGACACAATTTTTTCTAACCTGCCTATGAGACTGAACTCCAGTTGTAATATCAACGGAATATAAAAATAAAAGTATGAAAGTTTCTCCAATTTTAGCAATATCATTTTATTGCTAGCTTCAGAAAACAAAGTTTAACCTGGTCTTTTTTTGTTTGTTTTAGTTTTACATCACCTATTACTAGTAACAGCTAGGATCATGTATTGTAAAGATATGCCAGGTCTGATAGTGAAGGAAAACCAGAGTACCCAGAGAAAAACCACAGATCTGCAGGCGGCCAGTATAGTAGCAACTGCCCTACATGGGATTTGAACTCACCACCTACAGGTGGAGGGCTTGTGGTAATATGTCCGGATATCTTAACCACTCGGCCACAACTGTGTCCTGAATCTGTTATACATGTTCTTCATAACATTTACATAAATATGAAAACACCAAGTCTGAGACATTAAAATTAACAACGACATGTATAAATCGTATGTGTTTATTATGCACGATATATTTAAGAATATGATAAAAGGTAAGAAGTATGCAAATGACCTGTACATTACACATGAAGACTGTATTATATCACCAGATCTTTGGATCATTTATATTTCCAACTTCAAATACACAACTAAATAGAAGAAAATTCATAATTCTAATTAACAGTACATTTCTGTACATTCAAGTTATTTGAAGAGAATAGCTAGAGTCCTCTGTAGAGTCCTGAGGATGCAAAATTCCAATATAAAAAAAATTAAACGAGCTAAAACATTATGAATATTTTTTTCGTAAGTAAGGGGCTTCCACAGCATGTATTATATAATTGTTTGAGACCTTTGGATAAATTGTACACCAGGTATTACAGCATCATTCCTTAAATGACTTGCTATTTCAAAACAAACTAAATCTAGACCAAATGTAAATATGTATGTAGTTTCATTTCAAAACATTTAGTCTGACCTAATTATACTACATTTATACAGTAACTATGGTGACATTAGGGGTGTAACAATACATGTATGAAACTATGCATGCCTCTCAACTTGATCAATTGATGACAAATCAACAAATGCAAGTTGATGACAATTGTTGATTGTATGCCAATTAAGTTATCAACAGTTTCAATTGTCAAATATTTTTCTGCAACTTGTTTAAAATAAAGTACCCCTAGAAGTTTAATCTGAAACAGACTCACAGCTTAGGATAAGTGTCCCTTTTTCCGTGCTGTTCAATAACAACCATGACTACTGTTGCTAGCAGGTAAAGGGAAGTAACTCTCAGTGAATACTTTACTAGATGTGTGCGATGGCGGCAAATTCTTTGACTGGAATTAAATAGAATTCTGTATTCAGAATGCAATAATATCACAATATCATTGCAATTGTAGTCTGCAATAAGTAATCTATTGTAATAGTGTTTTCCATGACAGCAATTGTATCACCATTGCTATACTGTATTTGCCGTAATTCCCGCCCAAGGTGCTTTAAAATTGTAACTGTAGTCATGACACATAAATCTATAAACATGAATATACTTTTTAACATTTGAGACACATCATCATGTTGTTATTCACATGCACTTGCAAGTTCATATAATAGGGGATAAAATGCTAATGTTAGAGGCATCACATGTTGTAAAACATTGTTAAAACCATGGGATGGGGTGTTTATACAACTTAAACTCCTCCAAAAAATGGATCAGGAGCTTATAGGAGAGGGGCCCTAATTACAGTGATTGATTACAGTAGATAAAATTGTAAGTGACAGTCACCCCTACAACTATAGACTTGGTGTGTAACAGAGCAAGAGTATTGTGTGTTGCCAGCCGGGCTCGAACCTGTGACCCAAGACTTACTGGTCCACTGCTCTCGTGACTGAGCTAAAGGATAATTCCCTCTAGCATGAACCAAGAAGGCGACCATGATATCTTTATGTCCAATTAAAACCTAGAAAACCTAGCTGCTACAACTGTATTGTTCTGCATACATGCATGTGATAATGTACATGCAGAACTTGTAATTTTGTTATTTGTATAAATGCACTGAAGCCCAGCCCTCTTGTGAAAAATTACAAGTATGATTTATACTATAGCCTTTGGGAATTCTGTAAAGCAGCTGTACTGAAGAATAAACATTTACATGAATAACAACTATATGTATGCTGTGTTTTATATCAGTTCTACTCTCTTATGTAATCAATACACTATTTATTTCACACACCAGCTTACAGCATTACTCTACATGTAGTCATGTAAACATGCATCATCCCCCCCCCACCCCTCGTTAATATTTTTGTAACCTCTACAACATCTACCATCTAATCTTTTAAGTAATCCCTAAGCTATTTATTTCTCACATCTTACAGCATTACTCTACATGTAGTCATGTAAACATGCATCACTCCCCCCACTCCTCTTTAATTTCTGTAACCTCTACAACATCTACCAGGTCATAGCTATAGACTGTCAAAATAACACATCTGCTAAATTGCCTTCAATGGTCAAAATTTCACTCATTACATTTGACAAAATATAGTAGATAGATGTAATAACAAAATAGAATTTGTAGTCTTATGTGATTTACAATACACACTCCAGTATTTCTGTGTAATAAATCAAGGTTTGTTTACAAACAACACCATATATTTGTCTACAGCTAGCTACTGTGGATTTACAGGGATATATTTTTATATGTATATACACATATATATATATATATACCAAATTCTTGAACTCTTTCCAAATAAGAGAATCTTGGTCAATCGGTTTTGTTATGGTACTGCAGGTGGGCTGTATGTACAGTATATTATAGGTAATCTTATGTTTTGTACATTAATCTTTTTAATCTTCCATAAATTAATGCTGTGACGGTCACAACAATGTGGCCAGAAAACAATGATGGATATGTGGCAATTAGCCCAGTTCTTATCAAAGAAATATATAGTTTTATCAAACCAGGTATATTTGTAATAGATCTAGACCAAGGTTAAAAACTTTATAAGCAAAGGAACCAAAGTGGCAAACTAAGAACTCTCTAGACAATGTTAAAATTATAGCTAGGGAAGTAACATGTATACCAAGATCTGCCAATAGAATACTTTACAAACATGCCTTATCAGCTAAACATCTACCAAGTCAATCAGAATTCAGTCATCTGTAAACAGTTCCTATTTTGTGTCCATCTCTTTTTTTATGTAGTTTTCTTATTGTTTCAGCAACAATGCCAGTTGACAAAAGGTTGACAGCACCACCTTTGTAACATATGTCAGTGTATAAAGTCTGTGAGGAAAGCCAACCAATAGATCACTGAACATCCTACCATCAGACAAAAGGTCCATCACATAGCTCCCATGCCATGAGGAATGTGACAATAGGGGAGTTAGGGTTAAGTTTCCTATACTAAACTGTGTGGTCAGTAAATCTGACCACTAATCTCTCCATTTTCAGTATGGTCCTAATTTATAATCTCTCTACTCCCAGGGGTTAAGTTACCTACAGATATAAAATATGTGGTCAGTAAATATGGCCCCAATTATAATCTCTGCAAATGTCAAAAACCACACAATGAGTGGTCAGTCTGGACTCCCCAGGGACCTACATGTGATACTGAGATCCAATCACACACCAGACTGTACCAGGCTGTACATCTCCTCACACTGTGCCTGTAATGACTACTGACTGAGCTCAGAGGAATCCCTTCTAATTACAGTTACAGACAGACCATATATATTCTAGTGGCCAGACATGACAATGACCTTAACACATATCTCTAAGTGTCATTGTGCTAGCTGACCCAAACCTATTATCATGATTTTACTTAACTTCATCTATACACTGACCATCATAAGTGATATTTTTAGCCCATTTCTACCCTAACTTCATCACATATATTTATGTACTTATAATCTATCTCCAACTAGACCTGTTCCTGACCTTGACCCTATAACCTTGTCTTATGAACTTGACAATAGATTTAAACAATGTCTTCTAGATTGTGCAACCATCTTCGTTTTCTATTGTTGCCACTTGAATGTGTGAACAAAAAAATGTATGTATCCCTTTAAAGTTTCAATCAAGTGGTTCAAACAAGAATCAAGATACTGATGACAAATGTAACTCTCATCCACTTCAATAAATACCTGACATTGATATCGTGGACATTGCACCAACGTATCAGCCATTTGTCAAATTAAAGAGATCGACATCATTTATTACTTGGGTTATTTAGGTCAGACTAAACCAATAACTATGTATCAAGTATTAAGATAGATATATTGATAAATCTTTATATCATGTACACTACATCCTGTGTTATAATACTCCACTTCCTGTGTCAGTAGTGACCTTACAAATGTAATCAGTAGTGTCAATACAATATTGTCACCTACATTCTTGTTTCAATTCAAATTTAAAGCTACCCCACATAGCTTCTGACACAATCAGGATTGTAAATGAAGACTTGAGCTATAATCTACCCGCTCGGCCTTTCTGGCTAAACAGTGGATGGGAGAGTTTGGTGATCGGATTATAAACAGGACGATCACTTTGAACTTGGCCAAATCTTTAACACTAACCAGTACCAGCTAATCCAGAAACTACACAGCTATACAGTTCATAGAACAACTTTAAAACTTAACATCTAACCCTTGTTTTAACCTTGAAAATGAGCCTCAATTATATGGTAAGATCATTGTCATAATTTGAAATAATAGATCAATGACACTGGGAAAAAAACCAGTTTAGTGAATACTGATTATAAAACATCTGTTCAGTATATATGATTATCAAATTTAAACCACAAATTAGAGTAATTCATACATGACTATCTGTTCATATATAATTGAGGAAAATTAAATTGACAACAATCGATTATCAAACATTCTTCTTCAATCTTGGGGGCAAACATCGGAGTGTATAAAATCGGAGAATCTTAAAATACAGATATGTTTTAACTTATAAAACAAAAGCCTTATCAATTAAGAGTTGAATCTAAAAATAGGATCACGTTCACTAAAATGATGCAATAATCCTGAGAGTAGATGCAATGATTGCCACTCACTACATTATATACTCAACCATATATAGGGTGGAGGGAATTTTAGGTGTGCCCAACACTGCTTATGGCCAGGATTACCCCAGCTAGATAAAATTGCACCACTGTCTGGAGCTCACAGTATGTGTAACAGCTTGATCAATGGATACATCACATGTTCTGCTCTAATCACATTCATATAATATTATAGACCCTGCCTCAGTACCTGCAGGATAACCCTGCACAAATGGTCATGCATGGACATATATATATGATAGGCATATTTAACCAAGTACAACAGCCCTACGTTTAATGTAACCCTTACAACCAAATCTACATACAATATATGTTTTTTTACATACATCTATGAAACAACAGTGGATACTTCATGTGACAAAAAGAATTTTGTAAAAACTTTTATGGGAAATGTTAATTTTGGTTCAAGATTTTTTTTTGCCATAAATGATATGATCTTAATAAATTTATCAATCAATGCATTAGCTTTATTAGAGATTGGTCACCTTTTGGTTATAATTCACTTTTGATAAACAACTAATATCTATCATAGCATCTTCACATTCCGAGAGAACTTCACATAAAATGTTTGTGTTTATTTTAAGATTTCTGCAGGTAAAACATATACTTTGTATATAATATAATACTGTAAATAAAGGGAACAAACCAATAAGCATTATATTCTTTATTCATTTATTTGAATGTAAATTTACATTTAAAAAGATGAATATAGAATAAGGCCAAATAAAATAATACATGTGTTTCTGTTTATAATTATAATATCCTTTAAAATGGAATGGTCGAAAGGTCCATTTTCCCCTCTTTTTGATTTGAAACCAAAATTTGAACATTTCACACATTATGACCACATGTTCAGTGGACAATACTAGCTAATTAACTTTCATTAGAACTTGTTTCTTTTCATACCAGGCAATTTAATTTATATCAAGACTGATTCAAAATTCAAAGAAGTCTTCTGAAATAGTTAATGCTCCAATCAATTGGTTTGGAGTTTCTTGTATTCTATATTTAACACTTCCTTGTCTATATTTATTCCTATTATATTATGTCATTTAATTAATTACAAAATAAGTCAATTATAAATAAATAACATATCATTCAAAGCCTCATGCAGTCAAAAAAAGGACATGGTATCAAATTTCATTTAATATGTATATACATACTAAACCTACATTACAAGCATATTAATACTATTATAATATTTGATTATTTCCAATCATTCATTAAAAATTACTTAGCTCTATATTTACATTATGTGTATACTTGTGTAGTAAACACCCTGATTAACCCTATAGGCCTTGATACACGTGTATACATTTAGTTGTTATTGAAAACTTCTGGAGCTTGCCAGCCTATATATGCTTAAAGTCAATGGACCTAAGTCTGAACACATAGTATATTTCTATTAGGCCTATATACCAATAAATGGTATATACCAGTATTCAATATCTACAGTATTACAGTGGCAGTATCCTATTTCTTTACTATACTGGCACCAACCACTACAATTTAATCGTTTTGACCTTTCCCAGAACTGTATAATACTTAATGTACAATTGCACTAGAATTAAGAGACAATTCTTGAAATTAATATACATTTGACAGCACGATATGCTGTTTGTGCATGCAATGTCTTTAATTTTCAATTCAATGAATAATCAATATGAAATGATATTTGAGAAGATTTTATTATTGTTTATAAACACCTGCAAGCTAAATATAAAACAAGAATAATTACAAAAATCATCCAAAACCTTTGCATGGCTCAAAAAACTACAAACAATATCATTAATAAATAGGTCATCTTTAAATGCTGCATAATTACTATATTAGGGAAAAGAACACACCACGTGGTCCTGTATTTTGTCCATTTTTAGTGTATTTTAGCAATCTTTTTAATATATATAATATCACATGATTCTGATACCTATATACTTTTTAAATTGAGCAGATTCAACAATTCTGGCAAGTACTACAAAGCAATGATCATGTCATGATCAGAAAAAATAGTGTTGCAGAAATATATCAACCTTATGATTTTCAAATACTAAACTCACTGGCCACCAGTGTATATAATACAAAAAATAATGTTTTCTGTCTCTGCCACATTTCAAGTGTCAAACTAGGGGGAGATAATCTAGTATTAGAATTCTGCTGAGAAAATCTTTTAATTATCAATAACCCATAAGGGTCTGGATCAATTTAACTCCAAACATTTAGATCATACATGTATATGGAAAATACTCAATACAATTGCCAAGATGCTGCAAATACTTCATTACCTGATATCAGTTTCTCAAGAGTATCACACACACATATTTGATATTACAATCAGTTGTATTCTTGATGGAACAACATGTACACATTTAGAAGTTATGTGTTGAACTTAATGAAGTCCTGCCATTCTGTTACCGATAAGTTTTAAAATAAAAAAAAATGATCTGAAAACATCACTTTACTTACTGATGATCACTGCTGCCAGAAGAGCAAGGCCTGTCATTGGCACTCCATCACAGTTGGGGAAAAACGGTTTCAGAATGTAGAGTGAAAATATCAGGGCTGAGGCAGCAATTCCAACCGGACAAATCAACAGGAAATTAATCCACATACAGACAAAGCCTGCAGTCTCTCCAAAAGCTCTTTTAATGTAGATATATTCACCTCCTGATTGAGGAAATGTCGTCCCTAATTCTGCATAACATATTGCACATAATGTGTTGTAGATCCCGCAAGCCACCCACATAACAAATGACAATCCAACAGAATCCACGCGTTTGAGAATTCCGACAGGTGAAACAAATATTCCGGATCCGATGATGATTCCAACGATGATAGCTACACCGTGTAAAAGTGAAATCTGTCGTTTTAATTCAACTTTTCCTGCACCTTCCTCGGGTTTGGTCACTACGGCCTCCCCTTTATTTCTTTTGAATAGCCCCATTCTCTTAGTAAACACACTCCTTGTTATTAAAAATTTAGGACTAAAGAATTAAAAGAATCCGTCAAAAATGTGATAAATCATATGTTATCCGACTTTCACCTGACATATAAATCTGTGACATAAAGAAACACCCCGATTAGTCCAGAATTCGGAGTTTTTTCCCCCTGAACACTCCAGACACAACCGTCTCCTCGTGGTGATTTTATTCAAAGGAAGTGACAACCAGTATTGTAGCTACTGAACCGGATCCGGAGATAGAATTGCGGCCTATAGGCCTATAGCTTACAATATCCATACGCGGCTAAGGTTTGGCATTTTGACGAATACGAGATTGCCAAATGAGTTGAACTTATCTGATCCAGATACAAATGTATATTTTGTTCATCAAAAATCAATATTGTCCAAAATGTTTTTGCGCGGAAACTAGGAAGGTGCTCTAATTATATAGATCTTTATAAAGTTACAACAAAAAGATGTAGTCGGCTATATTATCTTCTGATCAAAAACTATCTAATTATATTGCTGGTAACAATAATGTACAATTTCAATGCCCAAATAAATTCTTTAACAAGATCTGTCACTATGCCTTACTAGCAAAGGATTAGATACATGTAATTAAGATGCAGGATAAGTCTCAGAAGCAAGGTTATTATCTTTATATTTTACTGTACTTTACAAACATATATTATACGTATATAGTCACTATGAAGAGTATGCTATATGGTTCATAATTATATAAACTGTTACAAGAAGACACTACATGAATATACCGCAGTCTCCCAAAACACGCACTTCGCACAACATACACGCAACACACAGCATACATTGGAGGCCGTCCTTACATGACCATGGCTGTTAATAGGACGTTAATTAATCAAACAAACAAACAAACAATATAAACTGTAACTTATTCTCAGAACCCTGTGTGAGCAGAGGTCAAACTTTGAGGTGCAAATCCGATCTATTTAGAACAGACCATTGAAATGACCGAAATGTTCGAAAAATTTCCGCGCGTAAAGTAATAAAAAGTTTCCCCTTCAGTGTAGGGAATAATCTGGAAAAAGATGAATTCATGAGAATGTAGGTTTACGTTTAGATCCAAGCAAATTTGTTAAAGTCTCATTATGTTTAATTTCAATTCCTAATAATAAGTTCTTATTTTTACAATGATTGAATTTGATTTTGGGAACAGTTTGTTGTAATAAATTGTAAAATGCAAGTGTAGTGTCCTATTTTCTTTCTTGTTCTTTGATTTTACCAGTCGAAATCTAGACAACTTTTGATTAGTGACGTCATTGAACGCAAGACTGATCCTTTCGCGGTCATGCAACATTTTTCAGACATTATTCCTGCCATACTATAGCGTCGAGAGTACAAAGGTAAGTTTCTTAACAATAAGGTTTTGAGACGCCAAAACGACGTCATATTTTGACGTGAGTTTTGTGACGTCACAATCACCGTAAAGACATTAAGTAGTACTAATCTAACAAGAAATTGTTTCTTACACACGTCGTTTTGGTATCTCGAAAACGACAACGTCACTTTTTTCTTAGTAAAAGTCGATTTTAAGCCTTCTGTAGATTCTACAGTGTATATGTATTTATAATTATTATTTTCATTTCATTGAGACGAAAAAAAAGTCAAGTTACTTGTTTTAAATAAAATATTTTCAATAGGCTCACATCATTTTTTTATATATCTAAAACAGTTTCCTGTTACTGTTACCTCTTCTTAGACACCAACTCCTAGCTGATTACAACTATTAAAACAGTTACCTGTTACTGTTACCTCTTCTTAGACACCAATTCCTAGCTGATTACAACTATTAAAACAGTTACCTGTTACTGTTACCTCTTCTTAGACACCAACTCCTAGCTGATTACAACTATTAAAACAGTTTCCTGTTACTGTTACCTCTTCTTAGACACCAACTCCTAGCTGATTACAACTATTAAAACAGTTACCTGTTACTGTTACCTCTTCTTAGACACCAACTCCTAGCTGATTACAACTATTAAAACAGTTACCTGTTACTGTTACCTCTTCTTAGACACCAACTCCTAGCTGATTACAACTATTAAAACAGTTTCCTGTTACTGTTACCTCTTCTTAGATACCAACTCCTAGCTGATTACAACTATTAAAACAGTTACCTGTTACTGTTACCTCTTCTTAGATACCAATTCCTAGCTGATTACAACTATTAAAACAGTTACCTGTTACTGTTACCTCTTCTTAGATACCAATTCCTAGCTGATTACAACTATTAAAACAGTTACCTGTTACTGTTACCTCTTCTTAGATACCAATTCCTAGCTGATTACAACTATTAAAACAGTTACCTGTTACTGTTACCTCTTCTTAGACACCAATTCCTAGCTGATTACAACTATTAAAACAGTTTCCTGTTACTGTTACCTCTTCTTAGACACCAATTCCTAGCTGATTACAACTATTAAAACAGTTACCTGTTACTGTTACCTCTTCTTAGACACCAACTCCTAGCTGATTACAACTATTAAAACAGTTACCTGTTACTGTTACCTCTTCTTAGACACCAACTCCTAGCTGATTACAACTATTAAAACAGTTACCTGTTACTGTTACCTCTTCTTAGACACCAATTCCTAGCTGATTACAACTATTTAAACAGTTACCTGTTACTGTTACCTCTTTCTTAGACACCAACTCCTAGCTGATTACAACTATTAAAACAGTTACCTGTTACTGTTACCTCTTCTTAGACACCAACTCCTAGCTGATTACAACTATTTAAACAGTTACCTGTTACTGTTACCTCTTCTTAGACACCAACTCCTAGCTGATTACAACTATTAAAACAGTTACCTGTTACTGTTACCTCTTCTTAGACACCAACTCCTAGCTGATTACAACTATTAAAACAGTTACCTGTTACTGTTACCTCTTCTTAGACACCAATCCTAGCTGATTACAACTATTAAAACAGTTACCTGTTACTGTTACCTCTTCTTAGACACCAACTCCTAGCTGATTACAACTATTAAAACAGTTACCTGTTACTGTTACCTCTTCTTAGACACCAACTCCTAGCTGATTACAACTATTAAAACAGTTACCTGTTACTGTTACCTCTTCTTAGACACCAACTCCTAGCTGATTACAACTATTAAAACAGTTACCTGTTACTGTTACCTCTTCTTAGACACCAACTCCTAGCTGATTACAACTATTAAAACAGTTATTACTGTTACTGTTACCTCTTCTTAGACACCAACTCCTAGCTGATTACAACTATTAAAACAGTTACCTGTTACTGTTACCTCTTCTTAGACACCAATTCCTAGCTGATTACAACTATTAAAACAGTTACCTGTTACTGTTACCTCTTCTTAGACACCAACTCCTAGCTGATTACAACTATTAAAACAGTTACCTGTTACTGTTACCTCTTCTTAGACACCAACTCCTAGCTGATTACAACTATTAAAACAGTTACCTGTTACTGTTACCTCTTCTTAGACACCAACTCCTAGCTGATTACAACTATTAAAACAGTTACCTGTTACTGTTACCTCTTCTTAGACACCAACTCCTAGCTGATTACAACTATTAAAAACAGTTACCTGTTACTGTTACCTCTTCTTAGACACCAACTCCTAGCTGATTACAACTATTAAAACAGTTACCTGTTACTGTTACCTCTTCTTAGACACCAACTCCTAGCTGATTACAACTATTAAAACAGTTACCTGTTACTGTTACCTCTTCTTAGACACCAATTCCTAGCTGATTACAACTATTTAAACAGTTACCTGTTACTGTTACCTCTTCTTAGACACCAACTCCTAGCTGATTACAACTATTAAAAACAGTTTACCTGTTACTGTTACCTCTTCTTAGACACCAACTCCTAGCTGATTACAACTATTAAAACAGTTACCTGTTACTGTTACCTCTTCTTAGACACCAATTCCTAGCTGATTACAACTATTAAAACAGTTACCTGTTACTGTTACCTCTTCTTAGACACCAACTCCTAGCTGATTACAACTATTAAAACAGTTACCTGTTACTGTTACCTCTTCTTAGACACCAACCTAGCTGATTACAACTATTAAAACAGTTACCTGTTACTGTTACCTCTTCTTAGACACCAATCCTAGCTGATTACAACTATTAAAACAGTTACCTGTTACTGTTACCTCTTCTTAGACACCAACTCCTAGCTGATTACAACTATTAAAACAGTTACCTGTTACTGTTACCTCTTCTTAGACACCAACTCCTAGCTGATTACAACTATTAAAACAGTTACCTGTTACTGTTACCTCTTCTTAGACACCAACTCCTAGCTGATTACAACTATTAAAACAGTTACCTGTTACTGTTACCTCTTCTTAGACACCAACTTCCTAGCTGATTACAACTATTAAAACAGTTACCTGTTACTGTTACCTCTTCTTAGACACCAATTCCTAGCTGATTACAACTATTAAAACAGTTACCTGTTACTGTTACCTCTTCTTAGACACCAACTCCTAGCTGATTACAACTATTAAAACAGTTACCTGTTACTGTTACCTTCTTAGACACTTAGACACTATTAAAACAGTTACCTTTACTGTTACCTCTTCTTAGAACCAACTCCTAGCTGATTACAAACTATTAAAACAGTTACCTGTTACTGTTACCTCTTCTTAGACACCAATTCCTAGCTGATTACAACTATTTAAACAGTTACCTGTTACTGTTACCTCTTCTTAGACACCAACTCCTAGCTGATTACAACTATTAAAACAGTTACCTGTTACTGTTACCTCTTCTTAGACACCAACTCCTAGCTGATTACAACTATTAAAAGTAACAGTTACTCTGTTACTCTTCTTATCCTCTTCTTAGACACCAATTCCCTAGCTGTACTTACCGGTTGGGGGCTCATCTAGTTCTTATAACTGGTTGTTGTCCGGTATAAAAACAGGGATAAACTTACAGGGTATATTTTGCCAGTGGATATTTAGGTGACTTAAGGGCTACAGAAATAGTTTCATAAGTCCACAACTCCTCGGCTAAATAATCTTAGTTTTGTAACGTTTGTCCTGCTCTGTCTCTTAAAGGCCCACTACCTTTCTGAAACGGGTTTTAACTTTTAAAATGGAAATGTAAAACGAGATGGGTAATTTTGTAAAGTCGCAAAAACTATTAGCTTACCTCTAATACACACTCAAAATTACCTTCTGAACAAGTAAATTAAAATAGATAAAATATTAATTTTCATAACGCGGGTCGCCTTATGTTTCCCGCCGTCGTCCTAATTACCGCGTGTTAGTTGACTATTACTACGACAGACGAAAAAAAAAAAAAAAACGAAATGAATGTTCATTGTTAAAATAGATTACACAGAGAATTTTGCATTTATTTCGTTTTGTAACCTCATCTTAGTTCATCATTACATCAAAACACATTTGTTATTGCATTGTTGTTTTAAAGAATAATCGACCCATGTTAATGAATAATAGAATTTACATACATGAACTTCGGTCTGTGATCGTCAGTGGACTGAGGTAAGATAGAGATAACCTTTCCCTATATCCCTGTGAAGTATTGGAGAAAATTGAAACTAACCTTCCAGAGCAAAACATAAAGATTTCATAATCAAAGTACTGAAAGTTAACCCTAAAGTCAACACTGAAAGAGGATTTTGAAACACATTACCGAGCCCATTCTAATATTTCCTAATGATGTTATATGCCAAATGATTTTATATCAACCGAGGCTTATAAAATATCCATTCTGAATACTATTCTCACAGTTTCTGGACACAGTTACAGTTTAACATTTAATGTTTTTTGCAGCACGACAGACAAGAGGCATATTTTTCTAGGTCTAAAAAGTTGAGATAATACAACATACCATTTCTGAATAATAGTCAATTGGTCTACTTTTAACAAGTCCACTTCTAGTCCAGACCAAAAACCTGTTTTAATAAAACGTCTAGATTCTTTCCATGATAATTTAATTTGATATGTCTCCACAATCTACATTTATTTCAATATCAATTGGTTAAGTATAGCTCGCGCCATAGACCATGTGAATTGTTTTATAACCTATTCCTAACTTGATGAAATTACACTCGTATATAATAAAACAGAAAATAAACAGGCAGATGATGAAAGATAGCAAATTCCACTTGTTAAAAATATACCAAGATATGTTAGACTTTTCATGCCAAAATAATTATATATCCCATAACGCGGTGATGTTATCGACCAATTTTACGGTTTTGTGAATATTACAACGTGTTTAAATTTCCATGAAATGCAAAGTTCCAATCAGTGCGCGCTGCAGTATCATCCGCATAATAAAAAGATTAGATACATTTCAATATTATCTATAAAGTAATTTGTCATATTGTCAACGAAAAGATAAGTCTCAAGGTGGATTGAAAATAGAAAGGAGATAAAATAAGTACCAACTGTGCATGTATAAGAGTATCAAGGTAAAAAAACCAAAATGTCTTAACAGAGTGAACAGAGAAGATTTCGTCAAGGAGGGAAAAACACTGTGTTAAGCGAAATAACATTTAATTTATTTTGAATAAATATGTGCCCGAAGATGAAGATTTAGTGAATAATTAACGATAAACTTAACAATCATAGATTTTCTAAAAATATTAACAACATTATGTCATATAGTGTTATTTTAATGTGTTTTATTTATTCGGTTTATTTCAGTAGTATCTGCATCAAAGAGCAAACTCTTAGCCAATCATATTGAGGAAATTGACTGAAAGAGAATTTTGCAACCACGATCACAATGGCGAGGTGATTACCTCGCCAAAAACCTTACAACATCAGAAAATATATATCGATGGCCTAAGATGAGGTTACAACACCAAACATATGCAAGATTTTCTGCTTAGTATATGAAAACAGTGGATAGTCATTTCGCTGTTTTGTCGTCTGACGCAATGATACTCATAATCAAATACCGTGCGGTTTTCAGGACGAGGGCGGGAAACATAAGACGACCTGCGTTATGAATATTAACGTTTCATTTATTTTAATCAAATTGTTCAGAAGATCTTGTTTTTAATTATTCCCAATCTAAAAATTAGAAGCCATTTCGGAAAGGCAGTCAGCCTTTTAAGAGTTCTATTACCTCTAGTTCTGGTTAAAGACATAGTAAATATTTTGTCTTCATCATGTTTATCCTAAAAAAACAAAACATACATTTCATCATTCTGATATTTATTGAAAATAAATGTCAATAAGCACAAAGTTTTTTTTCTGCTCAGAGAAAAATATTCAAATGAAAGGATTCCTTAATCTTGTAAATAATGTAACTCTTACACATGGACAATTCAACCTGTGATATGCCCATTAGTCTCCCCTGACATTTCCCTTAACATACATTTTGTATTGTGGATCAGTTTCCCCCCTAACCTGGTACTCATTAACTCATTTTTTTTCTCATTATTTGATACATTTGATTCGATCAATTACTAGAATGCTTTCAACCAAGAAGGTTTCAATAAAGATTCTAAAAGATCCTTCACAACTTTTATTAAGGGGAGATAACTTATCATGCAGTCACAATTTCAAAAACATTCCAAACTTTAGTAAATTCCTTCACAGAAAATTCTCCATATAGGAAACACTCAGCTTTAAATAAGTTAAGGGAGGTTCCTTTAGGTAATTAAGGGATGGTCATGAAACTGGGCCCAGGCATGGTACATTACTACATTGTACTTGTGAATACAATCCAGTTCAATTTAATAGTATCACATTTTTTCCAATCAATGCTTAAAAGTACATGTTATATCCAACTTCTCTGACTTGCACAAATGTAAAATTAACGAACCAAAACAATCCTTACTCAATCCATGTCTAGAACATCTAAAATCTACTATGTTCAACCCAACAAGCACACAGGGCAGTTAAAAACTGTAAAAAAAGGGGCGTTTAACAGGACCAGATTTGGGCTAATCTTTCACAAAATTATTGCACAGAGTTAGTAAGCAATTAATCAATTTACAAAGAAATCTAATATAGAAACTTAAACATTTTTCATAGTTTATGTCAAAGCAAGTGAAATTGAGGCCTCAAAAAGAGGAAAGGGCGCTTATTGGGTTAAATACAGTATTTCACAGATACACACTCAATGTTTTAAACTTAACATTTAGATTTAATATCGCCGACTCAATAAGAACAACCTGGAGTACAATCATCAATGATGCTCTCACTAAAGAATATACACACAATGTTTATAACATTTTCAACCATCCATATTCAGCATTATACTGTTGTTTTTTTCCAGATAAAACAGCTACATTAATTAACTTGTCGATATCTGTATCGTTTTCAGTTAAAACAACTACATTAATTAACTTGTCCATATCTGTTTAGGTAAATGTAATAATTGATGACTGTGAGCAAAATTTATTGGCCATACATAACGTCCCATAGTTTATATTTTTAGGACAAGTTATGTAGATACTTACTAGAGGCTTCATGAGTTCCCTATATAGATTACTGATACCAGTACAAGATCATAAAAATATTTCAGCAAGTAAATTGATGAAGATTACATCAATTGAATCTATATTATCTACATCAATTTTATCTGCAGTATAGGGAAAACATGCTAAAATCAAAATTTAGAAACGACTAAAGTAGCAATATGCAAAATGTATTGATTTTGCTATGAATTATTGTATTACACAATGTACATGTTCATAGATATATCTACATGTATAACTGTCATGTTTTACGGCCAGTATTTCTAACAATAACATGCATGTTACTTAATGCTAGCATCTCATATACTTGCAATATGATTGAATATAATTCCAATTTTCATTCCATAACTGCTAAAAAATTCAATCTGAAATACAGAGAGATACATGTAAAGCAAGTTTATATATTTTTTTTTCACACCAATATATCATCACCATCGGTTTATAGTTAATAAGATTTATATTTGAAAACATTGAAAGACATTTTTGATGCAAGTTTTCTAAACAGTTTATTCTTATACTATTTGAAGAAGGCTAATACAAAGCATATTTTAATTTTATTGTTGATTGTTTTATTTCAAACCCAACAAGGTATGACAATTTTAGAAAAAAGCAATTTTTTCTCAACTTTGGTATGATGTTTTATTTCAAACCTGCACATGAAGAAAATTTTGGAAAAACAAATCTTTTTCAATCTTATATTTAGTTAGAGTCCTTTTTCAAGGGAAGTGACTCTGCTGATCTTTGTAACTTTGCTGGACTTTGAGAAGCCATTTATATTTACTTATATTGATAACTTACACAGAGACCAAAATGTCATTGAACATTTGTGTTCACCTTGTGGTGAACACAGCTATGAGAAATTATGCAGTTATACAAGTTCAACTCTAACGATATGCAATATTGACCCCAAGAAATGAAAGATTAAGGTGAATAGGTATACATCTGCTTAATACAGCTAGGTTACAAATACCACAATCAATCACATAAATGACAAAAAATCATACAACTACATACACAAGTGCACTTCTTCTTGACTCTAAAAATTACTACATACACATGTGACCTTGACCCTAAAATTCCATGTTTACAATCCTCACACTGATGACCTTGACAACGTCCTTGACTTTTCCATCCACCAGCAGACTCCAAGTTTCGCAATATTTTACATCCATGTCCAGTTGTACTACCGCAAACTTCTACCTTGTCACTCTCCAAAACACCACACACCTGCCAATCAAACAGAAGTACATATTTTTAATTATAATCAACAACAAAACATTGATCAAATGAGTCAAATAGGCTAAATGCACAGGAGGTCAACATGTAATACAGACTCAGGCTACATGGGGTAATTAAACCAATATTTTATACATCCATTTAGTAGTTATGAGATATATGAGAGAAATATACTTTTAGACTATTATATGTTCAGTATGCATATACTGCATTCGAACCTATAAGCACCCCTTCCCTTTTTTAGGCTTTCATTTTTAATTCCTTTACTTCAAATTTAATGCATCGACTGAAAATATGAAAACTGTGGTGTTTTCCTTACTGATTTCTTTGAAAAGTGTATTTGCTTCAATTTTTGTAAGCACCCTGCATGCTTAGTGGGTTGAATTCAGTATTGTAGCGAGTGTGCCATATATGTAGAGGCCAGCTTTTACTACTTTAGTGTTACATTGCTACGGATACTGAAGGTAATACCAGTACTTCATGTTGTCAACTTACAAAAAAACAATACATAATCAAATAGATGAGTAAGGGTGATCCTTTCTCAGCTGAAGCCAGGCTGAAATAGTAGAGGTAATTGCAAGCCGGCGCTCTTCCTCCTCTGTCTCTTCACATGAGTCAGTGTCCGACTGAGAAAAGTCTATATCCAAACTCTCAACTGATCCCTGGGTTTGTGGAGCACTAAATGTTCCTGTAAAGCCACTATAATTATGATCAATGCGATTGTTTTTCAGCATTAATTTCGGGGCACGAATGTGATTGATCGGTCTGGGTATGTTCGTTGTTGTATCACATAAACCTTTGTTATAGTTGTGATCAGTTTTTAATACAACTTGGTTTGAACCTTCGGAATCATCACAGACACTCATCTTTTCATCATCGCTATTCTTCCCTTGTGCATAGGTGTGGTCATACTTATAATTCAGAGGAAGGGTGTGCGAAAGATTTTCATCTCGGCTGCGGAATGGAGGAAACATGTTTTCCTTAGGCCACGAATGGCTTCCAAGGTAAGAGTCATCCATGGTCATAGGTTCTTCCTTGACCCGCTGAATTTCCACGGCATCTGACATATGACCTGTGCGACGATGCTTTTTAGTGTCCGTTATTACAGGATAAGTATGGTCATTATTGTCATGGAATGGTGTCCTACTTTTCACAAAAGCATAACACTTGTGTATCCCATTAAGGCTGGTGTCGTCCACGGCCGTCCGACGTGGTCCATCTGAGGAAGATACAGAGAAGATTGGAAATGTAACGTTTGACAAATTCTCCTCAGATGAACTTCTCGTTGGCTGTTCCAACTTTTGTGTTTTCGGTTTCTGTACTGTACGTAGTGGCTTACTTTTGGACGAATAATTATGTTCTTTCTCTTTCTGAATTTTCTGAATTAACATTTCATCGTTCATAGTAAGAAACGGTTTAGGTCTGGTTATCTTTTTGGCGACGGCGTACGTGTGGTCTTTCTCCGAGGGTTTCTGATTGTCCAATGCCAAGGCCATGTCCACAAGAGTGAGAAGGGACAAAGGCTCTTTTCCGGACACTGGGCCACATGTTCCGGGTGCAAAACATGTTTCTGAACTTACTGTCTCCATATCAAGATCATTAACTGCCACAGATGTGGAGAGGAGCCATGGAATTGCCTCTCCGAAATCTACTTCCCCTTCGACGTTCACTGACCACGCAGTAAGATATTTCACCTGGCAGGTATTGAATGACAGGAGAGTGGGGCAAGGGAGGTAACTCTTGGGTAAACACTTTCATAACATATTTCAGTGCGCAATAGGCCTGACTATTGTACCAGGATTAAGACCTATTGTTTTTTCAAAAGTACTGTTTCGAGTCAAAGAAACACAGTAATAATTAATTCCAACGTTATAACTTGCTTACATGCATACCTACGATTATCAAATCAAACATTAAAGTTATTATGCATTTTAATTAGAAAAAAAATCAAATGGTTCTCTGCAAACATATAGAAATTACTGAACTTTATATACTGAAATTATCATATATATACGTTATCTGTCTATAATATAGTGCAGGGATATATATCAGAAATATATATACATATGTACGTCAATATGTACATACAAGAAAAGTATGTCTCTGGATATATGTAATGGATAATTTCCGAAAACCTGTCCATTATTAGAGAGAATGGATAGTACCGAGCCCGCAGGGCGAGGTACAATCCATTCTCTCTAATAATGGACAGTTTGAGGAATTTATCCTACTTAAAACCCATCATACCACTACTCACTACCTTGCGTACCCTGTTTCAGAAATGGAAAATCCCATTTCAGGAATTGCACAGGTGTTCACTCACCTGTGACAAATAATGGACTAACAGTGTTGAGATGCATGCGCAATCATTTAGTTTTACACCTTTGGAGGTACAACACTTTTTTTTTAACATGTCGGAGTGATATTACCTTGCCCGGCAATCATTTAGGGATGTAGGCAGCTGTGATTCAGATGATATATAACGTTCTAACTGGAGAAATTGTTTGCCTGTTTGAAGTGACCTATCTATTCGCACAAGGACAGGTGCATTGTCTAATTTTACATTAAATACATACAAGCAAGGTGAGTTTTACCTACAATTTAAACATAACTGTTTTTCCTAAAAAAATGACCATACGCATGTTATAGATATGATAAAACATATCTGATTGCTATGATAGCATTGCACTGGTATACTGTGAAACCTGTCTAATCCGACACCACGTGGGAGCAACTTGTTTGGTCAGATTATTCAGGGTGTAGGAAAGTCAGATATTGTTGTATACTATTGTTGCTATTGTTGAATACGGAACAGTTACAAATAGGATGTAGGGAAAGCAGGTGTCAGATTAGACAGGTTTTGCTCTTAAGTATATTATGTTTAACCATAATCATCAGATTATATGTTATAAGGACTGCATATTATCCCAACTCAGTCAAGATTCTAGAATTCCTATTCCTCGTCAATTACAAGTTTTAAAAATATGTAACAAATAATAATGCAAGACTCTAATTATGTTTTTTTTTTAATTTTCAGAACAGTAACAGCTAGGAAGGGGAAGTAATAATTTCAATGGAAGAGTGAACATAAATGTAAAATTTTGGATAGTCAAATAAACATGTTTGTTTTTCCTTACAGCAGCGTTTTTTTTCCTTTGTTCAAAATAGACTGTCCATTATTTTGGGGAATAATGGACAGTGGCCCTATAATAATGGGCAGTGAGTTACATAATGGACTCCGAGGTGTCCATTATGTAATATAATGGTCATATACAACAAAGGAAACTTTACTAGCTGGGTTTTAAATATGAAAGCAGAAAATCAAATTCGATGTCCATATATTGTAGATATAGTTTTGAGATATGGAAACGGAAAAGCATATCAGCTGTCCATATATAGATTTAATTTTGTGTTATGGAAACGGAAAAGCATATTACATGTACAATTTGTAGCTGTATATATATAGAAACGAGAAAACCATATACATGTATATGTAATCAGAGACGTACTATCTCTGATTCCATAACTAATTTGGGGATATGGAAACGGAACTCATTGTACAGCGTGTGGCTGAACATACAGTAGCTTTAGTTTATGGGATATGGAAACGGAAAATCATATAAAATGTTAATCATAGAGATAGTATAAGGATATGGAAACTTATAAAAAAATTCTTCAGAAGCAGCGCATGTATAAATAGACTTGAACAAATAAAGTCTTCACAATTTTTTTCGGAAAAGTTTCATATTGCAACCACCCCATCTTAATTACAACTGATTAAATAACTCATATTAAATAGGTTGTTTTTAATGAAATTTGCATATTAATATCAAAACTTTGAATGCAACAACATGTGGATGATTTACGAATTATGTCTTGTATAACACCATACGGTACACGATCCTATATTTTTGTTAAGAGTTAATATTTTCCGTTACGCGTCTACCTTGAGGCTTGACGGCGCGAACTTTTTGAAAATTGGGGGTCGAGTTAAACAACATTCTTAGTTTGAACTTGTTTGTTGGCAGTGCAAGTAAAGTCGATTGATTTTTAAGTGTGTACATTCGTCCCACGTCTCCCTGGTACACAATACACCTGAAGGCATATGTGGACCAAGTGCACGTTACAATGATTGGTTTTCGTTCCGTTGGAGTTATGTGAACAAATACACACATGTTATATTACATTCTTCAACAAAAATATTTTCAATCTCTAGGTAGTCATTAAGTGCTCTCTAAAAACAACTAAGACAGATTATAGTACATGTATGTATATATATATCATGTACATGTATTTGGAGATCCGGGATATCCCGATTTATTGGGAGTATTTTTAGATGCTGTATAGCGGTTTAAATCAACAGCGGACCGACATATAGTGTATAAAGAAACCTCTTCATGATATTTAAATCTAAATTCTCAAGTCACCGCCGTGACAGAACCTGGTTTGAAGCATGACCTAATTATAACCGGTAAGTAAATTGACTACACATATATTTACGTTGTAATAATCATAACCGTTATTAAAGTTACCACCTTGATGCACGTGATATGTAACTAAGTGGTTCAGTGGACGGCGATAAGCATTATTTTTTAATTACAGGTAACAATGAACGGTGTGGAGGAAAAACAGGTTGGACGGCCATTGCTGACTAAGAGTGGAATCCCCTCTGTTCCACATACTGACCCTAGTGTCAATAATGGTACTCACGACTATACCACAAGGTGGGATATGAACTGGGCTATATTCCACCCTACTTATTACCTTAATTACTTAATTATTTTCTTGGTCTCACTTTACACACACGTGAAAATTTGTAATTAAAATGATAAACTATAAGATTGCACATTGCAAAGTTTCCATTGGTGCTTGATCATCTTGCTTGAGTTTTAGAGACATACTTAATATTTTAAAAACAAAATTATACTTTTGATTCCTGTTAAAAATACACGTAATACTCATAAACAGCAAAAAATGCAGTCATACTAATCATCATGCAATTGTCGGAAATAATTATCTGTTTTTTTTATTGCAGGACAGTTAGCCCAGCCGAGAGCTACCTATCGTTAACTTATGGTAACAGCAGAAAATATTTGGAGGCTTTAAAAGTTTTCAAACCGTTTAGGCCTTCAAATAAGTAAGTTTCTACCTACACTGTTAGTTATTCCGTTATCGATCAATTATATAAAATCTGCTTCATCGATAATGGCTGGGGTCAGCAATGGATACACATGCAGTACCTACAGAACCACCTGTCAATAAATAGAATCAAGGTTCTAATCAGTTCGGGACAAGATTCCCGATAGTCACAGAACATTATTGAACATTCGACACAAAGAATAGACCGTAGTATGTTTTGAAATTCATTATATGAAAGCCACTTCAAAGCGTTGTATGGCCGATGTTTGTGCTGAAAATGTGATGATCAAAATGACTTGTTTCATCATCAAATGAAATTTTGAACAAATACTGACTTTATTATGGTCACATAAGATAAATTGATTAAGTGTTGCGTACATGTGTAGATATAAATATCGGAAGAAGTAATATCAAATTACGAACTAAAATTTAACTGGAAATTTAATTAGTCAGTCATATTTCACTGAAATGATATTTGCACGACTCATGTCGCTGCGACCTATACTAGCTAGTAACATAGCGCGTATCACTGTGGCATATTTGCACTTATTTGTCGATGTGACCTAGATTTGCACGCGCTTGTCGCTGCGACCTAGATATGCACGCACTTGTCGTTGTGACCTAGATTTTCACGCGCTTGTCGCTGTGACCTAATTTTTCATGGGAAGTGAATTCATGCTTTCCCTTTGTAACGTAGTAGGCAATCGAATCTCGAGTTTACATTGTGGTATTTTGGTTAAGTTTTATTGGGTTTTTTTATGCATCAGAGACGGAAAGTTGCCTATCAACAAAGTGGGTATATTCTCATACATGTTAATATCATGGATATCCACACTGGTGATGAAGATATACAGAAACAGAGGAGGAGCTTTAAAGGAAGAAGATGTATGGGAATGTTCTGACTGGGAGACTAGTAACATCAATACAGAAAGGTAAATATCGCTCACACACACTCATCAAATCGAAATGGAATACCGCTCACACACACTCATCAAATCGAAATGGAATATCTCTCACTCACACTCATCAAATCGAAATGGAATATCGCTCACACACACTCATCAAATCGAAATGGAATATCGCTCACACACACTCATCAAATCGAAATGGAATATCGCTCACACACACTCATCAAATCGAAATGGAATATCGCTCAAACACACACTCATCAAATCGAAATGGAATATCGCTCACACACACTCATCAAATCGAAATGGAATAAAGCTCATCAAACTGCACAATGTGTTGTAAAGATCTATATAATATAAAACCTCTGTAATGTATGGTAAATTTTATTTGAGAGGGACCGTGTTCCATCAGTTATTTTCACTTTTTGCACACCCTGAACATATCGTATAAATATAATTATTTTACACTTGAGCATCATCTAAATTCATCAGGTGTGCAGACTTCATAAATCTATGAGTTTGTTCATTTTCCAATATTTGAACAATCTATGGGTTTGAGATGTGTTTAATATTGACAATTTCTTATTTTCATCAATGACAGACTAGAAAGAATATGGCGGAAAGAGTTGAAAGAACACGGTAAAGAGAAATCGTCGTTCATGAGAACATGGCTGAAGTTTGCACGAACGCGTTTGATTGTTTCATTTTCTCTCGTGATTGTAAACGCCGTCGCAACATTTTTCATGACAGTGAGTATTTCATTACTTTTCATTGAATTTTTCATTTGAAACAATTTTATTTGCTTCTCTCTCACACACATATATATATAACAGTACAGATAGAGATTACATAAATCATCTCTTTCACACTCACTTGAAAAAAGGTACTTGAATTATCTTTAAAAAGTGTATAAATTAATTAAAGAAGGTTATAATAATGTAAATGAACCCTCTTGAGTCAGGAGTTTAATTTGTTTATCCCCAGGGGTTTATTACCAACATGGTAATCACCTACCTGGAGTCGGAGGAGTCCAACCTGGGTTTTGCAATTGCCCTGTTGGCGGGGAATTTGATTGGTCAGCTAATTCGAGCGGTGTCGTTCACAGCCATTATAATGTTTGGGTCACATACAGGTAATACACACCTAACTAACAGTGCCATTTCTGTTTCCATTCTACATATGTATGTTAAAGATGCTCCACCTCCAACGAAGGTATTTTTTCTCTATCAAAAACAGGAGTAGACAAATTAGTATTTTTCTTCATTTACCAAAGTTACTTAATTTACACCATTACAACCATCAACCATTGAAAGTTTGAACTTCTCACTTCATTTCAAGATAAAAGAATTAAAAATAATTTCGTCCGAAAAAATCCGTAGCACTATAAGTCCTATATGGAATAAATTACTGATTGCACACAAACCAAAAGCAAAATAAATTATCATATATTATTTTGTGTGTTAATTCGACATATATACCCGATTAAACAACAATTATTGTTCAAATGATGAGTAACGTTTATGCTCTGTCGGCGGTAGAGTAACTTTAATGTTATAACTACTTTGACAAAATTACACAATTTTGAAAAATCAAAGTATGTAAGATATCATCCTCGATACTCCAGGGCTTCCGATCACTAGCGATCTCTACACCCCTGGACTATCTCGTAGTGAAATTGAAGGCAGTTCAGCCGAAAACATTTGACCAATCACAGGCCAGCAAAGATTTCCTTTGAAGACTACAGAGAGAGCGATGACTAATATCAAAGCCACACAGTCAACCACAGTGTACCGTTATACGGCTCTTTTGATGTACGTCAAATGACTAAATTACCTGTTCTATTCTGTTGCCTCCAGTTTTACTATGAGATAGTCCAGGGGTATAGAGATCGTAAGTGATCGGAAGCCCCGGAATATCGAGGATGGTAAGATATGAACATGTTTTGCTTCATCGAACTTCATTTCCAATAGCAAACAGCTGATACTGTAAATAATAACTTTTGTATACAAATCAATTAAATGAGGTTTTTTTCCACGAGACATGTATGGTTTTAGGATGAAATAAATTTTGCATTAAAACGCAAATTTATAACAATCATAGTTAGTGGATTGTGAGGTTAAGATAAAAGGCACACACGATGTTTTGAGATTTTACTGCCCCATACAGGTATTTATTAGTCCCCTAAACCTGCCTATATTATGAGACTTTTTTCTTACTTTTTATTGGTAATATATATAAGGCTAAATATTTTAAAAGCCTAATAATATAGGCAGGTTTAGCGGACTAGTATTCTTCCTTCTAGTATTCGTGCGTGTCAAAACTGCTAATGAAAAATTCGAAAGCTTCTATCTATTGATAAAGTATCTTGTGGTTATAACCATTGTTTAAACACTGGGGTTGATTTAGTGCACATAGCATGTTGGGTCGAAATAACTCGCCGTATACATCAAACGGGCCGAGACATTTCGTACCTGCACACAATAGATGTAAACAAACATGTAGACGAACACGTTGTGTTAGTGTTATTTCGGACTGAAGAAGGCCCTATAGTGGCTGAATATATATTCCATAGAAAGGATTTTGATTTTACTTTGAATTTATTTATTTTGGCCTTTTATTTCGGATTATTAATATACTAGCTTTATACCGTTTTTCCTCATTATATTGATTTTTGATTCCGAATATTTATATTATCTAATTTGAAAACACCAGGAATTGACTGACAGGTCAGGACTATTCTCTCCTAAAGCTCCTAGAACCATAGCGTATGCTCATCTATTTGTCTATGTTACAGGTATACGGTTCCGTGCTGGTGTGCTAGGGTTGGTATATAAGAAGTTTATGAAATTTCAAAGTATACCAGGAACAGTTTCATCACAGGTAGGCTGTTTTGTTTCAAAGGAAACCATGTAATGTATCACTATGAAACTAAATTGTGGTAAAGTAAAAACGATTTATTTCACGACATTTAAGATTTACTGATCATCAATTTGTGTTACACGAAACAAAGTCTTGATCTTCATTGGTGGTGTCGATAAAATACGAGAAATCGGAAATCGATATCCTTTCCATATATTACATATGAATGAAACAAATCTTTGTGAAATCTGCATTCTCCAAGATAAGATGATGGATACTCTACTGTTTCTCTTATTTATAAGAAGGAAAGTTTGTTAAAATTGATTTCCTAGATATAGCATCATATGAACAGCAACACGATACTTCATATAAATTTATTTTTTATGTTGCCAAATTATTATTATTCAATGGTTACCTTCAGACCTAATTGGACATTCTATTTAGATAATTTTTATTGTTAATATAGCTCATGCCAAGAGTTACATAGATAGCAAGGAAACTCAAATAAAACAAGCCTTGCATTGAATAATTATTGAACTATATATCATATTGATATAAATTATGTTTATACTCTATATTACAGATGATCATCATATTTGGAGCGGATTCTAGAAGACTCCACATAAACTGTGCGACATTAGGGTTCCTCATGGCTGTTCCTATATACATCATCATAGCCAGTATCTACTCATTCTATTTGATCGGACCGTGGTGCTTCATTGCTCTGGGATTATTTATACTGTGTTATCAGATACAGGTGAGCTTCAAATCATTATCACACTCTTTCACATTTTAAAAATAAGAAGAAATACATTAACTGATAAGCATACCATAGTCTCCGTTATTAGTCCCAGGACACTTACAAATTGTAACAAAGATGGGTGGGGGCGCTTATTATTTATTTATTAAAATGTAAGTTGTGTACGAAGAAACTCTAAACAGAATATGTCACAGTTATCATGTCTTCTTTAATTTACATGCTATAATATATTTTTTTATCCTAACTAATATTTTTCAGACGAAACTGAACCTTATCATTGCAAACCTCAGATTAAAAACAGTAGTTTTTACAGACCAACGGGTAAGTTTGCAGTGTTTTGCTTGACATGTTTGTGTGTGCTGAATGCAAAAATATGCTTTACCTTCCATAACAGCAAGGAGAGAGAAAACCCGGAAAACTGAAATAAAGATATTGTTTGCATTCTAATTATGACATAGGTATGATAGGATAGGGAATGTATGGGCAAGAAAATTTATAGATTATTTCGGACAGGAAAGAGGTGTTGGACCCAAGTATGAATATAAGAAGAAAGAAAAAGAAATGTTTGATTGCATTGTAATATCATTTTATTGACAAGACGACATGTAAAATTGACTTGACATTTCAAAGACTTGAACTCATGCACGTATGGACACTTTAAAATCTCCAATGTGGAAATAAATGACAGCCCATGTATGAGTAGGCTATTCAGGAAATAACATTTATTTACTTATTTATTTATTTCTATCCGCAGATACGTAAAATGAAGGAAGTTCTACATAACATGAAAATGATTAAAATGTACGGCTGGGAAGACTCGTTTTTTGAGGTTATTAAAGGTACGCAAGATATAATCAATAATGATCAAACAAAATTGTGGCGATTGCCATGTCAACCAAACAATATATCCATGAACTTAAATAGTTATACCATGGATTGATTTATTTTCATTTATACTGGCAAAGCATGAACATGTCGCCTTACTTGCTAACATTTGTTATTGCCCATAAACATTTTATTATCATTGTTCATTCATTACCACTAAGCATATTTTCCACTAACGAGGTTTCGGGTTTGTTATTTACCCTCTCCAAGATATATATGATTTAAATTTATGTCATAGGAATCAGGAACTGTGAGGTTAAGATACTGATGCGAGCGGCCGTGATTAACTCTCTAGCCAGTGCCATTAACCCTGTCACGCCATCTCTAGCTACAGTGGCCACCATCGCTACCTACATGGCAGCGGGCAACGATATTGCAGCATCAACGGTTTGTTTTTACGTGTAGAACCCTTTATCGAATATCATCATAATATTATGCTTCACTTTGTGTAAAAGATTTTATATTTCATTTGTATTTTCAGCTCATCTGAATGAGATAACTTCTTGTGCCCGACTTTCAGATTTTTTGTAAACATACGGCACCTCTTATGCTGCTGAACAATTCATTCCTTTCTTACACATTTCCAAAAAACTATTCACCTAATATGTGTTACTAAAGATTATGTAAAACTCTAAACTCGACCTTTCATTTGGCGATGTGATGAAAAAGAACATACCCTTACTTGAACATTGTTTTATGACTTTTTGACAGTAACCTGTGTATTATCTATATGATTTCTAGGCCTTTGCCCTAGCTGCTACTATGGAATACCTACGTGTACTACTAACCCATGTACCTATAGCCACGAGGATGTTTGGAGAGTCTAGAGTCGCACTGAAGCGAATAAAGGTAATGAAGAAACGTCCCTTATGTCCGCCTCATTTTATCAATATATACCACTAGATCGACTTCACGACAGTTTCAAATTAATGTAATCAATTGTATTTGCATCACAATTTACTATTTACTATTTATATGTGTCTGTTTCAGGAATTTCTTGTACGTGACGAGTATACTACTCCTAGTACTGACCTTAGAAACGAAAACAATTCTATTGAAATTCAGAACGGTGTGTTTCAATGGGAAGATATAAGTGATTCTCCTGATGAAAAAGATAAAAGGGGCAAAGAAAAGAAGAATGAAGAGAAAGGTTTGTAATTATTTTGTATTTCACTTTAAAAATCAATTCTGATATTGTGTTTGTGGGTTTTCTGGACCATTTCCAGTCTGATTTACGAACAAGGAAATATCAAACATCTATATCATTTATATTCCCAAACAAGGTTGGAGACAAAAAGTGTTATTTTGTATCTTAATCTGGTTGCAACGACAGAGGGTTCATTTTACCAAGAATTTTATTATAATATATGTACAAATTCTCTGAGATACGAAGAATAGAAACCTATCGAGAAATATTGACACAAACTCTTTGTACATGTACATCAAAGGAGAATCTTGGTAACAATTATTTGTTCTCGTTACAGATGAATTGAATCCACCACGAGCAGAAAATACAGATCCGTTCAAACTGGACAATATTCAGCTTAATGTTGAAAAAGTAAGATTTGTTTCTTTTACATGTATTATAGTACAAATACACGTATCTGACCTAACGTGTAAATTAATATGATGCTATATAAGAAAACATTGATATTATCTTTTATCTCTATCGAGAATTTCTTGGTCACACTTTTTGAAACTATGCAGCTACTTTACGACCACATGTTTTTTTTATAATATCCATGTACTTCATTGTTTAATATTTGCTCTGTTCCAGGGACAACTGATCGGTGTGTGCGGTTCTGTGGGCAGTGGTAAATCTTCACTAATATCTGCTATTCTTGGACGTGTGAGTAATAAAAGTATTTCAATGATATCTTTTAGAAAAGAATAGGCATACTGCTACAATTTTGAACCATTACGAAATAAAAAATTGAAAGTATTTTTGTCCAACGCAGAACTTGCATTTGTTATTTTGGTTTTGATAATTATAATTTTTTTTACAAAAAGATGCCGAAACTTACCGGTCATCTCGCTGTCGATGGGTCAGCCGCCTATGCTGCTCAGCAAGCCTGGATATTTAATGGAACTTTAAGGGAAAACGTCCTTTTCGGTCTACCTTACGACAACGACTGGTAAGTATACATTACAATCGTGCATTGACGTGTAAATATTTAAGGATTAACTTGAATAGATTTTTTATGTTATGGAGATAAAACACAAAACTCTGAGTGTACTCTAAATAAACCACGAAGCGGTTTATGATGAGAATACACTCAGATTTTTGTGTTATATCTCCATAACATAAAAAATCTATTCAAATTAATCCTTATAATTCAATTTACTAAATAGAATCTCTTCAATATTCAAAATACATTTTGGGACTCTTTTGTCTATGAAATCATTACGCCGTCATCTCAGCCAGTCAGAAGCAATGTAACAAACGGCGACGCCATTTTTTCCTCTATGGGCTGATAAATAAATTTTTAAGCCAATGAAAATGCTCGTAACAAATAAAATTGAATTGTAAATATATATTGAAAAAATAATGAGGGAAACATACAATGAATGTATTGTCTTTCATAATTTTTTCATGGACATTTTTATTGGTATTTAATTGTCATCAATTTATTTGAAATGGTGTTATAACAGATTGCCGTGCAACGTTTTTTTTCAAAATCGATTTCAAACCTAGGTACAATACAGTTATATATGCTTGCGGCTTAGAGCCGGACCTGGAATTGCTGGCAAATCGAGATATGACAGAGGTAAGCACCAGGATGAACTTCTGTAAACGTAAAGATATTCGCGAGTGATTAATGTCGCAAGTCGCAAGTCGCAAGTGCAAACATTTGGAGATAATAATATTTTCGCTATACATACACTTGTTAACATTTTGCAACATAGTTTAATACGCCAAATATTCGCACGGGTAAATATTCGCTTCAAGAAGTAAATAAAAAAGTAACGATCGCCAATCATTTAAAGTAATTATTCAACAATCAGCTCATCATAAATCACTTGATAAAGTCATTCTAAATTAAACGTGGTGGCTTGTCTGACTATGTAATACAACGTTTACATCCATATAGATTGGGGAACGAGGAATCAACATCAGCGGCGGACAAAAACAGAGATTAAGTTTGGCACGTGCAGTGTATAGTAGAAGCGACATCTATCTCCTTGACGACCCACTGTCCGCCGTAGATGTCCACGTGGGCCGACATTTGTTCCACCAATGTATCAAGAAAACATTAAAGGGAAAGACCGTCATTCTGGTTACTCATCAGCTACAGGTAGGTTTCGTACTTGAACGTCTTTTGTTTGTTTCAAGGTCTCAACAGCTCAGGTGCACAGTTGTTCTTTAACTTATATGCAGATTAAAATGATGCAGTGTTTGATATCAAATTGTAGTACCTGCGCCATTGTGATGAGATCGTGGTGATTAAGGAGGGGAAGATCGCAGAACGAGGCCACCACGCCGATCTGATCTCCCAAGACGGTTACTATGGTTCCATGATGGGTCAATTCCACGCTACGACGTCACACAATGCAGCAACAGGTGAAACTGTGAAAAATGCGTATTATTCAAGAGCTTATATGTGGTAAAAAAACAATAAGTTCAATCTGTAACATTTGCTTATATCACACTTCGAGGTAAATAAATAATTTACTGGTACATGTAGGATATTTTAGGCAAGAAATGTGATACATTAGCGCACTAATTGATATACATGTTGCTATGTTTCTTAATAATATTTGCGTTTTGTTCTCATTATACTATTTAAATCTGATGAGTAATTCTCTTCAAATTTAAAAAAAAAATAGGAGGCAGTAAAGATTCCACGCCACAGAATGATCAAACTCCGTCCTCCAATGTACCAGAGGAAAAGAAGACAACTTCAAACGCGAAGAAAGGTGAGAATAAGCCATTATCAATTACAACGAATATGGAAGTGGAATAAAATATTTTCTACCGCAGTAGGCGGTGTTATTCAATTCTCAGGACATTAAAGAAACACTGCAGCTGTTGATTAACAATTTGTTTATACTACACGTAGTATAAACTCTGTACGCATTCTGTTTGGCTGACACGGTGAACTTTGATCGAACTACCTATTTTTCAGTGTCACGTCATCATTGTCAACGTCATCAATAATCAAATGACGTCATTCTTTTTTGTGATCGCTGAGTGACGTCCAAAACTGCTATTGGAAAGTGTATGCGTCGTGGTCGTTATGTCAAATTACGTGACGTTTTCATACGTGTTAAATTGACCTTAAGTACGAATAATACATCTTGACCGACAAGAATTCCACTGATGAGTTTAACGTGCATGAACCGAACTTGATCTTGATGGTAATGACTTGATGATTATCTGGCGGGAAATAGACGATGCCGTGTCGTGCGAATGCTTTAACATGTATACATTGACATTGAGTTTTATTTTCTGGAAGCAATTATGAAGATTTGAACTCAATAAGACCTTAAATGAGTATTATTTAATCCTAAATATATTTACAATTAGAAGAATTTGATATTAATGGATTCTTTATCAAACGATGACTCCTGAATACTATTTAGTGTCTTTTTGCTATTGAAAATATTACTAAACCTTATTTGCATATTTCGGTAAATACACGTTACCGTATCCCCGCCATATTTCTATTGGCTACAAAAGAATATGATTGTGGCAGAAACAGGTTACACAATGAGTGATTGTTGAATACTGAATTTATTCCACAATCGCTAAAGCTCGTGTCTTTTGTAACATTTTAAAAATAACTCACTCGCGTAGAATAGATTCAATATTCAACAACAACTCATTGTGTAACCTCTATGTAAACCATGTTTTTGCTTTGGAAATTTCAAGATGTTCCTGTTTGATTAAATAAAGTATATGTTCCCTCAAAACAGGAAAATTAACAGAGAAAGAAGAGTCCCATGTAGGCGATGTATCCTGGAGTACCTACAGATCGTATATCAGTGCCGGCGGGGGCTACTTCCCTATGGCCGCCGTCATGTTTCTAGTCATCATCTCAGTCGCATCATTGGTGTTCACGGACTGGTGGCTGGGCGTCTGGCTTAGAGATAACGTAAGACACATACACAACACAAAGAAATCTGTATTGTTTAACTTTTCAATGGCAATGATAATTGGCATTATGCTAAAAACTATGCAATAAAAATTGTGATATTTTTACGTTTCAATTAACATTTTCCATTATTCTTTTACTCGCTTATATATATTTTTGGCTTTTGAAACCCATCCAGTTTTAACGTAATTGCCATAATACTGTAAAAATGTTGCAGGATGAACTAGCAAAGTCTATGGCAGCAGGTGTTCTAGTAAACTTTTCATCAACACTAAATATATCTGCGTCTACACCCGTACCGATTCTCAATCAAACATATAATCTACAAGACAATAACACTACGGAAGCAGTGCCGTCCTCGAATAGTGGCATCAGACTGCAGTTCTATCTACTGGTGTACCTAGGCTCCATGATAGGAATAGTGCTATTTACAGTCTTGAAAGGACTTGGCCAGTCGTGGGTAGGTTTATTTTATACAAGACTTTGCTCATTCTTGTACACTTTTGCGTGTATTTTGCACGTATTTGTGTTCGAATATATTGTCGAGTGTCAAGGGTTATTTATAAGAATGAATTTGAATGTGTTATTTTCAATATTTAAGTTAATTTTATACACTAACGAAACAAGATAATTGTATTATCATTTCAATGTGAGATTTGATTGGAACTATATATATAAATATGAATATTCAAAGAGCCTCCTAGATGACTTAACTGTTATATTCAAACACTTGGTTTTCTTGGTTTTGATATATAAATTATGTTGATCTTCTGTTATAAGATGATGATGAGATCCACACGATTACTACACAACCGAGCTCTAGCCAACATTATGAAGGCACCAATGGCATTCTTTGATGCAAACCCGGCGGGACGGATTCTTAACAGATTCTCTCAGGACCTAGACGAAAGTAATTATAATAAAAACAAATATGATGTGAAAACAGTACATCTATTTAGACATTCATTGGAACCAAATTTGTTTTTACAAAAAAAGCCTCTGATTTAGTATAGAATGTAATGTAGTAAATCCTATGTTCTTGGCATGTTCTTGGGAAAACTCTGTATGTAAATGTAGTATCGTATTTAAAAATATTTTTTTGAGATATTCAATTTTTTGACGCAAAATTTATTCGTTTACACACAAAAAAAAAATTCCTAACAGTGCTGAGCCGATCTTTATTTGTCTGTCAGGTGATGTGTGGGTTCCTGTCTTCATCGACATTTTACTTCGCCTGGTAGTGATGGTTATAATGGCCCTCGGTTCGGCTGTCTTCAATCTGCCTTGGACCGCCATCGCCATCGTCGCCCTGTTTGGTGTGTTTTACATCTTTAAGAAGATCTCAGCCGAGGCCACCCGGCAGATGAAGCGGTTTGAAATGTTGGTGATGTCTCCTATGATAAATCACGTGACTGCATCTGCCCAGGGACTATTTACGGTCGTCTCTTATAATCAACAGAAAAAGTTTATCAAAGAGTAAGTAAACATTAAATGTCAGCAATTTGCTTGTTGCTTTTTCTACTGAACTCATTTTACGTTTTCCTAGTTATTTATTGAAACAAGTCTATAGGATCCGACGGGACGCCAAACGAAATCCAAGGCAAAGAGATTATGGTAAACCCTAAGCCAATTGTATTTGAGGTGGTTAAAGACAATTTTAAAGATTAATTATAAAATTTGTAAATACCGTTTTACCTTCATTCAAGTGATATTGAAGCGCATTTGGAAACCATTGTATGTTAAATGAAATCAGTTTCATTGAGTTAATTTATGTTGACGTAATAAGACTGGCTCTGTGTGTAAAAGTAATTTTATTAGTTAAATATCACAAACTATGGAAAGTGTGACGATACGAAAAGACGGACATTATAACGTAAATATTAATTACTGTAAATCAACGGTTTTTCACGTTAAGTTCGGTGTCTATGAGGTGATGATCTCCGTGGAACAGTCGTTAGGCGTGAACTCACAAAATAAAGCCGCAGCGAATATAAGTTTATTTACAGTACTATTGATATGTTTATTGAATAAAATTTTTATGGTCGCATTTTCAGGGTCGTAGTAACCCTACCTAGTATCGTTTGTGTTTTAGCTGTATGAAGTTTACGGACGTGACGACATCTGGTCTGTTCCTGGTAGAAGGAATAACGAGGTGGATAGAACTGCGCCTTGACGTCGCTGCCTCCGTTATGATTGTAGTTACCATGCTGGTTATGGTCGTAATGAAGGGTACCATCCCTCCGGCTTTCGCGGCGCTTTCCTATGTTCTATGTGTCAGGGTGAGTTTGTTAATGGTGCTGCATTAATCGCGTTAGGTCTTCCGGATATTCCTATACAAATTTCGTCTAGCGTCTTTAACTTTAATTGAACAATTTACTATACCATTTTCGATGATATTACGAAAAAGGATGTTGCAGTATTTATGTAAACGGCAATGAAATCCATTAAAATATATAACAACAAAAAGCAGAAAAAAACGCCAAAGATCGCAGCTTGCCGAATGAATGGTAATATACATGTAGACTAAGTATATTTTTGTTTGATTTAGGTGGTCGCATCCATGCAATTTATTGTTCGAGTTTCAAACGAAACAGAATCCAGATTCACATCTGTGGAACGGATACATGAGTATGAGTCGGTAAGTTATTTTTTTTGCGTTCAAATATTTCATTTAGATTAAATCGAGGCATCTCAGAAATTTCTAAAGAGCACTTTGTCATTTTACATAAAATCCTTTTTCAAATATTTACCAAGCGTAACATATATCAGTGAAGATTTTAATCAAAGAACGAAGGATTGTTGCATCTGCTTTCAGAATATAGAAATAGAAGATGACGCTGTCTCAGTGATCCCGGACAAGAAATGGCCAAAGGAAGGCCGTATTATTTTTTCTAACGTCATAATGCGATACCGGAAAGATATGGATCCAGTGTTAAGAAACATTTGTTTTGATATCAAGCCAAAACAGAAGGTTGGGATTGTTGGCAGAACGGGTGCTGGTGAGTAAAAATATTTTCAGTGAGCATAATGGAATATTTGTCGTTTCATCTTTTATTCGACAACTATTTGGTTTTTTTGTTGTTGCTCATTGTAGTTGATATAGCATCAACATTAAATCATCACTTACCCTCGACTTCATGCGATAGGAAAATACGATATTTTTTCTCTATTTTTATTTCTATGATGTTTATGCTACACAGGCAAATCTTCCCTGGCCGCGGCATTGTTTCGCCTGTGTGAACTATCAGAAGGGCAAATCTCCATAGACGGTGAAGACATCGCTCACATCCCGCGTAAAACACTCCGATCTCGTCTATCTACCATACCCCAGGACCCCGTCCTCTTTACTGGTACACTCAGGTACGTGTCTCCGATTTCGCCTATCTACCATACCAAATGACCCCGTCCTTTTACTGGTACGCTCATGTACGTATTTTCGAACTCGTCTATCAACCATACCCCAGTACCCCGTCCTCTTAACTGGCACACTCATGTACGTGTCTCCGAACTCGTCTATCTCTGATGGCTCCGAACCTCGTCCTTTTTACTGGCACACTCAGGTACGTGTCTCTGATCTCGTCTATCTCTCATGCCCCAGGATCCCATCCTTTTTACTGGTACACTCAGGTACGTGTCTCCGATCTCGTCTGCATACCATACCCAAGCACCTCGTTCTCTTTACTGGTACACTAAGGTACATGACTCCGATCTCGTCTATCAACCATACCCCAGTACCCCGTCCTCTTAACTGGTACACTAAGGTACTTGTCTCCGATTTCGTCTATCTACCATACCAAATGACCCCGTCCTTTTACTGGTACGCTCATGTACGTATTTGCGAACTCGTCTATCAACCATACCCCAGTACCCCGTCCTCTTAACTGGCACACTCATGTACGTGTCTCCGAACTCGTCTATCTCTTATGGCCCAGGACCTCGTCCTCTTTACTGGCACACTCATGTACGTGTCTCTGATCTCGTCTATCTCTCATGCCCCAGGATCCCATCCTCTTTACTGGTACACTCAGGTACGTGTCTCCGATCTCGTCTGTATACCATACCCAAGCACCTCGTTCTCTTTACTGGTACACTAAGATACACGACTCCGATCTCGTCTATCTACCATACCCCAGTACCCCGTCCTCTTAACTGGTACACTAAGGCACATGACTCCGATCTCGTCTATCTACCATACCCCAGTACCCCGTCCTCTTAAATGGTACACTAAGGTACATGACTCCGATCTCGTCTATCTACCATACCCCAGTACCATGTCCTCTTTACTGGTACACTAAGGTACATGACTCCGATCTCGTCTATCTACCATACCCCAGTACCCCGTCCTCTTAAATGGTACACTAAGGTACATGACTCCGATCTCGTCTATCTACCATACCCCAGTACCATGTCCTCTTTACTGGTACACTAAGGTACATGACTCCGATCTCGTCTATCTACCATACCCCAGGACCCCGTCCTCTTTACTGGTACACTAAGGTAAGTGTTTTCTATCTGGTATGTCTTCTATACCCCAGCATCCCGTCCTGTTTACTGGTAAACTCAGGAAAGGTAACGATACAGAACCTAGTTAAGATGATTTTTTACCTTACAAGTATGGCACAAAATAATGAAATGCAGGATGTTAGCACTACAAACATGGTTATTAATGTAAAAATAAATACTAAACAAATTGCTACACGATTAGCATGTTATTGTACTTATTGGTTGAATCGATTTTAAAACAAAGAAAGGATAATCAAATTAGAAATATGCACGATGTTATGATTCCGTTATAGATACAACTTGGATCCGTTTGATCGGTATACAGATGAAGTCATTTGGGCTGCCATCGAGCAGGTTCACATGAAGGAAAAGGTAAACAGTTATTATCTTTTACCGTTTTACATCTTGGTGTAAATTTTTGATATCAAATAAAACGTTGCTACGGTCTTCGAATTGACAACCAATGCTAACTAATCCGTTTATGAAATATCTTATTGGATTAATCACTCAGGTAAAAGGATATGGCGAACAATTACAATTGACGGTAGAGGAGAACGGAGAAAACTTTTCTGTAGGAGAAAGACAACTCATCTGTCTGGCTCGGGCTATTCTCAGACGGAACAAGGTAATAACACAAAACACAATACATCTGGTATTTGATGGCAAATATCCTTTGAGCAGTAAATCTATTAAATTATTTAGTATGATCTATCTTATAGAAAGGAATGCATTGCACTAGTTTCATTGACCGTGAATGAATTACATAAATACCTGGAGTCTATATCTTCATTTATTAGATCCTTTTACTTGACGAAGCCACGGCGTCCATAGATACGTCCACAGACGCTATGATTCAGGAGACGATCAGGGAGAGTTTCTCTGACTGTACCGTCCTAACGATCGCCCATAGACTCAACACCGTGCTACATTGTGATGTCATACTGATCCTAGAGGCAGGGGAGGTATAACATAATTACTGTATGAATCAATTTAGATTCACATGTAATAATTTAGGTCATCGTCTTTGATGCCAAGATTTGATCGCCTTATAAATATATTTCTCTCTTTAACTCTCGTCCTCGTATTAAAAGTTCCTTATACCTACAAAACCGTTTATGATTCATGTCAATTGACAGGAATGTCGTTTTTATTTTGGAAACAGGTTTTAGAGACGGGGAAACCTCAAGATTTATTATCCAATCCAGAGTCTGTATTTAATAGGATGATTCGTGCACAGACAGTGAAAACACCGTCCCCATGACATGCCGCTATGTACAACAATTATCCTTATTCCGTAAGCTCATTTTGATAAAAATAAAGAATTTTAAAAGTGGAACGCAAAATACAAGGTTCAATCGTACATGAAATTATTCTACAATACTAGGAACAACATATAGTTATTCTCCCTTCCAGGACACGTCACGGATATCATCGTTCTAGGACTCGTCAGTGATATCGTCCTGCTAGGACTCGTCATTGATATCGTCCTGATAGGACATGTCAGTGATATCGCCCTGTTAGGAATCGTCAGCGATATCGTCATTCTAGGACTCGTCATTGATATCGTCCATCTGGGACTCGTCAGTGATATCGTCCTGCTAGGACTCGTCAGTGATATCGTCCTTCTACGTAGGACCGCCATTCTAGGACTCGTCAGTGATATCGTCCTTCTTGGACTCATCAGTGATATCGTCCTTCTGGGACTCGTTAGTGATATCGTCCTTCTACGTAGGACCGCCATTCTAGGACTCGTCAGTGATATAGTCCTTCTAGGACACGACAGTGATATATCATTCTTCTAGGTCTTGTCGGTGATAACGTCCGCTAGGACACATCAGTGATATCGTCCTTCTAGGGTTCAGTGATATATATCATCGTTCTAGGACATGTCAGTGATATCGCCCTGTTAGGACTCGTCAATGATATCATCGTTCTAGGATTCGTCATTGATATCATCCTTCTAGTGAAATCGTCATTCTACGTAGGACCGTCCTTCTAGGACTCTTCAGTGATATTGTACATCTACATTATGTAGGACTCGTCAGTGATATCGTCCTGCTAGGACTCATTTTCCGGAAACTATGATCTAGCCTGTTTATAGAAGTATTTATTATATTTATTTATGAAGAAGTTATCATTTTATTATTGAAATGTTATTTTTGTCCTCATGTATTAAATACAGATATGTATGTAGTTATTTCAACTGTGTGATATGTGTAGCTGTTTATTATTGTTACATATAGTGTGACGTTGAAACACACCGTTTTTGTACAGTTTCCACAGCGTATGTACATGATATGGTGCTAATGTTTTAATCAGGGTATGCCTTTGAAGATGTTTATGACGAACGATCTGTAATATTTCCTTTGGAAAGATCAAAATGAGATTGTGTCAAGACATTCTCATCAGTCTTCGTATCTTCGTTTCAATAGAAAAATTAGTAAATCTTTATAGAGATTTAGATTGTTGTTTTGTCTGGAACTATCATTGTCAATCCTGTAGTATTGCACAGAATGGACATAAGTAAAGATATTTCTCGCCAGCAACCCTTATTTTTGTGGACTTATTTATATTTCTCGCCAGCAACCCTTATTTTGGTGGACTTATTTATATTTCTCGCCAGCATCCCTTATTTTTGTGGACTTATTTATATTTCTCGCCAGCATCCCTTATTTTTGTGGACTTATTTATATTTCTCACCAGCAACCCTTATTTTGGGTACTTATTTATATTTCTCGCCAGCAACCCTTATTTTTGTGGACTTATTTATATTTCTCGCCAGCAACCCTTATTTTTGTGGACTTATTTATATTTCTCGCCAGCATCCCTTATTTTTGTGGACTTATTTATATTTCTCGCCAGCATCCCTTATTTTTGTGGACTTATTTATATTTCTCACCAGCAACCCTTATTTTTGTGGACTTATTTATAATTCTCGCCAGCAACCCTTATTTTTGTGGACTTATTTCGTGTGATGTACACGAGATGTTTTACAGGGTATACTTACTAGAGCTGCATGTAAAATGAATTTAAGATAGTGCCTCAGGAATAGTTGCGGTATGTCTGTGATAAAAGTGATTTTGTAAATGAAGTCTAATTATTGATGACAAGTAGTTACTCATAGATAGATTCATAGACTGTTATAAGTGTGTTATAACATTACGTTATCATTACGATTTGAGATTGTTGTGTGTATTCTGTGTTTTAACCTCAAAGAAAGTTATCAGAATTAAATTTTTTTTTATGTACTGCATACTTGCTTAATTTTGCGGGTAAAATAAAGACATTTTTCGCGCTGCACTGTCATCTAACATCAATAAACTATCTTCGAGCGCACAATGTCGATTTCTAATAATAATAATAAGCTTTATCGCTATTCTTTCCATTTTATTCGCAGGAATTTTAAGTTCGCAGAAATCAACCGCAAAAATACCGAAATTTAATCCCCGCCAATAAAGATAACTATGCAGTAATTCTAATTTATTTTGACATCTAATGTCGTTGTTATAAGTGTAATCGATGCCTATTTTGTTCATTATACTATAACAAATACACGCGCATATGTTAGAGCGTTAGTATTAATCAGTATGGTTCAATGATGACTGTTATTCCTGTATGTTATTGTTCTTAGTTGTCTCCAGTGTTTAATTTTCATTTTTAAAATATTATTTCTACACTTAAATATTTGACGACTAAAGGGTAAAATTTACATTTAAGAAAAGCAACATCAGAGCTACAAAGCATATCACTTAATTAGATTTTGATAACATTTCGCAGAAGGGAAGAGAGAAGTTCACGATGAGGAAACGGGCAAAAATGAGGTGAAATAGAATTGAGAAAAACACCCTACTGTGGCCATATCAGATCGTTATTAAGTAAAACAAAACAACAGGTATCCCGATAATTATATCCGAGGATGCTGATCGAAGCGTAAAACTGGCTTGACCCAAATTTTATAGATCATGGAACAATTAAGCATAAAATATACCTGTCACACGTTTTAACCACTAGCCAATCAAAGATGACACTATAAAAAGTTATTTATTATTGGCTACGCTAAAATCTTGGGTTTCCCTGGCCACTCCGTTTTTCCCCCGTCGCTTGATTTGTATAATTTGTATAACTTGTTGCAATCGATGTAAGATAAATAGAGAATGTAACACATTTTAGTGACTCAAGTTAAATGACAGTTGTAAATGGAGCCATATTAACCTATATAGACTTTTAACTGATGTCATACCAATGCCCATGGTGTTTTAATTATATCATACATTGTCTCTTACAAATCTGCGGCCTCTTGGCCATCCTCAAACATATGGATTGTATTGTTTAAATTGTATGTTTTCTACCTCTCGAGGACGATTATTTGAAAATTGATTACATGTAATTATATGCTTATCCATGTTAAGATTGGTTATTGCATTCATTTTTACTTTTGGTGAAATGTGGGAATCATTTTGGAATGGTTACGTAAGAAAACGTCACGTTACGCGTCGACAGAAAAAACCAACTTTATTGCAAAATATAATAAAAATATACAACTTTTAGTAGAAATATTTGTTTAACATAAATAAACATCAAAATGCGCATATCAGATTCTTAACAACTACATTAACTATTTCACTATACTCTAATACTGATAGTGATATTTTTGTAACAAATAGCACCGTAAAATGTTTCCATCATGAACTACGAAGATAAATGATATTCAATATATGGCTATAGTAAATACGAATTCTGTGTTCAAAGTAACACATATGAGTTGTGACCTACATTTTATATATAATTTCTTATGCGTACACAAGGAATTTCTTTCACAAGTATTTCACTATTGTATTTGTAGCCTACAGCTCAATGAACAATTTTACGTCAATATATAGTTTCATTCATTGAAAACTTTTATAAATGAACCATGGATGCACTATCTTATTCTAACTTATCATCCGATAATCTATGTTGTAAACCAATACAAAGGATTTAGTACAAACATTACCAACATGCTTCCCTCCATTTCCACGTAATGGGTGTCCTTAGTGATAACTGTAGTATGCTATATATATATATATATATATATATATATATTGTTCAACAGATCAATTATCATAATCGTTTATTGTTTTTAACCTTAAAACTCTAACGTTTGATCTATACATACACAAGTCTATATAAAATCCTAAGGTATTGATATCTCCCATATTCTGTTACAATGATACTTTGTTATGTTATATGATTACAAATTATTATTCTTATACATACAAATGGTCATATAAAATGCTATCATTTTATTCCGTTCTATTCACATCACAAGATCAATTACTGGAGGGATTCCGAAAAATACAACACGTGTACGAATAATTGATATATCGAATATCTGAGTGTCAGTTAAATGATGAGAAATGGCAAATATGGTATACAATATAATTAATAAATGAATAAATAAATGAACATATAACATTCAGTTTTAAACTTAACATTGTATATAATGACATCGGGACATTTTCGATCACCCATTATAAATTTGGAACATATGTAATCACGAGTCAATTCCGATTGGCTTTTGAAGTATTTTTAGGATACTATTGTTATGTCCCTTTGTAGGAAAATGGCTGCCGTTGTGCATTTCAGGAAGATTTTAACAATTATGTTAATTTAGGTGCACGAGATAATTCTTAAATAGACTTTGTTGTCAAAACAACTACTAAATATATTGGAAACCCTTAATCAAGATGAAAATGACGTGATCACATTTACTAAGCCACTATATGAAATAATAAATTCGAAAATGTTTCTTTTCGTCAGGGAAAAATCACCTTATTTACCTTATGATAAACAAAACATAATCAAAAAACAATTTTAGCAAAACATTATATTTATATACACAATTTTTTGTAATGTTTGATTCGGCAATAAATTTGAAAATGCCCCAATTTTAAAGTATATTTGGTACAGGAATGTTTAACTATTGGGATTATAATCGCAGATAGATTACTGTGATTATCACTGATGAAGAATAAATGATGTATAGATACACATAATTGTAAGTAACGTTTCGTAACTGAAGACATGGCTGAGGACAATTTGATAACAAGTAAATAAATATTTTAACTTTAATAAATATATTTAGTAAAATTGACATATTCGGTGAAACGGGTTAAATACAGGGGACTGAGGTAGTGCTATATTCAAAGCAAAGCTTCCATACTTGAATAATTAAACACGAACAACTAATTATTGCACTTAACATCAAACATAAAGCAATGTCCTTATTGATACAGTGGAGTAAGGCTCCTATAGGCTTACTGTTACCGGCTTCACAGGAAGTGTTGTAGATTTCCTCTCATTTGACAGGTTCATAGAGAGGCATCATCGATGATTGTAATGATGATAACAATGATAGATGCTCACGGACGGTCATGGCGTTCAGTAAAGCGATTTCAGACATGATTTGTGGATGGCTTTTATGATAAATTGTCTATGTCTACATGGTTGTTATGGGGACGGTGTTTTCACTGTCTGTGCTCGTATCATCCTGTTAAATACAGACTCCGGATTTGACAATAGATCTTGAGGTTTTCCTGTCTCTAGAACCTAAAAAAATATTATGAAAAGAATATAATACAAAAATGCCATGCTTAACAAAAAATATGTTTATTATACACAATTATAATGTAAAAGCAAAATATAACTTAGTTACGAGACATCCAAAAATCTGAAGTGATCCTGATTTGAACAATGATGATTTGATATGCGATAATAAATTAGAGCACACTGTTCTATCTAGATTGACAATACCTTCAATATAAGCGCTCAGAGAATTATCTATTCAGGATTTATCCGTGTTTTGAAATTGAGTATACGGGTTTTTCCCAAAACCTACATACCTCCCCAGCCTCTAATATTAATATAATATCACAGTGTAGTACGGTGTTAAGTCTGTGGGCGATCGTCAGGACGGTACAATCGGAGAAGCTTTCCCGGATCGTCTCCTGGATCATAGCATCTGTGGCTGTATCTATGGACGCTGTGGCTTCGTCAAGTACAAGGATCTGTCAAAGGAATACTTGATTTTCTAATAATACATTAATACTTGTACCATAGTCAGTCAACACGGTGCTATAACGGTACGAGAAAGTATTGGTAAGCATAACATAGATAAAAAAACGATTTTGTTCTATTGATAACACTTGCATGTATTACAATATAGCTAAGTATACAAAGCTATGTGAGTGTCTAGGTTACACAGTATAACTGAGTATAGTAGAATATATGATATAATGACATGCGCGGGAGGATTCTTAACATAGATAAAGGCAAAAGATTTTTTTGTGAAATTGTTAGCATACTTCAAAGAATTAACAATACACGAATTAATTTATTTTATTTGCTTTACAGCGTTTCCAATTAAAGTGTCCAGATGGTACCCTACTCGCCGTTTTAAACAAACGCATGTTTCTTTAATAGTCTCATGATATAACAATGCAATGGATTGCGACCGATATAATATTATAAACTATTGACAAGGGCTGCTATAAATTCTCAATGAATTCGTGACAAAATCAAGATAGTATTTGGTATCATGTTATAAGTACTAACCTTGTTCCGTCTGAGGATAGCCCGAGCAAGACAGATCAGTTGCCTTTCTCCTACAGAGAAGTTTTCTCCGTTCTCCTCTACCTTCAGATTCAGTTGTTCACTGTATCCTTTGATCTAAATGCATGGGTGATTATAATTATATTAAAACAATGGTCGATTTCCACTTATTAATGTCATTTATTCGGAAGAAAACCTTTTCAAATCAACAAATTGCTTATCAAGTGTTTTGGTTTCCATGTGATATCATATGCAATACCGAAAAGAATCAATATATTGGCTTAATATTTTATTTTTAATGATGTTCATGTTGTGGTCTTGTGTATTTAAATGTATGTTATACCACCAACAAAGACAGCCGTATCACAGATCCAGATTTAGGATGCCAATCAGCGGTGCAAAGCTAACGACGATAAGAAATGGCAATATCCTTTCGTTTTCTTTTTCCTGTCTTAAACCGGAGGTATATCCTGACCATTAACAAAACCTTTGGTAAAAACAATAGAAAGGTAAACACAAAATTCCTACCTTTTCTTTCATATGTGCTTGTTCCACAGCTGCCCATATAACTTCATCTGTGTACAGGTCAAACGGATCCAGATTGTATCTAAAATTAAAAAGAGACGCGTTAAACTAATCCTTTGACAATGAACGTACATTTTGAGCGATGGACTAAACTATCAACATGAGATTTAACTAAAGTCCTAGGACAAAATAAAACAGTTTGTCATAGGCTAGTAGAATCGATAGTCTTCATAATCATTTTAATTAAAGTATGGCAGCAGTTTGTTATATTACCCAAACGTAATTTATCCGAGATACCATCAGCTCAGACAATAGGAAATGAATTTCAAGTATATATTTAATGTGCAAAAAACGATTTTAGACGCTATCATGGTACGTGTACAGTATCAAAACAAGCGTCTTTTGACAGTTAATGGTGGGTCTCATGTTTTGTACCTGAGTGTACCAGTAAAGAGGACGGGGTCCTGGGGTATGGTAGACAGACGAGATCGGAGAGTTTTACGTGGGATGTGAGCGATGTCTACACCGTCTATGGAGATTTGTCCTTCTGATAGTTCACACAGACGGAAGAGTGCTGCTGCCAGGGAAGATTTGCCTGTAAAATAAAGAAAGACACATCTCAGGACACGTACCCAAAACTTAACTTACACTGTGGCCTGGAATTATCATCTGTCCGTCTAGCAGTCAAATACTAACCAACCAATCTGAACAATATCATCTCAAAATGATTCAGGTAGAACTATCTATATTGAAAAAAAATCTGCTTTTAAAAGTCGCACTAAAATTATATAAAAATCAATGACATTATCATTGTTTAACTAATGGATTTGCGATAAAATAGAAGTAATCATAACTTCACTTACCAGCACCTGTCCTGCCGACGATCCCGACCTTCTGTTTTGGTTGGATATCAAAGCGGATGTTTCTCAAAACTGGGTCCATGTCCTTTCGGTAGCTCATCATTACGTCAGAGAATACCAGACGACCTTCCTTTGGCCAATTCTCATCAGGGATCACTGTTGCGTCATCATCTTCTGTTTTTATATTCTTGATAGAAGATGACATGAGTTTTAAAAGGAAAACTGAACATTTATCCGTTTTTCCCCCAAAAAATACAAAATATAGAGTATACTAAATATGTTTCTTTTAATGCTTCAATAACCTTCCTCCATTCAAATGTTTATTTTTAGCCACTACATTATGAAAGTATTATGAGCTGAAAGTGTAGAAGTTTTCTACAAGTATGTGAGATTTTGTTAAAATCCATCTACAGATCAGAACAATCAGAGCAAAGAAAAATGTAAAAAGGCATGCTATATATAGTAAAACTATGAGGTGTCAAAGAACTTTTGTCTACGCTATTCGTGTGTACTTCCAAAACATCTTTTTATATATAAGTATTGCAGTTATTATTTAAGTTTGAACATAAAACATTCGAAACTTAATATTGAAAACTATACATTTAATGAATACATGTATATTCATAACATAATAATTATAATTCCTGATAAGTCATGATATCACCGGGAGATATTATATCAGTTTTCCTTTGTATTAAACTATTGATCTATTTTAAGTATGAGTTCAGGTTATGTCATAAGAATGAATGTGTATAAATAGTATCCTTACCGATTCGTAATGATGTATACGCTCCACAGATGTAAACCTAGATTCTGTCTCGTTCGCCATTCTAACTATAAATTGCATCGAGGATACCACCTGAATGAGACATTTCAGACATTCCATATGGACTTAAAGCATTCAAATGAGTTTTAAGTGTGAAAATAACAGGTTTTATTAGATCGAAGTCTAACAGGTAAAATCCCGGAGATAAATAAAAACATTTGATCCAAGTAAATTGAAAAATAAAGTCAATGAACTGTAAACTATTGTTTCACAAAGCTTCATAGCTAAACGTTCGGTGGTGTTCATGCAACATTACACATAACCAGCCCAGCCTCATCAGATTTACTGTATTCGCGCAACATTTTCATAATTTGCTAAGCTTTTTAAAACGGCTCCATGGTATGCCGATCGACTGATTATTAACTACGGTTAAGTAGTTAACTACCAATTGTTAAATCATATATATCATATATGCTAACCCTAGTATATATTGTACAGTTGTGTTTATTCGGTGATATATAGTTCGTTATAAACGCGATCAAGTTAGTTTCCGCGAACTTAAAATACTGACGAATAAGATGAAAATAATAACAAGTACGACAATCTGTGATATGGCTTGTAACTGTTAATGTAATGAAAATGTGCGAAACTTTCTTAATCTAGTATCAAAGAAAAAATTTACAGCACGTGAGCATGATATGTATAAGTTAACTCACAGTTAACTCCCCTGATAAAATAACTCACTCGGACACACAAGATATAGGACAGTGCGGCAAACGCAGGAGCGATGGTCCCCTTCATTAAGACCATGGCCAGCATGACAATTACTATCATGAAGGAGGCAGTTATGTCTAGTCGGATCTCCACCCACCTCATCATCCCCTCAAACAGGAACAGACCTGTTGTCGTCACATCTGTCAGCTTCATACACCTACAAACCAACATAACCTGGCCACTGATGAACTCTGCTTTATTGATGTATTAGACTCTCTCGATACAGACATTAAATTCCTTCGGTTTATCATATAGAAACCATACTTCATATCACAGTCAAAATGCACCTAAGATAAATCACAGTTTCGTTGAATAATTCATGTGAAACCAAATATATACTTCTAGGTGCCTTTTATAGCATCATCAATTATGTGAATACATGCGTTTGCATATTTCGATATAACATTAACTAATTTCAGATGAATTGTATGTAAATATTTAGCAATCACTCAGAAGGTGTTTTTAACAGAAAAAAAAACTGAGTCATGATTAATGATGAAATGGAAAAAATAACGTTACATCTTAAACTCGTAGGTTTCCGTAGGGAAACATCGTGCAACTCTCAAAGTACCTTTACTATAGGATGACTTAACCTATTCATTTTGGCATATAATAAAGACAATACTTTTGTGAATAGTTGGATTGGTGGCCATTAAAACAGGAATCCCTACGCCGACGAAAATTGCCCATTTAATAGCTCATACTTACTCTTTGATGAATTGTTTTTGTTGCTTAAATGATACAATCGTGTAGAGACCTTGTCCAGATGACGTCACATGATTCAATAAAGGAGATTTCACCAACATTTCAAATCGTTTCAACTCTCTAGTAGATTCGGCAGAAATCTTTTTGCAGAAGTAAAACACAACAGCCATAACGACAATAGCTATTAATGTCCAGGGCAGGTTCACAATGGCGGAGCCCAGGGACATGACGGCCATCACCAGCAGTCTGAGTAAGGCATCGATATAGATAGGTAAGAAGACATCACCTGAATAAACGAAACCCATAGTGTTATTTAATATCAGAATGTTTTCATATCAAAGTGTCAAGGATAAGGACACCTAGCCTTATTACTAAAAAAGGTAAAACCCGATGTGTTCCGAAGATGGAATATCACTATCCTTCATGCACAGTATATAAAAGAACACTGTTTTCCTAATGCTAATATAACATCATTTATGATAACTTGCTTAAAATTTCACATTTTTAGCTTATTTTTAATTACTTCACAATGTATGGAACGTCATTTAACCATTATGACATCTTTCTTACCAAGACGTTTGCGCAAAAAACGTGTATTATGCACATTTGTATGATCTTGCTCAAAAGTTTCTAAGAAAAGCTCCGACGAAAGTGGGAAAACCTAATAAGAACTGAAAATCCCTCCCCCAGCCCCTCCCCATCCTTCCTTCCGCCGCAATTGCGATCGTTTGTTTTGTTGTACCTGTTTAGTTAGAGAGAATTATACAATATGTAACACATAATTACTTTCGTCTAGGTCCTGAGAGAATCTGTTAAGAATCCGTCCCGCTGGGTTGGCATCGAAGAACTCCATCGGTGCCTTCATAATGTTGGCTAGAGCTCGGTTGTGCAGTAATCGTGTTGATCTCATCATCATCTAGAAACAAATATATAGAACTAAATTTTTAACTCAATATCGTTTGCTTGTCTTAGCTTTAACCGAATTTCATATAACACAATGAGTATGTTAATTGCTATGAGAACCTTATTAATCTGTTTATCTAAGTCGGTTATGAAATACAAATGGTATATCGGAAACAAACTAAATCATGTCACGTAAAAGTATAGAAAAGATGACTAATGCTTATAAATACAATTTTATATTTATTCTATCAAATTGATAACAATCTAACTATTCATTGAGTATCATTATTACTTGGAATCGTTCTATATATCTGTATATTGATGATATTTCTACACTGCACATACCAATGATTGTACTAATCCCTTAAGGATGGTAAATACTAGGATCCCTATCATAGAGCCCAGGTATATAAACAGGTAGTACTGGAGTCTTCTCTCTGTGTCTATGGACGGCTCATCTGTTGTGGGGTTAGTACCATGTAACGTATATGTTTGATTCAGGCCTTGTAGTGACGACGGTGTTGATATATTTGATGACGTTGTGAAGTTCAATGTGATATTTGAACTCAATGAGCTTTCTAATATGGACTGAAACAAATATTGAAGAGAAATTGTTAAAGTGAATAAATCAATCATTTTATAGGGAAAACTAGAACTGTAAACAAAGGGTTAATATATACCTCGCTACTCCATACTGAGACCATGGCAATCAAATGACATCTTAGTTTTGGATTTGCGGCGAAATATGCTCATTCAATGTTAATGATTACGTCTGATGTGGTCATCATGACCACCAAATAGCATCTGTTGTCTTAAAAACCAATAACTCTTGGATTTCTCATAATGAAAAACCATTGTATAGCAATTTTCAGCTTAATCGGGCGATATCTAAATTTTGACTGATCATAAGCCTTCGTGATATTTCGAGTTTTGTGGGCGAGAGACAAAGACATGCTGATTTCAGTATGTCCTCGTGGCAGAAGTATACTTAGTTAATTATGTTCTATTTATCTCAAATTGTCGTATTTTCAATACATGTGTAACGTCGTAATAAAACTTTTCCGACAGGACGAAAAGGATATTTATATATTCAATTTCAGTGCCCGTAAGCTTTCTGGACTTCAGCCTTAAGAATAATATATTGCATGCAAAACATGACACATATCAACCAGATGTCTGTTTTTAGTTTTTATTTTATTAACGTGCAATTATTTTTTATATTGTAAATTGCTTACCAGACAAGGAATGTAATACCTAATATGCATAAAAGAATAATATATAACTATTATTTTCGCCACGATTGATTTAATGCCAAACGACGAAAATAAGATGTGAAATAGATTTCCTAATGATAATGAATCCGCCATCGAGCCTGTGGGAATTTCATCCTGTTAAATCCTTCAAGCAATCAAAGATATGAAACGAGATAAGAATCCGTATTTAATAACCTTCCCTTTTAAACCTTTTAAAAGTTATTCCTTTTAAAATCATATTCAAAGTTTTGTTAATAATGCAGGTAACTTACGTTATCCCTAACCCAGACGCCAAGCCACCAGTCCGTGAACACCAATGAGGCCACAGAGATGATGACTAGAAACATGACGGCGGCCATAGGGAAGTAGCCCCCGCCGGCATTTATGTACGATTTGTAGGTACTCCAGGATACATGGCCAACATGTGACTCTTCTTTCTCTGTTAAGTTTCCTGTAGTAAAACATGAGATACATTTCAGTATTACTGTTTTTTAAACAAAAATATATCACGTAAAATAACTATGTGTGTTTTCCTTTCGCAAACGACTGGTTCGCACGTTGTCAGTATAATGTGACCGGGTGGGGTGTGTTGCTTGGTTTCTTCGGCGGCATGCTTCAGTGAAATAGCACTATAAAAAGGACAATAGTTCCACTATACAAGAAGATACAACACGAATATACCGCAGTCTCCCAAAACACACATCTCGCACTATATGCATGCAATACACCGCATACATGGGAGGCCGTCCTTACATGACCATAGCTGTTAATAGGACGTTAATTAATCAAACAAACAAACCTTTCGCAAACGGACTATCACACCATGTTCCATATATAATGAATTTGAATATAAATATATCAATTTTACTTTATTAAATATATATTCAGCATTTACACTTGATCACGACCTATACATTGATTTCCGTTAAAACCGTTCAAAGCAATAAATTATATACTCAAGTTTAAGAATTGTTGTTTAATTTCTTGTATTTGGTATATTGGGGTTAATCAATAAAAGTGCATTTTGATATGTGGAGCCTGACGTTTAAATGCAATGTATTAGAATTCGGTTTTATCTGTAAATTGCTTGTCTACTTTCACAACAGTGATCAACAATTAATTTTAAACCAATATTTGTGAAATTTATCCACCAGTTCGACCCTGTAATAATTGGAGAACATTCTTTACAGCGGTTTAGACAATTAGTCAGAACTCACCTTTAGTTTCATCGGACTTCTTTGTCTTTTCATCCTTTTCGTTTGGTGATTCGGTTTTACCATGCTGCGATGATGATTCATGCTTATCACCTAAAATAAAGTGAATAGACAACCTATGGAATGTTGATTAAACTTCTGTTTATTTGCACGTTTTTAAACTGATACTCCAGCAGCGATATATACTTAGTGTCCAATATATACAGAATAAAGAGAGTGCAAGAAATTGAGTTACAAATGTAATAGGGATCTGGCCGCGAGTACCTTAGACGAAAAAGCGTATTAAGCCACGGGAAAGAAGAACAATGCGGTGGGATTTTTTTCAGGAGTGATATTGAAATAACAAAATCCTATGCGCCATTCTCTGAAATGTAATTACCCGTTGCTGCATTGTGTGACGTCGTAGTGTGGAACTGACCCATCATGGAACCATAGTAACCGTCTTGGGAGATCAGATCGGCGTGGTGGCCTCGTTCTGCGATCTTTCCCTCCTCAATCACCACGATCTCATCACAATGGCGCAGGTACTACATAAAATTAGAAGAGAAAATCATGTTTTTACCTACTTCACTGAAAGCTTTTTACATAAATGTTATATATTTTGAGGCGAAATAATTCTGCAAAATAGCAATGTTATCATATACGCTAGAATTTTGTAATTATTTTTCATTAAATTTACATAAACTAAATTTAGAATAGTTGTGATGTTAACCTGTAGCTGATGAGTAACCAGAATGACAGTCTTTCCCTTTAATGTTTTCTTGATACATTGGTGGAATAAATGTCGGCCCACATGGACATCTACGGCGGACAGTGGGTCGTCAAGGAGATAGATGTCGCTTTTACTGTAGACCGCACGTGCCAAACTTAATCTCTGTTTTTGTCCGCCGCTGATGTTGATTCCTCTCTCGCCAATCTAAAAACAACAGACATTACATTTCCAGTAAGATTATTGTATTTGTTTGACTCTTCTATTAATTTTTGACTTTTTTTTTCCAATAATTTTTTATAAATAATTTCTTTAATGATGCATTGTACATCATAATTGACAAGTACACGAAATCCATTAATTCATTTTAAATAGTGGACATTACACTTTGTGTCTACATGAAACATTTGCTGAGAGACGCCATTGGTTTTATCCGGTCCTTGTTATAAGACTTCTAGTTCCATCCATGTTATGATGATACATTCGAGGCTTACCTCTGTCATATCTCTGTTTGGTAACAAGTCTAGATCAGGTTCCAACCCACATGCATGTATAACGGTCTTGTACCTAGTGATAATATCAATAAATGACTATTAACTATTGTGTAATCACTTTTCTAAAACATGTAATACTGAAATCTTTCAATAGCGAATGGCGCTTTACGATGTTTCCATTGGTTACACCGAGTATTATATAAATAGTTTTCTCCATTATTCTGGAAACACATAATTTTGTGTGTTGTAAGTATATATACCAATTAGAATGAATATTAATGCTTATAAATGGCTTGCTGCCGGTTCTGAAATAAGCATGTATGTGCTTCAAATAAACATCACGTCTTAAACAGTAACCATATCTCGTCAAATAGATAAACAATGGCCGCAAAGTTACAACTGTTAATGAAATACATTAAGAGTACCTAAAGCTTAAATCCTGAATCACATTCCAGTCTTAGTTAAAATAGTAAAATTCTCCTTACCATATACTATCGTAAGGTAGACCGAATATAACGTTTTCCCTTAGAGTTCCATTAAATATCCAGGCTTGCTGAGCAGCGTAGGCGACTGATCCATCGACAGCGAGATGACCGGTTAGTTTCGGCATCTGTTCATGAAATCAATAATGAACAGATGTGAAGAGTGATCCAATTGCAAGTAACCATTTAAGATTATGACAAAAAGCCAGTAACTTGTAATTAAAAACAACTTGGTAAAATACCATGAAGATTCCGCGCTACTAAAAACTATAAAACTATAATTGATTATAAAAAATATAAAACATCAATGTACAACATACTGTACCATAAGTTTGGATACTAAATTTCTTAAGATCTACTTACACGACCAAGGATTGCGGATATTAGAGACGATTTACCACTGCCCACAGAACCGCATACACCGATCAGATGTCCCTGGAAGAAAGAATGTAGAACTAGAAAAGGTATCCCACTTGCCCTTAGATGACCCTTACCTACAGAAAAAGCAAAGTAAGGGCTCTTTCCAGACTTTGTCAACACTATGATCATTCTATAATTAAAACTTAACTTTATCAGTTTTCACTGTAATCGGATAATTTTAAAATTTGAGGGGTCAGTACGGTCATTCAGGATTTAGGGTTTAGGACATTCAGATCTTTTCAAAGCATAACCTACGTTATTCAGTGTCCATATCCCTGTATTACAATTTTCAATGCCATAACATAATTTGTAAATATTGACCTCTTTATGGGTTTTCACTGCCATTCTCAGGCAAAAATTAAATTCATATTGCAAAATTATGTATTATCAGCTATTACCATGTGCAATTTCAAAACAATGTGGCGGTTGACAGACAGACGGACAGGCAGGCAAAGCGTTCCGCACGGTTCGTAACCCTATTAAGTGAGTATGACATGAGAACCAGTATGACTAGGAACATTTGAAGAGCTTAGGGAGCTAGGTAAATATCTTATATCACATAATTTGCATGTAATACAAACAGACTAGTTCATGGCTGTCCCTTACCCTTTTAGCATTGAACTGGATATCATCAAGGTTAAAGGATGCTGTACTGTCCGTTCGTGAATTCAGTGCATCTGCCATATAAAAAATCCATCAAATTAAGGACAGTAAATTTGAGAGATAATGAAATGATCACTTAAATAATTGACAATAAAGGAAACAATCTTAAGCTAATCACCTTGTAATATCGCGTGCGAAATCGACAATATACACAATATCAATATTCAATTACACAAGAGATAAACGTAGCGATTCATACCTTTTTCTTCTTTCTTTGGTTTCTTTTTCTTATCGTCTTTTTCATTTGTTACCTCGGTTGGATCCCATTGGAAAACACCATCATGTATTTCCACAGCATTGATCCCATCTTTGGTTTCATTGGTTGGCGGAGTATACTCGTCACGCAAAAGAAATTTCTACAGAGAAAATAATCTCTTTTAAACAATACACACATGTTTTTTGTATTCTTTTTAACATTTCAATGATTAAGGATACACACATAATTTATAAACATAATAACTCATGTACATCCAAGAAAATGAGTTTTTGCGAATATAAGCGCTCATTTTTTCTACTCCGCCAACATATTTCCTTAATTGTATTTTCCTGTGATTAACTTCGTGTTAATTACACATATAAGTAATTTGTAATATCGGTAATTAACTATCGTTTTAGCTTTCGATTTAATTTTTATATTATTCTGAGAAAAAGTAAAATTTGTAATAACTTATACTTCTGGGTTTTTGACAACTTTGTTTACCCGAAATTCATTACAAATTTTACACCTGGGAAATAGGAATAATTCAAAGATCAAATATCTTTAATCACAAACCATTTTTTGCATATTTACTTTAATTACATGAATAATGACTTTAATATTCAGGCTATTTGTCGTCTTGAAAATATAGCTTACAGTTTCTAATATCTCAAAATAGACATGTATAAATAAATAAAAAAAACCCACATTTTCATGAAACACGCCAACACGAAATCCCGTTCTGATTTACTTCTAACTATATAAAAATATAAAAGAAATTATGATATTGTAGATGATGCAAAAACCATATTTGCGTTACACAGTTTTTCATCTGGTTAATCATAACTCCTAGAGGGGAAATTCACTTTTTGGTATGGTGGCAAATAACGTATGATAGGGTATACAATACTCCTAACAAAAGCACAGTCGTTAGAAGTACTCCATAAGAGCGGTTTAAGTGATGGCCTGTTTTGTAGGCAGCTATAATTGTGGTACTAGGTACAAGTGAAGACGCGACACTTATAAAAGGTTACCGTTATCAAAAGTATGTTATCAAGTACTTATCATTACCCAAGATGCTATATATGATACAATGAGTTTAGCACCAAATTGAACTTTTAGTGATAAAATAAGGTTAATAACCTTTAGTCTTATCTGTAAAACGGACAATTGTATCGGCACGCCAATATCTACCATTAACATACTTGTATATATCACATTCAGTCAGTGGTCGATTTCACTTCACAATGAAGTGATACATCTCCAAATAAAGAATTTCTTATGTACCTGTATTCGCTTCATGGCAACCTTTGATTCCCCGTACATCCTCGTGGCGAACGGGACACTGGTCAGTAAAACGCGGAGGTACTCCATTGTGGCAGCTAAAGCAAATGCCTGCATGTACAGGTATAATTTTAATGCTACATGAAAAGCAGAAAAAGACCTTTCGGCAGTATCTCTTTTGCATATTGTTTAAATATGTCGTTTTTCTATTATCTTAAGAACTCTTTTTGATGTGAATTCACAAAATGGACGCGAAAAAAGGGCCACTCATTCCTTATCACTTATTCTTTAACATACATGTACAATATAGTGCTTATTTGTAAAGCGAATTTTCAAATTAAATTGTTGCTGAATAAAAAAAAATATATAGGCAATGCATATTGATAAAAAATGAAAACATTCTTGCTCAAATACTGAAGTCTTATATCAAAGAACAAACCGTTGATGCTGAAATATGGTTTCCAAAAGCCATATAAGCTGCCAGGGTGGCAATCGTGGCCACGGACGGTGTTATCGGTATGATGGCACTAGCTATGGAATTAATCACAGATGCCTGCATCAGTATCCGTATTTCACTCTTCCTTATCCCTGTGAAACAAACAGTGCGCGTGCTAAATCAACAGTACAATTACACTTAATTATCATGTATACAATATAAAAGCGTTTAATATATTATCAGAGTGACTGAAATAAACAGTAAAATCTTGAAATTCAATTCGAGTATCCCTGAACAAAACTTTGCCAACAGTAACAGATGAGCTATTTTCAAAATTACGACAACGAGTATTGGAAATGTGGATTTTCTCTTCTGTTCGATAGAGAATATCTTGAATGGATTATTTTGATAGAACTCTATAAAAAAGAAGGAGACACCGCGGTAAAAAACGAAATCATTTTACATTTGAGTGATGAAACCTGAATGGGTGTCAATGGATGGCTTCATCTCCTAGGTTTTACTCACTTTTAATAACATCCAGAAATGAGTCTTCCCATCCATACATTTTTATCATCTTCATGTTATACACAACTTCCTTCATTTTTCGTATCTGGAAAATAAACATCAGCCGATATAACCAACAATTTTTTAATCGTTATTGCTTAAAATAATGGTAATGTAAAATTACGTTTTTGTACATATGTTTTGGTTACAGAGCAATGGCTGAGTTTACATTGATTTATAAAGACTTATTTGGGTTGTTGTTATCACTTGAACACTATTCTTTTTAAAGAAATAAATATATTAAGTATACTTACTCGTTGATCTGTAAAAACTAGCGTTTTACGTCTCAGGTTCGATATCATCACGTTCAAACGTGCCTGCAACATTAATCAAGACTATCAACTTTCTTTCGTTATGTTTTGAAAGAACTACAATGCATTTGAATCTAAGTATAGAAAGCTAAAATTATTTGCAATAACAACATCAATGAGGTCTCGTAAATTACTATATATCAAATATTACATATATGATTTACATAATTAATGAAATTCCGCTGTATCTGAATCAGAGAAGAAATCCTTACCTGAATTTGATAGCAGAATATAAAAACTCCGAGAGCAATAAAGCACCAAGGACCAATCAGGTAGTAGGAATAGATTGTTGCTATGATGATGTAAAACGGAATTGCCAATAGGAATGCCAATGTTACACAATTAATGTGAAGTCTAAGGGCATCAGAACCATATATGGTAATCACCTGTAATTGTAAGACAGAAAATGCACTTTAACAATTGAGATACTTTTGACAAAAATGTTTATCTATGTGTTTCTTTTTACTGCATCATTATATATATAATCTTAAAACTCAAAATGAAATCGTGTTCAGTAGGTCTATAGCTAATTTAAAGAAACGTCCATTACAATATATCTTATCTGCGAAATAGCAATAAAATGTGTATAAAACAAAACACCAGACAAGAGCGTTTTAGTAACAGAATACAGTATATAATTATGTTTCCAAAATTAGGACTACTTCTAATGCAAAATGCCAAGCACTGAATAAATGTAATTCCTCTTGTAGGGTTGACAAGTATGGGTTTCAAAGTATAATGTATCGTTGTGATGTGCATTTCTGCTTATGACGCGTTATAATCCTTTTCTCATTTTCCCTATTTACTTTGATGCTAATTAATTTTTATTCGTCAAGCGTATCCATCAGAATTTACCTGAGATGCAATTTTTCCAGGTAGACTTTGGACCTTCATGAATTTCTTATACACTAATCCTAATACAGCCGAGCGATAGCGTACACCTGAAGAGAGAGTTTATAAGTCATATGTAAATAGAAGTGACGCAACAATTGTTATTCTCTACGTGTGTGGTCTATATTTGGTCTGTAGAAAGATGGGTATAAGATAAAAGTCCATGATCCAGAACGAATAGATTAATCCTAACGTTATCTTTTTGGACTATATTTTAACCAGTTATCTCATTATTGTTAAAGCCTTAAATGAAATGATATGTTATATGCTATCGATAATTTTAAGCACACAACACAAGGATGTATAGACATGATAAGTACATCATCGATTAAGATACATCAGTAGTGAACGCGCTGTCTAATTGCAGTACATTCCGCATTTAATGGATCACCAATTATCATGTTAATCACATGGATACAATAATTTTGACAAACAGATTAATGTATTATTACTAAGCAATTATAGGCTTATTCTTTTTATTTTTATAATTTAGCCTTGAATGGGATTTCTATAAGTTTGTGTATTAACTTTAGTATTACTTCTGATATTATTACATGTTGTTTCACCAATGTGGGTTAAGAATTACCTGTATGCACTCCAAACATAATTAATAAGTTAAAAGATGTCGCTCGCATTATCTGACCGACGAAGTTCCCTCCTAACAGGGCAATGGCGACTCCCAAATTGGATTCCTCCGATTCTAAGTAGCTGATGACCATGTTTGTGATATAACCCTGAAAATAAAAAAAATAAAATTAGGATAGCATTTCATTATCATATTTCACTGCATTATTACAGGGTTAATTACCTTATTTCAAGATAAAAATAATTATTCATTGTATTATGTATTACAATGTTTTAGTACATTATATTATTTTAATATAAAAGTGTTTCACTTCATCAAGTTGATTATATTGTTTTAGTTCATTTTTAATGCATGAATGATTTATTTCACTGTATCATAAATTACAATGTTTTATTACATTATGTCATTTAATATAAATATATCATTATCAACCATTTGAAAAGGAAATACTTACTGTCATGAAGAATGTTGCGACCGCATTAACAAGAACGAGGAATGCAGATATATATAGACGTGTTTGTGTGAATTTTAACCATGTTCTCATGAACGAACACTTATCCTTGCCATATTCCTTAACTTCTCTTTTCCAAAGCTTTTCTAATCTGTTAAAGATGACAAGTAATTATTTTATGTAATTCAGTGGTAAATCTTGTAATTAGCAAGAGCAAAATGGCCGAAAATACATTCAGTACCATTAAAAGAAAATATATAACAAGATTTCAAGGAAGACAATTTTTTTCAGAAACGAACGTCCCAATTTTTTGAACGAACACATGTTTTGTTGACAATACAACAGCTAGGAGCAAATGATAAAACAGGAATAGATACTATGTTTGGTAAATACTACATGTACAATGTAGTTATCTAATATTGTTATAGCACTATATACAGGTATCGACGTAACTGATTTCACAGTAGGAATCACTCTAATATACTACAGAAAATCTTATTTGGGCAGAAAAAAAAGAGAAAAAATATTTACATTGATTTCATTTTATTTTTAATTATCAATTGCTATAGTGATATATGTCTGTGTGTATGAGATTATATCCCTATCATTAACTAGTAATTTGGGGAACCATGGTGCGTGAAGAGATGTTTACCTTTCAGTATTGACGTTACTGGTTTCCCAGTCCGAACACTCCCATACGTCCTCCTCCTTTAATGATTGACCCCTATTCTTATATACCTTCATAACCAGTGACGTAATCCACGATACGGTTATATAGGAGAATATACCCACTTTATTGACAGGTAGTTTACCATCTCTGGAATGTACAAAAGAGATATAATTATATAATATGTATATACGGTATTTACAGGTAATTTACCATCTCTGAAATGTACAAAGAGGATTATATTATATTCATATACGGCATGCTTTAGGACGTGTCAAAAGAACTTACATTGGCCATGCACTATTATTATGTTGTTGTTTTTTTATTAAAAAGTAAAAATTAATTTTACGCTGCTGTTGTAGCCGACGCAATATTTACATTAATTACTTCATTTGCAAATCTGCGTTATCAGCAAATTTATTTTAACATCAACATCCATTATAATCGTCTTTTTAAGATAAGATTAATCTTAAGCATGAATCTTTCTTGAACACAATTTTTTAAAATTCATTCTAATCGTGCTGGAAAGATCCTTGCAACAACAACTATCGATAGCGTACGTATAACGGCAATATTGATTTTATTGCACAGCGTTTTCTACAAAAAAAGGCCTATATGATATATCGCTATTCCGTAACAAAAACAAGTTTCAACATCAAACGCATCGCGGTTCCTTTATTTTTTTCTGTTCCACAGCATGAATTAACAGTCTTAAATTCATCTAAAAATACACAAACGTTTTGGATGAACTCGTTCAATGATGATACAAATTGTATATTTATGGACTCGGTTTAAGTACACGTGCACGTTTAGACATACATAATCCATTACTACAAAATTTGATTGACAGTTGATCTCATGCATGTTATTGAATTATGAATAAATTATATCCTGTGTCTATACATAGTGTGATATGGCCTCACCACACACGTACATACTATCACTTAGTATATCGATATCGGCTAAACCGGTTTAAACTAACCGATAATATTATTTACTTATGACAAGGCTCACTCTAACCTTGGTACGTGGAAACTTACTTATTTGAAGGCCTAAATGGCTTCAGCATTTTTAGGGTTGTTGAATATTTTCGGCTATATGCATAATTAAGCGAAAGATGACTATCTGCTAAGGCTCCAATTCCCTCCAAATTACTGAAATATGGAAAACGAAAACATAGCATTATAATTCAATCGTAATAATCCTAACCGTTAACAGACGAAAGTGATAATTAAATTACCATTCTTCAAACTGCTACTATTGCAACAATTGGAACCACATTCCAGTGACTAATAGCAAATAAATTGTTCATACTTTCGTTGATCTTGGTGATAGATTTTTATGGCTCAACATATGTTTCATTACTCAACATTAATCATTCCCTATCCACGTATAGATATCATTTTGAACCTTTTGAACACGCTATATATCATTTGAACTAAGTATGTCACACCAACATGTTTTATATAGATAGAACTATACAATATTGCTCATCGAACTGACAAACTATGTATGTAAGGATGAAGTAGGATATTTTGTTGCAGAATATATGTTAGAGAAATTTTCCATATTTCATTATGTTTCGTTTGTACATTCTACCGTATTAACACTGTACCAGTGTTGCGTATCCCACCTTGTGGTGTAGTCGTGAGTAGTATCATCTAGGTCAGTATGTGGAACAGAGGGGGTTTTAGTCTGAACCAGCAATGGCTGCCCAGCCTGTTTCTTGTCTACACCATTCATTCTTACAACCTGAAATAATACAAACGAATGTTTACATATACACATGTTTACAATACTATACGTTCATTTATATGAGCGTGACACGAAATATACAGAATACAGAAGTTTATGACTATACACCTATGTTACGATCTCACATTGATTGATTCACCATTATTGTGTGGTATGGCAAACACAAACAGCTTTACTTACCTGTAAGTTTCACTGACAAGAGACTGCTACCGTGGTCCTCATCAGAACGATGTATACATATCGACGATCTCACTGACCAATGTTTCCCGTCGTTATGAAATCGTTCAGCCGTGTATGACGAGCAGGGATAACAACCATAGTGGTCGTATCTTAAGAGCACACTGTCTACTCTTATTACTATACAAGCTATCGCGGTTTTTCACTTTCAGTTTCCACGTGGTTTACATTACGTGATGTAAAGATGATGCATCATATGATAAGTATACAACAAAACTATGGATTTCTGTTCGTGTTATTAAATCAATACATCACTTCTCGCCTTACCTAGAGATGTCACGTGATAGAAGGTGACCTAATTGTCCCTGACGAATGTCATATTGTCACTCGATTACAACATAATAATGACATGTCACAGAAGAAGGGATGCTATATATTTAGAATTGTCAGTTATTTATCTACACATAAACCCACATAGATATATTTAACCTAATGGCATTTGAAGGCTGTGATCGATTAATTGCAGAGATACCAACATTTTATATCAGTATGTAGCTCGCGCTGATTCTCTTCTATATAATGTTAATCTTTTCTGTGATGTCTTTGAGAAAGAAATTATTAAAGGTATCAGCTGTTTACAAACCTAACATGAAAATGAAAAACAATTTCAGGTCATAATAGTTGATATAAACGTGACTGTCATTGATTAATCAAACCTTTTTGAAAATCCCGAACCATTGAATTATCAAAGCGCTCTGATGATTTTTTTTCAAAGGGTAACGAGGATTTTAAACCCATGTGGATTTTATCGACAATGCGAATTACTCATATGAGTTCATTATGTGTGCCGTAAAACCCATCCCTTTATGTATATACATGTTGGTTTTTTTTTGTAGATTACAGCGTGTCACCTGGTGAGTTGATTACTTGTCAACGTAGTTTATGATAAAACTATCCCCAGATATTGATCAATATTTTTATTGGTCACACCTTTCTACAATATAACATCTCTATAGGATCTGAAAGGTCAGAAACCACAGCATTAGGATATGTAGTCTTGTCGATTTTCCACTTTGCAATAGTATAGTGACTGCATTCAAAATAATTGTTCTTTTCGCCTCATGTTCTGACAACCAACACAATACACTGTCTGATAATCATTAAGACAAACTGTGAGATGTACATTCTCGTGGGATAGAAATTCCGTCTCTGCATATTACAGAGTTACCTCCCTTTCGAGTAGGTATCTATTGTGGCGTTATTATTTTGTGAGCGCAACTTTCTCTTAAAAAAATGACATTACGCTCACAAATACAAGACGTAACAATCAATACATACCCGCAAAGACAGATAAATCTGTAATATACAAATACATAATTACAGCTAGAAAAGATCGATACATGGCCAGGTTATACAACAAACATAAAACATTAGCATTTTTGTAATTATATTATTTAATTGGCAATAGTAATTATAATGAATCGACTGACATACAGATAATGTTATACGTAACTATGAACTGTCGCTATGGAGATGGTGACTTAACGGTTTGAGCTCTGATCATTCTGTTGAATACAGAGTTAGGATTAGATAGTAAGTTCTGTGGATGCCCGGTCTCCAAAATCTGGAAAAAAATCACATGGGTAGATATAGATATTACAATTGAAGACTTTAAGCGTGGATGCTATTTCGGAATATATAGTGACGTTTCTGTTTCTCTGAAAGGACTGTGTGTAATTTGGGTCCTTTTTGGTCCCCAAATCAATCAAACTGTAGAAGGTGTAAGTATTGAAAAATTGAGGCTTTTTATTTGAAAGATAAGTAAATCAAATTCAAATGGAGGTTTTCTGATTTTGCAGCTTTAGGAGCCATGGTAACCATCTGAAATACACATAAAACGAATTTTAAAATTTGGTCTAATTGGCCTATGTTTCATCGTTTTTGTCTAAGACACAATGAGGCAAAATCGTAAAGAAGCTTAACATTTTATGAGACTCTTTAGGCACTGGTAATTTTTAGGAGAAATGACAAGTTTGTTCTAGGATACGCTCTTCGAATTTTAGATAACAAAATGAATAATGTTGGTAAAAAATCCAAATTTGCATATTTTATGCATGTTAAGAATAGTTACTACAACAACTGTAATGACAAAGATACACATCGACCATGCATTATAAGTGTATTAGGGATGTACTATTTAAAATTCAACAAGTTAATGATTAAATAACAAGTTTGGACATTTGACAGATTTACGGAAAAGCAAAACCGCTTTTACTCACTGCCCATTTTTGTAGGTTTCTTTGATGCCATAATGTGTCATGGTACATGGACATAGTATATACACTACAAATGTATGTTCTGCCAGAATTAGCTTTATATCATTATAACCCATAGTAGGTCAGTAGGTGATACAGGTAAAATTACCTCGCCGGCTTCCATGATTAATATGGTGTCACAATGTAGTACGGTGTTGAGTCTATGGGCGATCGTCAGGACGGTACAGTCGGAGAAACTCTCCCTGATCGTCTCCTGGATCATAGCGTCTGTGGACGTGTCTATTGACGCTGTGGCTTCGTCAAGTACAAGGAGCTGTCAACAGAAAAATGAGATATATGTAGTCTGGACATGAATTCAAAGGATAAGGACTTCGAACTTTGATATATTTATTAGAATTAATTGTCAATCTCAAATATCTCATAACACGTCCAATAAAAAATGAACAATGTTGATAAAATATCATTGTTTCATACGATGAGGCTCAGCTATAAATGTACTGGAGAAAATGTATTGTTGTGTAAACAATATGGATAAATGTATGAATATAGATTTATTTTTTTATTAGTGCAATTGAAAATCAGATAAATATTATAATATATTACCGTTGACAGATGGAGAGTGCGTTACCTTATTTTGACGAAGTATGGCGCGAGCAAGACATAGAAGCTGCCGTTCCCCAACAGAAAAATTATCCCCATTCTCTTCTACCTGAAAGTCAAGCTGCTCACCAAATTGCCTTATCTGGAAAGACAAGGTTGAAATTTCATCATAACCTATTAATCACATGCTACGAACTTGTCAATCGTTCCTAATAGTTTTTTTAAATATCACAACATTTGCATGAAGGTTAAGAAAGTGTGGAAATGGTTACCAAGACATCACGTCAAGGAGACTATGTATTTAATAATGATTAATAAAATTATAAAACCAAAACCATGCCATATGAGTTGAAACCAATACATCCAGAAAATCGTTCAGATATTCATTACTGATATCAGCAACTCATAGAAATTACAAACTTTGTATATATATTTATATATATTATATGAGTCAATGAAGTAATATCAACAGTTATTTTCCATATAACACTGGATCCTTATAGACGTATCAACATCAATCCGCCATCTTGAAATTTTAGAGTTATCCTCCCCTTGATCGGAGTAAAGACACTTCCGGTTTACATTACGCAATATAGAAACAGCTTACAGCTACCTGCATTTTTGAGTAACTTTGAAACGATTTTTCCCGATTTGTGACACGTAAATATTGGATAGTTTCCCCACTTTTTCGTTCATTTTTAAATGGGCGTGGCCGATATTAAAAGTTTTAGTGGAGGGTCTATTCAACTTCATGAGTCCTATCTTACGTCTTCCATCTTTCTCGGACTGTATTAACGCATGGTGAAATTAACATGTGGTAATATATCCACTGATCACTGTAAAAATCAACGTTAAAAAAGTAGCAACTTGAAAATTATGATGACCCTCTGCAAACTGTTTTGGTCTATTGATCAGTGCAATGGTCACTGGTTTTTGTTATACATGTAGTGCAAGTTGATGGTTACATTTAAAAGTAATTCATAAGTGCATGATCACAAATACAATACAATACAATTAATCAGCTTGTTACATTTACATACACATGGACTTCAAGTTGATATATTTTACACGGTTTAACATCTGTGATAAATTTGTAAAAGTTAAATATAATTCTAAAACATATATTCCGAGCCCGTTGTGACTTTACACGGCAAATGCTCCACATGCAATAATTATAAAAGCTGATTTCCATTTTGTTTGACACTCTTGTAAACAAAAATCCAATGAATGTCATTTTTTATTAAAGGAGGAAGTCAAATAAACCAAGGAGTAAACATATATTTTTGGTATGTTGTATTCATTTATTTTAAACATGTATATATACGAGCTGTTATCACTTATTTGTAGTGCCTGATCGAACACGAATATATATAGTCTTATATATATCAATCACAAATAACAACATGAACTATATGATGGGTACGAGTTCGCCAAATTCCATGAGTACGGGTTAGCCATGATTGGGTGCGAGTTTGCCAAATGTGAGTACGAGTTTGTTTGGGTACGAAATTGAATGGGTAAGGGATTACCATAATTCGATCCAAATTAGTAGCTGACAACTTATAACGCACTTTGGAAATGGACATGTAAATGTACCTTTCATGGATTATAGGCAATTAATGACTTTTATAATATAGGACTCTTTCATGTCATTTGGAATTATATTTACTCAAAACCTAATACAAGTTGTCCATATCTTGTATGTGTCATCATTCAAACAAATGAATACTGTATGGGTGCTGTTACTGTAGATTAAGGATTTTTTTTTCATTATAAACAGCACCCTTCGATCCAAAAGTCTAAAAAGGATGACACTTATGAATACATATATATATATATATATAGATTTCTTTTCTGCACCCTAGACTCTGGAAACAAAACTGTTAAAGCTTACCATCACTGATTCGTCAATGTTTCTGCTACTTGGAATAGTTTGAATCAATTGTTTATGTAAAAACAAATCTTAAATGGATTATTTGACTTGTACTTTGAAAGGTTTGCTTTCTTCTGAAAGACTTGGTAAATGTCAACTTAATGATGATAGTCTTTTCATTCCAATCAGAAATATGTAATGCCACATCATGATCCCTTTAGGTAGATAAATGTATAATTTATTATTATTTATATTCAAAATGAAATGCACATGCACTCTTTACATATACTTCATAGCACTTTGTTGATTTATTTAGATATACATGTATCAATCCTGTATGTGCACATTGTTTCAAATAAAACCAATTTGAATTGACCTACATGTAAATCATAAAAAGTTGATAAGCTGATGACAACAAAACATAATCAGTGGTAGGTGTTGCTGTCTAAATGAAGAGGAAGCTGAAAGAATGTACATGTTTGTACTTATGTGTGTTTGTTTATGTGAATTGTATTCCACTGCCTTCATGAAGGGAATTAAAGAAGTTAAAACATTATCTCTTTCATTTTATGTGGTTATATATTAGAGTAGAATGTCAGCAATTAAGCAAACTATTATTTATTTATAATTTGATGATAACTATATACAAATAATAAATGCATATATATCAAACCATACTGTGATATAAATATACTTTGATGATGCATTATACTGCAGCTATTGATGTGAAAATGCATATAATAAAGTTTTTATTTTATTTTTTTTTTAGAACATAGTACATTGTAACTATGCTAGAAATCCATCTATACATTAATAACATTTTAGCCAGAATGGTACCTTCAAATTTCAGAAACACAGAATCGGAGATCATAAACATTTGTATATCAAAAACTTGAAAGAAAACCTGGCTTATCTACACATGTATTGTATATATTTTTTATTTATTGGATATAAATACAATACACTCAGGTTCAGGTTAATCAAAGTTCTTTAGTGATTGATATGCATCTAAGGAGACTTTTTTTTTTGTAATTTTTTTGTGAAATTACAGAAGCTAGCAAACTGCCCAAACCAAAAGAAAACTATCTTCAAATCTTGATATTTCCAATTATTTTTTTCAAGCTGACAGAAATCGTGTGTATCTAGCCTCATTGCATTGTCTCTTTAATAAGGGATATGGCCATGACAGTGACACATAGGAAAACTGCAAAAAAAAATATATATATATATACTATGTGTATTATGTAACGAACATCATAAATACTGGTAATGATGACTGCATGAGAATTTGAAGACATAATTGTTTGTTATTTGATTTGGAATACAGATGGAAAATACATAGACATTTATGAGAAAATGATTCTTTTATGTCCACTTTCAGACATAACCTATGATCTTTTTTTTCTAATCAGTGACATTTTCCCTCCCATTGCTTCCAGAAATGGTTAGTTATTTTTCAGGTTAGTTTGTAAGTGTCCAAGTCCTTGGTTTGAAGATTTTATTGCTCTCAGATGGCTGTGACATTGTCTTAGGACTAGTATAAACCAAAGTCTTAGAAGTGAACATACATTTACATTGTAATAACCAAATATGCATTATATATTATATATACCAGAGATCAAACCTAGGTTTTGGGGAAAACTATGGTCCTTTTCGAAATTGCAAGAAGTTTATAATAGCGGCATTATCGGATATTTGACCATTCTCATTTTGGTAGAAAAATCATTTTGAAGTATTATAACACCTAGAATGTCATTGCAAGATTCAGTAAACAGATTTTTAAGCTTCATCATCATAGGTATATGTTGTAGATGTATAATAAGCATGAAGACATTTACAACCAAAGTCTTAAAATGTGATGAAAAATAAGACAAAGGTGGAATTTTGTCCCAAAAAGTGTTCAGTTTTGCTTCAAATGGTATCTTTTTAAAGTTTGGAAGGAAATTCAATCCTTGATGGGAACTACCCATAAACGGTTTTAAATCATAGCTAAATTGATACCTGTATGTACATGTTATTGTTGTAAAAACAAAAAACATACTCTTTTGAATGTTGTATACATCTACATTTGTACATGTTATGATGTACATACATGTAGTAACAACATTCATTTCATTAAATACTCTATAGGAATATAGATTCAAGATTAAATATTTACATCAAGCATGTTTTCAGATGGTTTATTAGAAGACAAAATTAGTCTACAGGTTCATATTTGTAGTCTGTTCCAATATGGTTATGATAGTGGGAAATGTTTACATACACACGTACATACAAAGAACATAACACAGATTAACAAAATGTTGTAACGGTGACATTAAATACTCTATTCAGTTCAAACACATAAGTTTTGTTAATAATAATTAGCATAAGCATGGTATTTTATAGCATAGAGGGGTATTTTTATGTCGATACTGTAGGATGTATACAAATCGTGAGACGTCAAACTCCTTCGTGTGTTATGGTCGAAGACACAATATTTATTGATCTATTTCACTGAAAACGGCTACTTTTAAGTGTTAGAATGAAATCACAGATGCTTACAAACAAACAGGATATGTAGACGTTACATTTGTACATCTAATACAGCTGTCAAATCACCATCAACAGTAATGTATCTACGCGAATGTTACACATGTTACAGTGTAATACCGCCATTATCACGTTACCGATGACTTTGAGTCGGTAGTTTTTGTAGTGAATATGACGTGACAGTTAACTATTTTCTTTCACATGGTTTAACCAGCAGTTCAAGATCCAAACGTAATATACATGTTCCTCTAAAATTTTGTAATTTAAGTGTTTTACGCGAAAGATCAGCTGACATCAACTACCGTGCAATGGTCTGTCCATGTAAACCGGAAGTTGCTTTACTCCCGGCGCCACTATCGCTTTACAAAGGCGATAACTTAAAAAAAGTTATGTTGATACGTCTATAGACATATGTCTGTAGGATACGAATTACTTAAAGTAGTAAATATATGGCAAAGAAGTAATTCTAACAGTGTAGACAAAAGATTCTCGAATTTTCGAGGCGATTTGCCTATTGTCAAGACACAAGAAGAACAAATAAAATTACATGTTAAGGACGGTCACGGACGTACACAAAAACATAGACAATGAACACGTATAGAATGTATAGATAAACTAAATCTATTTAGTCTGTGAAAGGAACATAAAGTTATTTATATGTGTATTGAATAAAAAAATGATAAAAAAAACTATTCCGAAAGAAACAATACCTTTTCCTTCATATGGACTTGTTCCAGTGCTTTCCATATCACATCGTCTGTGTACTTAGAAAATGGATCCAAATTATACCTGAATTGATTGACAAACCGTCAGATGACAGAAGGAGCACAACACACATGGTCATAGCAGGCAGAACACACTCATTTCAAAAAATGACATCATTTTTTTCTCAACTTCATAGATGTATTAAAACAATTTGTGCAAATAAACTGTAAACAGTGTAAATCCGCATAGCGGAATCCAACAAATGTCCCCTACCAGTGTTTGTCATATCCCGATGAAATGGCATCAATGCCTAAAATTGTTTTTTTTCAGACTACATGACAAAATACGTTTTAATGTAGATTCCCTTGATTTATCGGGAAGGTATAAGAAAAGAATCGGCAAATCGGAAATTCAGATTAGTATGGGAACGGAAAAAAATTACATAAAGAGTATAAAATAGGATTATTACCTAACATGCGGAATGCCATTTGAAATATAAAATCTTTTCACTGTTCGTGTCAACATGTTATTTATACATCTCCATAGTTAGAATTCGGAGATTGAAAAATTATTTCATTTCGTATATCCGCGAATTTAGCAAAATAAAAAACACATTTGAAATATTTGTATTCATATATTAGTAAGAAGTCAAAATAACCACTAGGTTTATACACATGCGCCATACCTGAGTGTACCAGTAAAGAGCACGGGGTCCTGGGGTATGGTAGACAGACGAGAACGAAGAGTTTTACGCGGGATGTGAGCGATGTCAACGCCATCTATATAGATATGGCCCTCCGAGAGGTCACTGAGGCGAAACAATGCCGCGGCCAAGGAAGACTTGCCTGGAAAATTATGCATCTTTCAAATACTTATTATGTTAAAAACAATCTGCTTGTGTTACACAACAGTACGTCACATCGAAGCCGTAGTAACATTTAGCATTGAATTCATATATAATTTAATTTTGCTTGTAACTAGCATTTTCATTGGATTAAAAATTACGTTTTTTATTATAAGTCCATATAAGAAAAAAAACATCACTGTTTGTAACGTCGTTCCTGATTGTTTAATCAGTTCATTGATTAGTCCCAAAATTAATCTGTAATTTTGAAGAGATAATGTTTAGTAAATTGAACTATAAGGATTAATTTTGATATATTTTTTATGTTATGTAGATATCAATACAAAACTCTGAGTATACATAAATTGCTTCGCGGTATATTTTGAGTACACTCAAGTTAATCCTTGAATAATCTTGAAAAGATTGTTTTGTATTTACAGGATAAATAATAAGTATAAAACAATACAACAAATCCTAAAAATATCAAATAAAGAAACGAAACTCGCTACAGAATAACCCAAAAGTACCAGAAGTAACCAGAAGTACCTAAAACATAACTCTTAAATACGTTTAACGCAATTAATATGACACAAGTATAAGTATTATATGTAGTATATTATGGGGAACATTTCTGACATCGAGTTATTCTAGGTCGCATTATGGTAACTCGACATTGCCAAGATACTTATGTCGAGCCTTTCACTTATATCGCGACATGTTAAGAAAATACGTCGGAAAATCGACTTGAAATGTCGACTTAACTAGCTGATGATGACGAGGGCCATGATAGCCAGCCATTATAACATAACTCAATCTTCCTAAATATGTCGACACATCGTGTTATAACACATTTTGACGACAGAAATATCTCAACTAGTCATGATATAACTCGATTGAACAAGTCGAAGGCAGAAATAAACCACTATACATGTAATCGTGTGTGTTTGTTTTAAAACCTTTTAACAGTCAATAAAATTAAATGACGTATCGGGGTAAGTAGTGAGGTAAAACCAACTGTAAAATCCAGAGGAAAAACACTACACCAACCTCAACCGCATTACGTACGTGGGTGTCAAACAACCCTGATAGAACACTACTCAGAAACATAGCATGACACACAGCGAAAGGGATTAGCCAACAGCGAATGCAGTAAAATGTATTCAGTGTATGTGTTAAATCTAAACATCAGATAAAGAGCATTGCTGCTTCTTTCTTTGACTGTGCCTTTATGAGAAATAAATCAGCTATGCCTGGTAGTAAACCCACTTAGAATTGTCCCTCCTGTCTGAAAAGATGGGTGATTACTGATAAAAAATGGATGATTTAATCCCCTGATCGTCGTCACATTGTGTCGTCATGAACGTATCAGTTATATGACTTATTATTGTAATTGTGGATTACCAGAGAAATGAGGAACTCTGGATGAATATTGTTTCATAGTAACATACCGGCGCCCGTCCTGCCGACAATGCCGACCTTCTGTTTCGGCTGGATATCGAAGTGTATGTTCCTTAACACGGGGTCCATATCATTCCTATAACGCATCAATACATTAGAGAAGATCAAACGTCCCTCTCTCGGCCAACTCTCGTCCGGTACCACTGAGCTGGTGTCCACTTCTGTGTCTAGTTTCTTATAAAATATAATAAGCATCATGATGAGAAACCTCCCGCTTATTCATTTCTCAAATAATTTGACTGTAAATTAATAATATTTTAATCATCTAGCTTGGTCTTATTTCGGCAAACTTAACTTCATTTATTAATGTTACATACATGTTTTAAATCTAAATGCGTTCACAATAATAAATAATAGACTCTTGAGTATGTGTAAGGATAAGAAACTGTAAATTACTTTTTTGTATTACATATTGCAAATTCAAAAGGAAACATAAATAAATTACGATAATGGCTAAAAGTAAAATCTGAATGATGTCATGATAATCCAGTCGTCATAAGTCGCGAAATCAAACGATTTACAGTATATCTTGATATCACAAACCACACTAAAGATGATGAAAAAAGTAAATTAGTTAGAATATAAATATTTATTTTTCATTTTTTTTATTCAGTAATACATGTAAATAACAATACATTTCCTATTCGCATATTTAGGGCTCTCATTCAATTTCCATATTTGTTATCGTTTAGATCAAATTTACCTCACTCTTCTCTCTTACCTAATTACAGATGTATTAGGAATTTGCACTTGCATACATTTCAATCATTCGTCGCATCCACTCAAAAAATTATATACAATGAAGTTACTTTGAATTAATTTCTACAACTGTTTATAAATATATCAAGGGAGAAAACTCTTACATAAAATAATCAGAAGGGAGACTTTCATTCCATTTCATTCAAATATTAGAGGAAAAAACCCCAACAACAACAACACATTTACGCACAAGGAACACCATATTAACCTAACTTGCACCACTCCCTGTCTCTTTTATACAGATATATATTTAACATTCTCACATAACCCATGTACTTATTGTTACAGTGATACTGCATAGAAATTTGGATTGTTTGTGTAATTAAATAATAATAATGATAATAAATATAGAAAGACACATAAAATCATTCTTTGAAGGACATTTTGAGAAATAAATATTCCAAATGTACAAGACATATAGAAAGGGAAAACCTTTCATAAATTAGAAATTATAAACCTATTTCGAAAAGAAAAAAATGTGAAAAATTATGAAAATTCACAGTATGATATATTGATGTGATATAGTTAAAATATTACTTAATCAAACTTAAACAGCCTTTACATAGATAATCTATGTAACCAGCCTTTACATAGAGAATATATGCTAAAGCCCTCGGTCTGATATTGGGTCCTCGGGCTGTTATGACATGTGATATGGATTTTGCCATGTTTTATATGGTTTTCATTAATTGACCACTAAGAGATAGGTTTTCCTCTCCGTATTTGGATTTCTCATCTTTTGCACAAAGTGATAAGTTGATTAGTAAGAAAACTTTAATGCGTCAACAGAAGTGTGTGTCTCTTTCTCCGTCTTGTCAAATGTTTTATTTACAGCTTCTTTTCCATGTTTCGTTTGTATATAAGATAGTTTAAGTCCCTTATTTTCTCTGCTAGTGAGTTTAATACACGTTCACCTTCACTTTCCATGATAATGCTGTAGGAACGCGTCTCTAAATTCCAATCTAGCAAGCATCTGACGTCCAATTTAGGCTACGTTAGTTTGACGTCAAAATCATGTAATGACGTCATCAATCAGTTCAGGTGTTCCGAATGATTCATGGTCTCGAAGAGAAACAATCACGAAGAGCTCCGAAAATCTTGATATGCATTTTTCGACCGGCGGTCTGATACGCGATATGCATTTTCCGACTTGCGGTATGATATGGGTCACGTGAACTTCTAAGTTGTGATAAATAAAAATACGAAATCTAGACACAATACTTACAGATTCGTATTCGTGAATTCGTTCAATGGATGTAAATCTTGCCTCGGTTTCATTCATGATCCTGACTATAAATTGCATCACAGAAACTACCTAAAAATAAAAAGATTTGTACAGTGTATTAACAAATAAATTATATTCTTCAAATTTAATGTTATGGTATCTAATATGTGGAGAGAAATTTTCTTTACAAAGTGTAAGAAATGCAACTTTTCAAAATTGCCACCAAATTTTGCAATTTCTTAAAATTTGTATAAAAATAATTCTACGAGCAATAAAAAGTTCTATTTGTTGACACAGATATCTTATGGCAACTTGTTACAAATTGAGACAAATTGTTTTTGAAAATCACAAAAGCTCTTTGATTAATTTTGAAACGAGACTTGAGCGAGACTGAAACCTCACCAAAGGAGATCCTTAAAGATAGCGTTATGTATTAGACAACCAAATAATGTGTTTTCATTACTGGGGCGGATTTATTATAAGTGCACCGAATCCTCTTCAATCTGTTAAAGGTGTAATGCATGATGTATTGCTGTAAACGCTTTATAAGACGAATGGATAAAGTTTATTTCAAGGATTGGAACGATAATATATCTTTAAGCCTGATATGGAAGAAGGTCAGAAAGACGAATGGATCTTTAATACGTGTCCTAAACTCACCCTGATGGTCAATGAGAGTGAAAGGGCAGCCAGGGCGGGAGCTATTGTTCCTTTAGTAAGGATCATGGTCAGCGTAGTTGCAACTATCATAAGAGAAGAAGTGACATCAAGCCTCAACTCAATCCAGCGCATGCTCCCTTCAAACAACATTAGTCCCGTCGACGTCACATCTGTAAACTTCATACAGCTATAAAAGACAGACTAGATGATCTATAAAATTTATCATGGTGAAATTGATAATTTTGACAGTTAATTCTGATATTAGATATACACAGTTGATAGTAAATGGTCTCTATGGAAAATATATATGGAACCACGTACTGTAAACCAACTCTCTTTCGCGGCTACTTAATTTCGCGATTTTGAATTCAAAACAAATTTCCGAAGATCAAGATTTACAGATATTGAAAATCACTGCAAATTCCTATCTGTATCAATCATGTAGATGTTAGTTTGCGGAGATAAACTTTCACGAGTTTATTTGGAACGCGAAATTCGCGAAAGGAAATCGCACGCGAAAGAACGTTGGTTTACAGTACATTGTATTCCGATATATAAAATAACATTACTTGACGATGAACTGCTTCTGTTGGTTGAATGCGACAATGGTAGAAATGCCTGTTCCGGAAGTGGTCACGTGATTAAGAAGTGGTGAGCGCGCAACGTTTTCAAATCGTTTAAGTTGTCTAGATGCTTCAGCGGAAACCCGCCTAAAGCCGTAATACACTAGCGCGACAGGTAGAAACGCTATCGCAATCCAGGGGAGATTGATAGCAGAGGTAACTAGTGACATTAAAATCAATAACGAAGTCTGAAGCAACATGTCCAGCAGATTGGGTAGAAACACGTCACCTGAAAAATAACCAGAGGGATATCTGATAAGATAATCATCTTATTTATTTTATTTTAAAATCATCTTTGTATCACTTCTGTATTTTAGAGTTACTTCCCTTTGTTTCATTCCTGAACATCAGAGTAACTTCCCTTCGTTTCAATCCTATATTTCAGAGTTAGCAGAGTGACTTCCTTTTGTTTCACTCCTGTGTATTAAAGTTACTGTCCTTCGTTTCAGTGCTATACTTTCAGAGTTATTTTATTTTGTTTCATTCATGTAAACAAGAAGGAACATTTATGATATCAAATGGTGCTTCCTGGATTCTATTTCTTTAAGTGGATGCATTAAATGTTTCAAAACTGTATACGGTGTGTACCATTAAGATATGCAATGCATGTTTGATTTCATATATTAAGTTAAAGCTTTATAGATCCGTTTTGCTGTGAGTTATATTTAGGCGGAACAAACCGAGGACTTACCTTCGTCCATATCTCGGGAGAACCGGTTGAGAATACGGCCCGGAGGGTTCGCATCAAAAAACGCCATAGGAGCTTTCATGACTTTATCGAGAGCTCGATTGTGTAATCTTCCAGACGCCTTTACCATTACCTACAATAAACAAAGCAGTGACATATTGTATTGCTATCAAATCTTATTAAGCTTTGGTTTTTGTTCCTGTAATTTTATTTTTACTATCACTTACATGTGAGACTGTGGTACGTACATGTTTAATTGTTTCGACATCTCACAGAAAATGCCTATTTCGTTCAAAAAAACTCAAGTTGGATCGATTTCAATAAATATGACTATGTGTGTTTAGATTGAGTGACTCATGGAAAAATATCATTGGTTTTTTTTACATATATATTATGCACACTAAATTCCATTCGGACTATTCTTACAGTAAGTCTTATTAGAAATAATTATCGAACGAACATAAACCATGTCAGTACGAACGTTGATGTTTTAAGTATATCCGATATGTTACCGTGGCAGCTATGATTCCTTTCAGCGACGTGAACACCATAATAGCCAGCATGGATGCCAGGTATACGGAGAGGTAAAAGTCTAGTATCCCCGCCTCCTCGTTCTCCGTGGGAACCACACTGGACGGTGACGGAGGATTTGTTGTAACGAACTGAGAGTTGTTAACACTCATGTTTCGTATAGGAATATCTACAGAGGAGGATGTCTGAAATAGCAGAAAATGTTTGATGCACTCATAATAAATGTTAGAGTTAGTGTTAAATAAAATCTCAGCAAAAAGTGTCAAGCAGAGGTACAGAAGAACATTTTGATTCTAAATCGCGAAAACAATTCACCGCGCAAAAGTAGCTACGCCTGAAGACACAAGGTGAAATCGCAACGAAAATAGTTGGTTTACAGTGCTGATCACTAGTTGGTGTTTTCTCCGGGGTCACCGGCTTTCCTTCACTTAAATATTACATTTTAACGCCAACAAACGAACTCATCATGTAAACATGCTTATCGTCTGAGATAAGTCCTAAAGAAATGTTTGATATATTATTAAGGTAATTATACATGCTGATATATAACATATTAGTTTACCGTTTGTCCTAACCAGATACTGAGCCACCAATCGCCGAACACTACAGTTCCCATAGAGAGAACGTACAGCAGTAAGATTGCGACAGCTACCGTGAACCCTCCAGCAGCATTAATGTACGACTTGTACGTCCCAAACGTCACCATACCTACCCCAGCACTCTCTTTCTCAGTCAGCTTCCCTACAGAAAACAATCAAGGATCTGCGTCAACACCTATTTACACTAATGAATAACATTGATATTTACATCATCAGATTACGTCAGAGTATTAATGTATTCCAACAAGTCCATGACAATGCTATGGCCAGGGAACACTGGAAAAACACTCTATTGTTCTATTCAAATATCTTCAATGATTGTATGCGCTTCATACAGCAAAAAAGGCAACCTCTTAAAATCAATTTTAAATATAAAAGTATGCGAATCTAGTTTGATTCGGAGTAGTTCTAATTGTTAAATTATAATAAGATGTAATAGGGTATATAATGGTGATCTATTTTGTATTTTAGTTTTCTTACTGCATTTGGATAAAGATAAACCATACGCTATATTGTAACAACAGACACCACCTTTGCTTTCCTTAGAAGATGAGCTGTCTTCTACACTTTTCCCTGAATCAACTTTAGATTCACCACGTTGGTCAGAACCCTGGTCTTCCTCGCTTCTATTTGGCAACGATTCTTCATTTCCTGGTAACAAAAAACACGATATAATTATAACTATATTGCATTATATATAAAGTGTACTTTTTAGACTAAAGCCAAAATTTGAATATCATTATTTGATCTTTTTGAGTTATTCCGTTTTTGCATTTAACATTTTCCCTTTATTGAATGTGACGTCATTAGCTTGGAACCAAAATGACGTCTTTCTTCCAAAATAAAATATGACGTTACACTCATAATAACATGACGTAACAATCTTCACCTATCCGCAATAAGACATATTACATTGTAATAATTCTTGAAACATTATGCAAATACAGAATTTTTTTTAATCTCCTACCTGTAGCGGCCGTGAATGCACTTGTAGCATGGAACTGCCCCATCATGGAGCTGTAGTAACCACCAGCCTCCAGCAGAGTCTCGTGTGATCCATGCTCGGCTATACGGCCTTCCTCCATTACCACAATCTCGTCACAGTGCTTCAGGTACTGCCAATAAATATAAATAACATGTCAAAAACAAATATATATTTATCAAATATAATTGACATTTAAATAACTGCAATAGATCTAATCTAATATTTAAATAGTATTGTCAATTAATATCAACAAACATAATGTCAAATATATTAAGAATTAATAATTGTCAATTAATAATCTATATAAATAAATTAACTAAAATACAAAAAATTGTTTTAAGTTGACTGGCTAATGGTTCAATAGTTGTTTCTTATGCAACATTGTTATTATTTTGTGTACTAAAGTATACCGTCGACAGAATGGCGAGTAAATATGTTTTATGTTTTAATCTTGTTATATCAGATGATTTATCATTTTTATATTTTTGTTCTGCTTGTAGCTGACTACTTTTTAAGGTAGCTTCTTCCATTAACAATATAGAAATCGAATGCTGGTTGAAAAATAATTTAAACCGGTCTTATAATGCCATGAAGAGTAGTGCTTTATTGATTCAAAAGTCTTAAAACACTTTGAGTCTTGCACATATTGTGAATTGTAAAACTAATTTGTCTTCAATAACATTCATACGTTAGAAAACTATAGAACGCAATAAGGACAATGAGAAAAGAAATAGTCTCCAAACTTACGAAAAAGTCGTAAGACTCAACCAATCATAGATGATGTTACAAAAAGGTACGTCAATTTTGATTTTTGATTGGTTAAACGAAAGCAAAACCTAAAGTCTAAAATAGGTAAGCTGGTTTCCTGATCCTGGTGTCAGATGTATTTTGTCTATTCTGTTTTGCTACTTCGACAACGAGAATATACGTTATGGTCCCGATTACCTGGTTTTATTATCAAGTATTCTAGCAGGTCTGTGGATCACAATTTTAGATAAACGCTGGACAATGTTATATCGTTCATACTTCAAAGTTCACGGGTGTTCGCGGAAAAATAGTAGCTTAGATTATATAGATAATTACATCAACATATTTTCAGTTAGAATATAAAACATGTTTACCTGCAATTGATGGGTAACTAATATGACGGTCTTTCCTTTCAGGGTCTTCTTGATGCATTTATGAAATAGATGTCGGCCCACGTGGACATCAACAGCGGACAGTGGGTCGTCAAGGAGATAAATGTCGCTTTTACTGTAGACCGCACGTGCAAGACTTAACCTCTGCTTCTGTCCTCCGCTGATATTAATTCCCTTTTCTCCAATCTGAAAATCGATTTTATATTTTGAATTATTCATAATTTGGTAAACTTACTTATATTACCGCTATAAAATTTAGCGTAAATGTCTTCTTTAACAGGTTAGCCCAATACTGAATTCATAGTATCACCTTAATGACTTTATAATGACTGATACTAATGACATACAAATTTAAATTTAAAATGAAGAATTTTAAAAAAGGTGATATGTAAATTAATTAAAATAAAATGTCGTAAAATGAGATTTTATTTCTTTTTATAAAAAATGAATTTTCAATGACTATCTAACTTCCAATGTTGCCGCAGAAAAGCCATACCTCTGTTGCGTCCCTGTTAGGTAACATATCTAGGTCGGGTTCAAGTCCACAGGCATAGATCACGTGTTTGTACCTGGTCCATAATTAATAAATTTCAGTATTTCAAATGATTTTTTGAAAAATCATGAAAAAATATCAATTTAATGCATCATTCTATGTGTTAGAAGTTATTTCAATTTTGATCAGTTATTCTATTTCTGCATGATAATTGGCTTATTGGATGTATATTCCCTTTTTTGTCTATTTCATATAACTTGTATGGATTATTAATACAAAAAATATCAATTTAATGCCATTCCTACTAACTATTAAAGGCTATTCAATGCGTTTTATTAATATAACTTTCCAAATAGAAAAAGAAGAATTATAGCATTATTTTTTTGTATATTTAGTTGTATAATTTATTTATCAAACATTTAAAATCTACATATTTGCATCGATTACCATTCTGGGTCGTATGTCTGGCCAAATAAAATGTTTTCCCGTAATGTACCATTGAAAATCCAGGCCTGTTGAGCCGCATACGCTACATCGCCCTTCACTGCCAAATGACCAATCAAGTGTGGCATCTAGTGTAAACATAGAGAACAACGACTTCAGTTATAATTATTCAATGTGGTATCAAGTAAAGAACCAGAAAAGAGATGTTGATTTTGGCATCAAACGTAGCAAATGATAAAATAAAATATTTATTACAATTTGTATCATAAAACATAAGTACTTTTTAATTTGTAATTTATCTTAATAAAAGTGCAATAATATTAATTTTTTCGTGTATTTACGGTGAATAAATAGTGCATGTTATGAACATTTATTTCTAATGTATAACTATTATATCCTTGTATTGAATAATTTATTGTTTGGAATTTATGAATTTTCCAACGTTTTATGTACCGTTATTAATTGTCATAGTAATAATTAAATCCGACTTCTAGTTTAAAAGAAAGTTTTTGATGCTGATATCGTATAACTGAAAAATTGTAGATGGACACATAATGAAAACATTACTAATCCAATTATGATATGACTTTTAGTATGTTTTGTCACAGTAACATCCTTTGTGTACAGTCATTATCCATAACGTAACTGTCGTTTTATAAAACTTAAAAAAATATCTTACCCTTCCAAGAATTGCAGATATTAGAGATGATTTTCCACAGCCCACGGAGCCGCAAATACCGACAAGTTGTCCCTTTAATAAAAATAGCAATATTCATCTGTGATTGCATGTATTAATAACAATGGACTTATAATAATATTTGGTGACAACTATTATGATCGCAATTGTTTTATAAATGTAAGTATATTAAGTGTATCTTTTTGGTTCGTTTTCACCAATAAGTGCAATTTACGCCGCAGTAGTTAACGATTTAAAAAAAATATCCATTCAAGCATTGAGCTGCATTCTGTTGGCAATTATGAGAGGATGAATGCCAACTCGACAACGCCAAACGTATTTAAAGCGTTAGCGTAACAATCTTATAATATATATCGAGATATTTTATGTACAATTCAATATCGTCAAGAACGGAACAGCTGTTGTAATGACCTACCTGTTTAACTTTCAGCGTAATGCAGTCCAGTAACAGAGAGGAGGTGCTGGCACTTCTAGACGATGCTAAAAGTATAAATACATTGCCGTCTCATTTTTAAGTCAGTGACACACTAGAATAGAATTAAAATAAATCATTTACAAAACACAAAGCCAGAATAAATTGAAGTCTTTATGGATCTGGATTCAACAACTTAGGTTGAATAAGCAAGTTAAGTCTTTATCCATATTGTTATTATTATAGCATTAATTACCTTCGCTTTTGTTCTTTTCCTTTTTCCCTTTCTTCGTTTTATCTGACGTGTTGTCCGGCAGATCTGACACAGAGCTCCACTGGAAAATGGCGTCTTCTATCTCAACAGCATTGGCGTTATCCTGGACTTCGGCACTGGGGGTCTGATATTCCTCTCTTAACAACAGTCTCTGAAGATGTGAAGCAAAATGGTTATTTGAAGCAATACTTACATAAATTATGGTAAAAATGTAGAAGTACCATATAACCAGATTTTTTGCATGGTTGATATTTTCGAAACATTGAGAAGCTCTCAAAATGTTAAAAGCAAATAATCGTGATGACTTCACTTTGACTTTATGAGACTGTTTTTACACCTACCTTCACACGTTCGAATGTGATTCTGGATTCGCCAAATGTCCGTGTAGCAAAGGGCACGAAAGAAACAATGACCCGCAGGAAATCCAGCGTCGATACCAATGCAAATGCCTTAGTAGTAACAAAATGGAAAAGATGTGAACAATGTTTTTTTAAAACCTGGTATCTACAACAATGTATATGTTTCTAAATTTGAAATATCTACTTTGGTAAATATATGGTAAATGAAACCAGATTTTTTCTCAATAGAATTATTGACTTTTTTATCATGATTTATCCATAGGTCCTTCTTTTTAATTCATTGATTGCTGAAGAAACAGGCAAAATAAAACAAAATGTTACTTTATTGGCATTTTTGTCTGGGTAACTTACGGTAGCTGCTGTAAGTTCGTTTCCGAATGCTCGGTAGGTTGCTATGGTAGCGACAGACGCTATAGAGGGCGTGACAGGTATAATGGCGTTTGTGATGGAATTGATGGTGGCAGCAGTAAGCAGGACACGCACCTCACTTTTCCTGATTGCTGAAAAAAGTCATAAAGTTAAATAATGCATGTGATAGCATAATATGCAAAACAGTTAAATTAATGCATGGAATGCAATAAAAAAGCGAAAAAGTCAAACTAATGTATATCAGAATAGGTATTACACAAATACATTCAATACAATAGTACACGTATGGCATTAACAGCACACACCAACAATCAAGTAAAATATAATCAAGTAAACCTGTAATGGCGGACTGAAAGGACTCCTCCCATCCATACATCTTAATCATCTTCATACTATTCAGTACCTCTGTCATCTTTCTTATCTGCATAACACAGTCATTTGAATATGACGTAAGATAGTTTGGCTATGACATTAAAAAGTATATTTTTTATCAAATAAATCATATGTGTATCTTTCAATGTAGTACATAATGCTGTAGAATTTTGAATTAAATAAAATGTACATGTATATTTAGTATCCCCATCAAAGGGATGAAGAGACAATAACAATGAATGACAAAAAAACGCGATTTCTTTGGCAACCCAGCTTTATGAATTCCTAGCCTTTAAGCAATTTCGTAAACTAAAATAATATATAGAAAAAAAATAAAAAAGGAACTTTCTTAAATTAAGGAATGTTTGTGGAACTGGGGGACCCAGTTCACTTACTCTTTTGTCTGTGAATGTTAAAGTTTTCCGTCGAAGTTTTGCTACAACTATAGTCAGTTGGGCCTGAAGAAAAGAAATGGATAGAAAAAAGAAAAATAATCAACGGTCACAAACACTCACGAATCATTCTCTAAAATGGTATATATATATATATTTATGTCAATACAGATAATTAAATAAGCTGACAGGGGCAATATAAAAAATAATCAATACAATCTTTAAAACTATACATACATAAATAAAAACATGCACTATACGCACATGTACACCATCGATTATGTGATAAGCTTACTTCAAAGCATTATATCCATGGTGATTACTCATGATTCCTCTCCACATATGTATGAACAAATAGCGGCTGTAAACTGAAGCTGTCGGTGTGTAGGACTGGACATTGAAGATAAGGTTTTTTCTTATATTTTCATATATGTGTTACCTTAGATATGCTTCGCACTTCGTGCCCTTCGGGCATTAAGGGCTGCGTCTTTATCATTGTTTGTTTGCACCACCAATATCAGAAGAAGACTAAGACAGGCTGATGTCTAATCCTAATGACACATAAATTCTTTTGTAAATAAAATATTTCGAAATTGAAATAAGCTGAGAGGGTAGGGTTGGGCAACACTGCGTTTGATGTTCCGACATATCACCACTAGTTTTCCACGTTTGAGTTATGATTCCATACCATTAGGCCTGTGGCGCAGTGTATTGTCAGGTTTATGTCAGTTTTGTTCTCCGGACACTCCGCTTTTCTTCTAATATCTAAACCTACCTCGTTTTTAAATTATATTTACTCTTAATATGACGTAAAACTTAATCACAAATATGCGTATCAAAGAATTAAAATTTTCCGGTGAAGATGATGCAAAAATGTTAAAAAATTGATGTTATGATACAACCTGTAGTTGATAACACAGGAGGAAGGTCCCGAGAGCAATGAAGCACCAATAGCCTATAAGGTAGTAGGCATAGGCCGTGCCAATGATGACGTATACAGGTAAAGCCAACAAGTATACAAACGATATACAGTTGATAAATACTCTCATAGAATCAGCACCAAATATAGTAACAATCTGGAAAAAACAGTAACAAAATATGTACAGGAGATAAATACTCTCATGGAATCAGAACCAAATATAGTGACAATCTGTAATATAATTTCAACACATCACAGCAGAATATTTGCGTGCAGGTTACAGAATATGGCTACCAGTCTTGCTAGAGTGATCGTACAATGATTGAAAAAAATAAAGACAAATTCAGATTCGTTCATTGTCTTCTCTGAAAGTAGGAGGTTATTCATTTGGTAAATTATGTTGTGACGGAAACACGGTAAGCTATTTCATGATCGCGATATTGTAAAAGTGAGTTGCTTAAAATATATTTAGTAGCTAGTAAGCTATTTTAAAGAGACCTCAACCAGGCGAAATGTTTTCACATACACCATTTGCAATCATACTTTGTTGTAACATCAATTTGTTTCAGATTGACTTTTTTTCTAATAAAACGACTTTTCCCTTTCCTCTGATGCTGCCTTTCCCCTAACTCTCCATAATATAACGACTTTTCCTTAACTCTATTGCTGTTTTACCCCTAACTCTCTATAATATAACAATTTTTCCCTAACCTTTGATGCCGTCTTACCCCTAAATATCTATAATATAACGTCTTTTGCCTTACGTCTGATGCTGTCTTACCCCTAACTCTCTATAATATAATGATTTTTGCTTTACTTCTGATACTGTCTTTCCCCTAACTCTCCATAATATAACGACTTTTCTATTACCTCTATTGCTGTTTTACCCCTAACTCTCTATAATATAACGATTTTTTCCTTACTTCTGATGCTGTCTTTCCCCTAACTCTCCATAATATAACGACTTTTCTCTTACCTCTATTGCTGCCTTACCCCTAACTCTCTATAATATAACGACTTTTGCCTAACCTCTGATGCTGCCTTACCCTTAACTCATTATAATATAACAACTTTTCCTTTACTTCTGATGCCGCCTTACCCCTAACTCTCTATAATATAACGACTTTTCATTTACCTCTGACGCTGCCTTACCCGTAACTCTCTATAATATAACGACTTTTCCCTTACCTCTGACGCTGCCTTACCCGTAACTCTCTATCATATAACGACTTTTTGCCTTACCCGTAACTCTCTATCATATAACGACTTTTTCCTTACCTCTGATGCTGCCTTACCCTTAACTCATTATAATATAAAGACTTTTCCCTTACCTCTGATGCTGCCTTACCCTAAACTCTCTTTACTATAACGACTTTCCCCTTACCTCTGATGCCGTCTTGCCCTTAACGCTCTTCAGTTTCAATATTTTCTTGTAGACAACACCTAACATTCCTGCTCGGAACCGGATCCCTTCCAAAACATAATTAGACATCAGGGTATAGCATATTTATTTGTGCTATGGTACTATGAGACATTATGTGTCATATAGCTAATGCACGCCTTGCATAATACTTAAATCATAAAGAAGACCAAATTCAGCTTCATAACTATAAATTATATAGTTTTCACTGCATTGTTATGACGTTATTGACCATGCTTTAACTGTATTTTTATGTTTAAAACACACGTACATATAGATCAAAATGTGTTTTAATATAATCTTATATTTTCATAGAAAATCTTACATTTTTTATACAATCTTATCTTATTTTTATATAAAATCTTACATTTTTATATAAAGTCTTACATTTTTATGTAAAATCTTACACTTTTTATTTAATCTTACATTTTATACATTCTTGCATTTTTATATAATCTTATATTTTAGAACAATCGTACATTTTCATATTATCTTTTATTTGTTACATGATATTACATTTTTTATATTATCTTACATTTGTTACAGAAACTTATTTTCTTTATCTTAAATTAGTTACATTATATTACATTTTTCACGGATAATGTTTCAACTATACTACCTGTCTGGACTCCGAAGAAAATCAGGAAAGCAAAGGAGATAGCTCTGAGCATCTGGCCGACCAGATTACCGGCTACTAAAGCCATAGCGTAGCCCAGGTCAGACGAGTCTGATTCCAGGTAACTGACCACGAGGTTCGTTATGAATCCCTTTAATAAAATACATAGAGGAAAATAATTCACAGTCTATAGGTTTCACACTATATAATAACTAATCATTTTATCATTCGTATACAACTGAAAATGTATCTATTTACATTAAGATTGGCTCTGCCTTAAAAGAATGTTTCAGAAGCAAAAATAATATTATGCATATCGTTAAGTTACTAACAAGATAAGTGAAACGTCTCAAATTATTTAGAAAATGTATTTAATTTTGTACTGTCCGTGCACGTTTTTGTTACCTAGTCGCTTCATAGACAATACCATTATCAATCAGTTGAATCATTGCCAGCGGTATCTGGTGAAGAAAATGAAATGTTGATACCGATCGTGTTATAAGAAATACCGAAAAATAATGTTCTACCTATGATAACAATGATATACTTGGATTACTTACACTCATGAAAAAGGTGAGAGTTGCATTCACACACACGATTAGTATCTTGATAAACAATCGCGTCTGTATGAACTTAAGCCAGACTCTGAGGAAAGACGAGCCCTTTTCTCCGTGGCTTGCTATCTCATTATCCCATATTTGTTCTAACCTGGAATCAACAAAGCTTGCACTGTTATTCATAATGATAATGGACAGTTCAACACACTTTATTGACCTCTATAAATAGTCGGAATTCAAAATTATTTTGCTAAATGTAAGGCAAGCTAATAATGTAAACCAACTGATTTTCGCACGAGATTAAGTTTCGTGAGTAATCAGAAACTTCGGAAATTAATCACCACGCAAAACTGTCAAGCATAAAATGGAAGATGTATATGGTTCTAAAACACGAAACCAAATCGCCTCGAAAAAGCAGTTAGGTATGAAAACACGAAATCAGTTCGATACGAAAATAAGTTGTTTTACAGTACTCGAAAAGATATACACAGCATTTTAACGTTTTGAATTCTTCTGAAACACGATAAAATTCTAACAAAATAATGTCGCTCACATAAGACGCATCGTTCCTTTTTAAGTATTAATAAAACGTTCAAAAGAAAAGAGAATGTGTAACTGACCTAGCCGTGTTGACGTCACACGACTCCCAGTCCGAGATATCCCATATATCTTCCTCCTTTAGAGCCTCGTCCCTGTGTTTGTATATCTTGAACACCAGTGAGGATATCCATGATATAGTGACGTAGGATAGAAATCCGACTTTATTTACAGGAACCTTTCCGTCTCTGTGATCACAAAACAATACATCAATAACATATATACGTATCTTACTTGATTAGGGACTGACCTCCTTTTACCTTCATAAACTGATGTTCAAACCTATAAACACTTAATTGGGAGTCAATAATATTTTTGGAAATCGAAGTATATTAACAAAAGGACTTATCAAAATAATTCAATGGCGAGTAATTGATATTTGGGGAATATACATTACATAAAAAGACAAAGCAATCTTCAAGTCTAACGTTAACGTATACTCTTTAATGTATATGACATTGAAAATTTTGTAAGAACTATATGGCGTCTATTTCAGTTTACAAAGGACAAAATTATACCACCCGTTTCTTGCTACTACGTTTATGCCAGTCGTAGACAGTGTAGTATTTAGTTTTACTACAAAGTATGCTATATCATGACCAGGAATGATAATGTGTTTACACTCTGCATGTATAATGAACAATGTAACTTTGTAATAAGTAAGTAGTATTTCAGATGTACTACAACAGGACTTGATGTATAGCAACTACCAGGTGTTCAGGTATTAACAATATATTGATGTTTGCTCAGAAAGTGATATTGAATTTTTCGTAATTGAAACGAGTTCAGTGAATAAGTTCATGTTATCATCGTTTTCGTTATATCAAAATTTGAATAATTTGATAGAATAAAAACATGATTGACTTTTCTGAAAAAAGAACCTTTATGAAATATAAATATCTATATTGTTTTAAGTATTGGATGATACCATTCGTATTAGTATAATTGATATAAAAATCACATACCGGGGTATACCATGTGACTATGTAGAAACTAATGACACTTACTTTGATGATGGACGAAATGGCTTCAATGTTTTCAGAGAGACGGAATACTTCCGAGAATAAGAAGAGCCATGAGTGAATTGAGACTCGGATAGCCCGCCAAGGTCTCGTAATCTGGAAATGTATGATATAAATACTTGAATAAACACATCTTACTAAGAAAATAATTATTTTTTATCTGTTTAATTATCTTTTTTTCTTCTTCAAAAATAGCATTTTTTCAACGAACAAAGAACAAAACAAATTCTTCCAAGAAGCAATTTTCCAATTTTCCGAATAACTTTTTTATATAAACATTATATACCTGATATCATTGCCCTCCATATCGGGGTCACCGTTGATAGTAGGATTGTCATAGGATAACTTTTCTTTCCTATCCGGGAATATGCTGAATTTCCGCAGCTGAGGCTGACCATCTTTGCTCATTTTGGTCCACTAGAAATAATAAATATATCTAGCCATAACTGGGATCTGTTATTTGATGATTTTGGATACAGAAAAACACATATTTCTAAATCGAAATTTTGATTTATAGACTACAAAATTATGTTTAGGTTTAGATAAAAGCATATATGAATTGGCCGGTTTCACAGTAATGAATTATATTTCTAGGTTGTATAGAACAATGGAATGTTTCACTACAATTACATCATCAATGTTTTGTTTTCTACTATATTTATTTAATGACATCGAAAATTTTATCATGCGAATATTACTAATGATATATATCAGTCTAAAATTATCTTAAATATAAACTCTTCACACAGATGAGAAGATTTACTATCTATGTATCTAATGTATATTTACCTCAAATTATCCAACCGTCGGTCCTGTTAAGCCATTTAGTAATACTGAAAGATTTAAAGCAATGAGGCCATAGGGCGGTTCATAAATACTTACATTATTCATCAATTAACTCACTCCTACATTATACTTCTCAGAAGGAACTCTTGAATCATAAAGCGTCCTAATTAATGACCATAGACGGGATGAGATGTATAACAATGTATTCAAACACAGACTCCCACCAAGTGTCGAAGACTTGTATCATTTGCGTCGTCACGAATCAGTCAAAAGTGCTCTGTACTAAATCTTTTAATTGACTATTCATAACATATTTATCATAGTACTGAACTCTGAATGTATAATATGGGAGAATATTTCAATTTTAATTTTTAAATATCTTATTGACAAATATATGTCAAACGTCAAAAGGATTGGAATATCCTTATTTCAGTTATCTTCTCAAACATGAAATATACCAAGAAAGAATTTATGAAGGTAAGGGGAGGTAACTCCCTGATACAAAATATTATCATTATTCTAAATACTTTGACTGCTGAGACAAAGCAAATCCAGGTTTTTGATTTACCTCAGTACAATAGCATTAATAACTACCATTTGTCAGCGGTGGAGTATGTTTGGAGTCTATTCTTTTCATATTTTCTATATGGCTACACATTAATACAAGTGAAAAGCAAAACAACTTCTTGATAAACGAGACTTCAACGAGACTGAAACCTCAACAGAGCATATCCTTACCGAAGTGATGTTGATCAACAACACAACATACTGTATCAAAAATCCTATTTAGTAAGAGTCCAGTGACAACACAGTTTAAGCGCGAATGATATTGCTAAAATAGTCCGGTGGCCTATGTAATTCCGTGGACTTTTCGTGATGAAGTTTGACACCATATATCAAAATGTTCAGTAGGCGACACTTTGTCAAAAAAAAAGGATAGAGTCAATTTTTTTGACCAGGTTGAGGGGTCAAGGTCAATGGTCAAAGGTCAAATGGTTTATTAGCTGAAAACGGAAAAAACTGGCGTGAGTGAGATTATATTTTGACTTTTAGAGCGCCTAACTTGATTTTTCTTCTTCAATATATGCCATATGTTTAGTTTATTTACAAAAGACTTTTTTGTTAGTTCATAATTGGAATCTTTTTAAAAAGATAAGATGGAGTTAATGTCAAAGGTCAAACTAGCTAGTTTCTTTCATACCCAAATGAGATTGAAAAATAGTGACATCAATCCATACAGATATTACGATATTATTATCAAAATTAACTCCCCTAGCAACTGATTTTATTCCCTAGCAACCGAAAAAAAAATTCATTTCGACCGCAAAAAAAAAGTCGTTTTCAAAAGTAAATTTCTTGGAAACGCAACCATAGTTGGTATTGAACATCATCAATGTTATGACATAAATATGCACTAAAAAATCTTATAACCCAAATCCGTGGTCAGGCATCCATTTTTTGTCAAATTACCAATTAAAATATGCTGTTTTCATAAATGTTTAAAAACGATTTTAGCATGTTTTTTTTATATATATATTTCATTCATATTGTGCCAAAATATACAAAATAGGTGCCAAATTTACAAATATATGCTACATATGGATGATAGCCCCATTACCGGTGATTTATTTAGAAAATTATCAAAATTTACCCCCTAGCAACTGATTCTACATCCTACAACTGAAAACAGACCTTTTCAAAAGTAATGTTATCGGAAATGTAACCGTTATTTGATATTGAACATCAAATTAGTGTTATGATATATCTCTACATGTATGCTAGAACCTCATAAAATAAAAATCAGTACCCTGGCAACCATTTTTAGGTCACCTAAAGGTATTATAAAACAATCCACTGAACATAATTAGCATACCTAATGTTAGAATAATAGGAATTAAAAGGTGATCTTCCTTTAAACATAAGTGCAGGCTGTCAAAGGAGGTATTATTGCATATTTGACCATATGACCTTTGACCCCTACCTTGACCTCGCCACATGGTCAAAAAAATGACACCATCATTTTTCCGAATGAGGATGACCTACATGTACTGAACATTTTCATATATGGTGTCAAACTTCATCAGGAAGTGCACACGGAACCCCCAAAACCCGATATAAGCCACCGGACTAAAATAGGAAGAGGGATTTTGCATCAAAGCCTGTGGATTTTCCCATTTCTATTATTCTACCGGCTTCCACGACGAGTATGACGTCACAATGTAGTACGGTGTTGAGTCTATGGGCGATCGTCAGGACGGTACAGTCGGAGAAGCTCTCTCGGATCGTCTCCTGGATCATAGCGTCTGTGGATGTGTCTATGGACGCTGTGGCTTCGTCAAGTACAAGGATCTGAAGTTTATATTTTCCCATTTCACTTGATTACCGGTAGATTTCTCATTAATATATCAAAACGTAACACAAAGATAATTTTACAGAAAGATATAAGCATCTTCTTTACTTTTATATTATTTCTAACAATACCTGTATTTTGGATTTTTATTTATCATTATTATTTACTTCTTTCCCGTGATGGATATTTTTATTTATTTATTGTAATCATCGTATTTACTTTTTCCTGTGATGATAAATTCTTTGTACAATGTTTTACTACCTTGTTTTGTCGGAGAATCACGCGTGCTAAATATATAAGTTGCCTTTCACCTGTCGGTCAATTTTAGCCGAGAAATTGTCAACATTAGATTCAAATACATCTATCTGATTAAATAATGGCGATAAAGTTAAAAACTCGACGTCTACAGGTAGAATAACATCCCCTACTTACATCCATGTATGTGTCAACGCCGAGTTTGATCGAAATATTTTTTGACGAGACATAATCGAAGGTCGGTCGTACCTGCTTTGGTTTCCCACACCTTTATAGAGGGACCTGCAGTTGCGGAAAAAGTCAGTCGGAAGGTGATATCTTTTCCGCTACAACAGTAGCTAGTATAAACTGTTGAGTTCATATCAATATGTACAGTATTTCAATACAGTATACCTTAATATAATCGAATCTTACGATATCAAATAGCAATTACACATTATAAGATGTTATCATTTCTTTTCTTGATATTTGTGTTATACGCTTATATTAATCAATATTAATCCATTGATTTGTTTAAATATGTTGAAAATAATGAAGGCGCAAAAATTGTATAAGATGATTTGGTTTATATATGCTCCACCGACGACAGAGTATGTTCTTGTATATAAATGTCTAATAAACACAAAAATAACAGAGAATAATTCATTTTGCTTTTGGTGCATGCACCATTAGTACTTCATTCTATATAGGACATTGTGTCATGGATTTTTTGAGTGCGTAATTAATTCTTTTCAATAATTTTACATGTATCTTGAAGTAAAATAGGAAGGTCAAATTTTCAATGGTGGTAATTTTGTAAAGTGACTTTTGTAACTAAAGAAAACTACTAATTCGTCTGCTCTTGATTTTGATAAAGAGCAGAAACCCTTTGTCAGCGTTTTACCATCTTTAAGTATTTTGATTTTTAATAGATTTACCTGAGTGTACCGGCAAAAAGAACAGGATCTTGTGGAATTGATGATAAGTTTGAACGCAAAAGTTTCCGTGATATAGATTCAATGTCGACGTCATCAATAACCACGTGACCTCCCGATAGATCCGTCAGTCGGAACAGAGATACACCACCAAACATTAGATTACCACGTAGATCGGATTTTCAAGTTGATAAGTAATTCTGCTGTCTTATCGCAAATGAAATGTTCTAAAAATGCATATTTGAAAGAAAAAAGGGTCCTCCTGCACATTTTTCGCACTTCATTCTAAAAAATTTTCTGCTGCGCGGAACATTTCCTTAAATGTTCAAGCACATAATGTTCAAACCTTTAATAGTAGAAATTCAATACATATGAACTACACTAAAATGTCCATTAAGGCCTAGGGATTCTACTTACTACATTTGTATTTTAAAAAATGTCTCTTAAAAGATTACTTTGTTTACATGTCTTAGCAAGACAATTAATTCATTATTATTTTGAGTTACAATACAATGTGCCGATGGTGTGAAGCCGGTATGTTCAGATCGAGCAGGGTTGCACAATGATATGAAATCATTAAAATACATGTAGATCGTTAAACTCATCTCAGCCATTCTAAATCGGATTTTTCCCGGGGGAGACCCCTGGACCCACCTAACACCAAAATCTCGCGCCTTCGGGCGCTCGCAAAATCATCAAAATACATTGTAAAACTCATCTCAGCCATTCTAAATATAAATATTTTTCCCGGGGAGACCCCCGAACCCATAAACAGCAAAATATCGAGCTTTCGGGCGCTCGCAAAATCATCAAAAATACATTGTAAAACTCATCTCAGCCATTCTAAATCGTAATATTTTTCCAGATGTCGACCCCCAGACCCCAAAATCTCGGGCCTTCGGCGCTCACACGCTAATTTTGCCAATTTGCGTATTCGTTAATTTCATTTTAGCGACCCCACTGTCTATAAATGTGTACAAGGATTATATTTAATGATATATAAAAAAGTATGTAAAGTATATTTGGTTGTGTGTTGAATTAATCTCCTCCTGTAGGTGCGGCGCGGGAGGGGGGGAGGGGAGATTGAGGACCTTTGCCCCCCCCTTCATTACGTTTCCTACGCCACTGGCATACGACGCACATAAATTATAATTTCACCTCCCGATATCAATATTCATTTGAAGAGGTTATCGTGAAAGGTCACGGCCTTATCATAGTTCCCATTTGTTGATAAACTTCTCTCGTGACATCTCGCGAGCTTCTCAATCTGGTCGTCTATGAATTCATTGATTGAAATACATTTACACATACACATAAGTTAGATACGGAAGCATATACGTGTAATCTAGCTTTTTTGGTGTTTATAGCTTGAAATTTTAACCAAAATGTTCTCGTCAAATAACGTCACGGCTTAGATCAAAATTTTATTACGCATTTGGTTGTCTGGAACGTTAACATTTCAGTATTCATGGAACAAAAATAGCATAAGTAATATAATGACCACAACACAGATATGTGTAAGATGGATAAATTTCAGTAAAATGATTAGGGGGCCTTAATTTTATAAACAGCTGTACTTTAGGTAAGTTATTTCATATCAGGAGAGTAAATACGGTAATTTGGTAAGTACGGTAGTGGAGCAAGTTCACGTGATCTGTTGCGCGGGAAATAGAGTGCCCGGATGATGTGACTTAATTCTCGTCTCCTCATCTTTTTAGGCCAGTAGAGTCAAGCCTTGATAATGTTGTTGTAAAGTAGTAAATAAGGATTCCTATTTCCATTTGAGTGCTATTAGGATTGTGTATAGGTGATATTTTCATGTATTTTGTCATTTATCGAAGCGACTGCGGCAGTCGGTCAGAAAGCACATGCATGGTTTAGGGAAAGCATGGTCCAACTCGATATTGGATTGTAGTGCTGTTAAAACCTGTACATATCTTTTCTGTATGACATGACAATTTTTATGAATAATAATCAATATTACCATTGTTTTAAAATATATTGTGTAGTCTGATGGCTCATATTCAGAATATCGAGTAACGGTTAATTTGTACAGGTGGTACCGACTAGTTTTCATTGCGAGTTATCACCCTTTACATGCTGTGTACATTGTTTACACAAAAGCATTTCAGTGTTTGTGTAGTTATTTACAGTTAGATTTATTATGTGGTTAGTTTTGATAATTTGTGAGTATTGGATCTTGATTACATACACATGTGTGATAAGCATTGGTTACTATAAATAATAGTCATTATAAGCCGAGACTTGGGCTTTACCAATTTGCTGACTTGCAAGTATATGAATTATGGTACTAAGTGTATATAGTGAAAGGTTGAGTAAGTATAATTGTAATCATGATTTATTACATTGTCTGAATTCTTTGTGTAACATTGTAAGTATAATGGAATTCGGATTAAGCTTGGTGATAATACTGACATTATGCCACATTGGTATCTTGGTGTTGCAGTGGGAATTCCAATTATAAATGCATATTTTATAATTAGGATGTATGGTAATCCTAGAGTTTGTACATTTTCGTGTTTTGTAGTTTACAATTTGTTCTGCAATTGTTGCGAATGATAATTTACATAATTTGATAAATATTCTGATTTTCAATTAGAATATTTAAGCATTCGGTATGCTGTGATGCGTTGGCTAATTAGGTTGGTCACACATTGGTCACATGCCATGTGACTTGTCACCTTGTCACTTCTAGTCACTTGTATTGATTTGTCACATACTAGTTTGGTATTATACTTGAATGGAGGCATATATGAGGTAAAGCGAGTGATATATGTTTAGTTGAGTGTTTTACTAGTCTAGTCACAGTTTGTCACATTTGTTATTTCTAGTCACATTTTAGTCACATTGTTGTCACAAATATCGGTTTAGGTTGATATAGAGTGTGAGGCATCAGGGTAAATGTAATACCTATGTGTGGGAATGTACCATCGAGTTGTCACATGTCACACTTTAGTCACATTTGACCTATTTGTACTTACTATCTTGATAAGACTGTTGTTATGACTCTGCATGGTTATGTCTAATGGTCTGCTATAGTTATTAGACTGCAATTTATTATCATTATTGTGATTGAATTACAAATATGTTGTAATTTTGGCAAAGAGAGTGCCCGGATTCAGCCATTAAAGACTGATGTGACTTAATTCTCGTCTCCTCATCTTTTCGATTCACCGCATGCACAGATCCCATGTAACATATGGAAGTTGGTAGCGAGAAGTTGGGGCACTTGGCTCGATAGACATTTTCTTTTTTATATATATATATTGTGTCAAGGTCTATAAATCGGACGACCATATACCACTACCCAGTATCCGAAAAAGTATGTTTATAATTAAACTGTATAAGATGTGACAATGGGAATGTTCTCAATCGACAGCCAAATATTTTATCTTTAATTTTGTATATGATATAAATATCACTAGGTATCCAGAATCATCGGAAAAAAGCCAGAATCTAACTGGTCGGACACTGTAGTGTCCTCCGAAAAACACGCTATGGCTCCAAATATCTAAAAAAATCTTAAATGATTAAATATTGGTCAGATGCTTACATATTTGAAATATTTGAATTCTGTCGGTTCGTTTGGTATATAATACTTCATATTTTAAAACATGACTAAATGCATCACGGTTAATGCTTAAGACCATATTTGTGGTTTTTTTTCTATTTTGCGTCTGCGTGCTGATAGATATTAGGTCTCTTGAGTGAAAAAACAAACACAAACATTTTTTTCCTAACTGGGCAATGTTAAAAGGTGTGTAACCGAGTAAGTAATGTTTCCTGCAATATTCATAGATATGAAGTCTATCAAAAGAAAATCTTTTCTAAATTTGATCCGTGAAAATATTTTTGTTTAGATAATTGTACAAAAATCAGTATCAGTATGAACAAAAAAAAACCTCTAATTCTTTGGCAAACCATTGTGTTTATTTTCTTATGTGTTTTTCGCCTTGCTGGCTGGTAGGTTTAAGAAAATCAAAATGATACAAAACAGAAAAAAAAAAAAACACAATTATGGCCTAAACCGCGAAGTACGTATTACGCGAAGTATCACCAATATCTTGCGACGAAAATACCCTTTTCAAGAGTAATTTTTTGTGGGAGCTAAAACAATGGAAATCTTCTTTTTCACATTTAAACAAGCAACCCTCTTATTTATGCCCTTATACGGTTGTAAAGCTCATGTCTCCATATACATTATGAATTTCATAATTCCCTACACGTATATTCCTAATCAAGCCGACCACTATTGTCTCACTTAATCGATACCTCGTTAACATATACCATGTATGTTTTGTTTCTCATTATCAAAATCATTTCAATATTTATTTTGATTTATATTGATTATATGAATAATGAGATGAAATATATGCTAAAAAAAACAAAAACAAAAAAACCGTAGTATAGAAATGAACTTGTCCACGAAATACATGTACATCTATAAAGGACATCTGTCTGTAACGGACAGATTCATCAACCCTATTTAGTGAAATGCACTATAATTGACTTTTGTATAAAGGACATCTGTCTGTAACGGACAGATTCATCAACCCTATTTAGTGAAATGCACTATAATTGACTTTTGTATAAAGGACATCTGTCTGTAACGGACAGATTCATCAACCCTATTTAGTGAAATGCACTATAATTGACTTCTGTATGAAGGACATCTGTCTTTATAGGACAGATTCATCAACCCTATTTAGTGAAATGCACTATAATTGACTTTTGTATAAAGGACACCTGTCTGTAACGGACAGATTCATCAACCCTATTTAGTGAAATGCACTATAATTGACTTCTGTATAAAGGACATCTGTCTGTAACGGACAGATTCATCAACCCTATTTAGTGAAATGCACTATAATTGACTTTTGTATAAAGGACATCTGTCTGTAACGGACAGATTCATCAACCCTATTTAGTGAAATGCACTATAATTGACTTCTGTATAAAGGACATCTGTCTGTAACGGACAGATTCATCAACCCTACTTAGTGAAATGCACTATAATTGACTTCTGTATAAAGGACATCTGTCTGTAAGGGACAGATTCATCAAACCTATTTAGTGAAATGCACTATAATTGACTTCTGTATAAAGGACATCTGTCTGTAACGGACAGATTCATCAACCCTACTTAGTGAAATGCACTATAATTGACTTCTGTATAAAGGACATCTGTCTGTAAGGGACAGATTCATCAACCCTATTTAGTGAAATGCACTATAATTGACTTCTGTATAAAGGACATCTGTCTGTAACGGACAGATTCATCAACCCTATTTAGTGAAATGCACTATAATTGACTTTTGTATAAAGGACATCTGTCTGTAACGGATAGATTCATCAACCCTACTTAGTGAAATGCACTATAATTGACTTCTGTATAAAGGACATCTGTCTGTAAGGGACAGATTCATCAACCCTATTTAGTGAAATGCACTATAATTGACTTCTGTATAAAGGACATCTGTCTGTAACGGACAGATTCATCAACCCTACTTAGTGAAATGCATTATAATTGACTTCTGTATAAAGGACATCTGTCTTTATAGGACAGATTCATCAACCCTATTTAGTGAAATGCACTATAACTGACTTCTAGATAAAGGACATCTGTCTGTAACGGACAGATTCGTCAACCCTATTTAGTGAAATGCATTATAATTGACATTTGTATAAAGGAAACCTGCCTGTAAAGGACAATTTTGTTGTGCTTTATTGACAGGTTTGAACAAAAAAATTTTCTATTTATGCTTGAAGACCTGACGTTTCAATGATAGCGTACAGCATTTTATAGGAAAACGTGCTTATCATTTTGGCGTAATCAATTTTAGCGCAAAATCCATTTATGAAGGAAATCACAATGATTGTTAGTGATGCGCTGAAATTACACTCAGCGCAGTCATATTTCAGAACAAAATTTCCGATTCGATAAATAAGATTTTTCATATAATACAGCTCTATATTGATATAGTTTAACGATATCGAACTTCGAACAAGAGCAAAATTTGAACTTTTTATTCATATCTGACAAAAAATTAATAAACAAAATGTAGTCACTACATATTATGAAACCGTGAAGTTGAGGAATCCGGCAAACTAATTACAACAGATAGAACGTTATGTTTTATCTGTATTAATTAGTGTGCTAAGACAATCAGAGTGCCTATTGCTTGCATTCAGAATGCCAGATGTTATATTGCGGCTTGTTTTGAAAACAGAAGATGAGAAAGATATTTTCCGCGGACATGAAATAAATGCTGGCAACTAAACAACGGAAAAAAACAAAAGGTAAGTATTGCAACACAAGATAAGTATTTACATCGATCAAAGGAAAGAATGGTCGTTTCTCGTTTTGTTTTCTTCTTTTCCTCTTTCTTTGAAATATTTAATATACTTACATAATGATACAGGAAAGCTTATATATGTCTTCAATTATTAAATTCAATATGGCTGCTGTCTGCCATGATAGATATTTCAGAGAGATTCTCCCAGTACTTCAAAGTCCATGGTTACTGCCTGCCAATCATCTTTGTTTTCTGATCAGTCCTACAATGCACCGAAAGGAAGCCTACATATGAAATGTGATGCAGAACCAAGAGTTCAGCGGTAAACACAGAAGATGGCGACCTGTCAGCCATCGTGTTATTGTATCGGCCCTTATATACAATATGCACAACTAAGGTCCAGTCTACACATGACATTTGAGACAGATTCCTTCGGTATCAAAATCTATAATATAAATCAGCTGACACTCTCGCTACATTGTCAATGTGGTAGTACCTTGCTTTAGTCAAATTCTGCCAATACCGTTTTATTTTATAGTCAATGCGTTCACGCATGCTTCATTGACCATATCAGGCAAAATCAGTAAATCACCAACGCTAAACATCAAGAAAAAAACCTTTTGCCAATCGCAGACCTACATAAACTGCCTTTGAAGATTACATAGAATACCAAACTGTCTCATCTATAGTTTCACACAGAACCTTTGATTTAGGTTTGTTAAACCATAGTGAAGGGTTAGATATAATGACAGTGGTGCTGAGTACATGTAGTAACCCCTTGACTATTACGGATGGCTAAATTTAGAAAATAAACATTATTCTTCGATTATACCAATCCACAATTACAATGTTAACGCGATGTTTCCATACAGATATTAAAAATGGAATACCAATATCTACATTTCGCATGCACAATGGAGTTTGTACGAAACATACAAATTGAAAATAGTTGTAAAAATAAATGCTTAAATGTCAGTTTTGTTATTTCAATTTTGTGTAAGTAAGTCAAACAAACAATAATAAATGATTTATTCAAGATTGATACCGCCATTTCAGTCAACCATCTTAAGTTAATTAATAATCGAAAACTATTTTCAAAAGTATTTGGTAATCCCGTCGCTTTATTATCTAATAATTTTGTGTGACATTTAACATATACGGCCTTGTATTTTATAAGTAAGTAAAACTGATATTTTTATCCAATATTTTGTGTAGAATTTGACGCTATCTTCTCCGCTATGTTGACAATTTTTTAAGTTTGAAAATGAGATAAATAAATTGTCAATGTTGGCGTTATGTGATTTCTGAAGGAACCATGAACATTTTTATACAATTTTATTTTGAGAAATGGCGGTAACAAGCTTCAATTATCAAAATCCAAGATTTTCAATAATGCAATATACATAACTAGGACCCAGGGGGAGTCTACATGTGCAATTGAAATATTTGTCATTTCAATACTTTCTGAAAAAAATAGCGACAACAAGAATTGTTTACAGACTTACGACATACAACATAATAATAATAATAATAATAATAATAACTTTATTTAAACGTCGATGACCCATTGAGCCAATGGCTCATCTCCCATGGGGTCGACACAAACGAAAGTAGATTAGAAAAGCCCAGCATCTGTTGACGGTATGATGCTAATATATACATATTTATTATTCATTTCAAACAGAATTTACATATGTTTAAAAGGAATAAAAAAACAAGCAATCTACAACGAAAGAATGGTTTTAAGATTATAATGGTAAACGGACATTCAGTCTAGACAATCAATGTAATATGTGTTGAGATAATAGTTTTAATATTTAAAGCATTACGCTAGAACATATCATTAGTCAGTGGAAATAGTAAAATATAATTATACTTTACAGGAAGAACAGGGATCCAAATTATCCGAATATTCTTGATTTTAATCTTGAAGTTTGATTTTAGTTGAACGCTCGCTTCTGTGAGAAAGACACTACAGGCATGTAATGGTGTCAGAATTCTAACAACCTACCTGCCAACCAAGAATCCAGAAAATCGCAGATTGTCAAACCTGGCCCAATCTTACATTTACCGTCATGTCTAAAACACCAATCATCTGAGTAAAAGTGAGTCAGTTCTACTCACACAACACAGAAAAACATATCATGGCCTATATCTAGGTAGTCTATGTCCATCCAGAGAGTGTAGCAAATAATCTAATATTTGGCGGAGGGACATTGAAGTCTCGAACACCCTTCTATGAGATACTCCAGAATAGACTTGTGTTTCCTCTGATGTAACGCCATCTAATATTGTTTTATTACACTAGACTTGTTGTAAAATTGAGTTATGTATGCTTCCTTAAGTTTTCCAACGATTGGAAACTCCCAACCACCGCGAGATCTGCATTATGTGCGCTACCTATGTATTACCATTTTTTTGCAGTTGTTGACCTTCAACCTTAGGTCAAATCTTGGAATTATTTATTGAATAGTTTGCAATTATGTGTTCCAAAGACCGTATATAATGTAGAGCTGGATGATATACGCGCGTCAATTTTTTTTAAAGTTACAATTTCATTTTAGCAGTTTTATTTTTTCGCAATCTGGCTTTATGGGTATAGGTAAGGGAATAGGCCTATGTGATTCAACTATTTCTCAAAGTTTTGCAGATCATAGTGTTCAATGTGCAATGAAATCGCGGAAATACCCAGTGAGAGTAACCAGTTATGCGGTATATAATATATAACTGATAGAACAGTTTTCTCATATTGCTATCAATATGAAAGTAGTTAATTAATAATATTTCATGCAATAACAAGGATTTATAGGAGAGACTCATAGATCCTGGTCCAATAACAAAAGAGTTACAAATAGTCAATATTACAGGTCCCTTACTCTATTGATGCTGTCTATTTTTATTGGCGCCTGTTTCTCCAACTCATTTGGAAATGTTTTAATAAGTCTAAAATGGAGTTTTTCATCAGCTTTATCAACATGTATCAGATATCTCGAATATAAAGTTTAATACTATAGTCAACATAAAACAGGATTTAATATAGTAGGACGACATGACAAATACTGGAACGGCAATTCTAGTCGTGGTATATCTGATCGAAGAGTAAATTCAGTTCTATCATTTTAATGACACGATCCAGCTGTTACCCGACATGTTATTCGTGTAGGATATTAACATCAGTAAACTATTTCATCAATACTTATATCAATGGCTTCATCAATACTTATATCAATGGCTTCTAAAGATATATGAAAGTGAGACCACAATTAATTGCGGTATCAGCATGCCTAACTAACCAAATAAAAGGGAATGGGACGGCGCTAAGGTCGGACACTAAATGCTGTGAAACTGATATGCGGGAATAACATGGATCGAATTTTCTGGAAATATGTGGACAAAATTCTCTTTCAGGCTAAGTCTGAGAAACAGAAACTTTTGGACCAAAACACAGCGTAATGTATATTTTGATAATTTTATAATGCGCAATTATATTTAGACAACAATGGATGTTTTTTGTTGCGAGAAGCATTCACTAGATACGACTAGTATCCCCCTGTACGGTATAAAGATTTAAAGGGCCCAGTTTCACGAACATTCCTTAAAGGATTTAAGGAATCCCTTTATTTAAAATTCTCCAGAGTAAAGCATTACAGAATTTTTTGAATGCTCCTTAACTTAAGGGTTTTCCTTAACTCAAGTAATGCTTTCCAGCGGAGAGTTTTAAGTTAAAGGATTCCTTAAAGTTAAGGAATATTGCAGAATTTTCAAAATGGCACGATAAGGAAAATGGCAATATGATAATACGGAGGTTTGAAAGAAAAATACTTTTTTATTTTGGGATACACAGGGCAGGGATATTCTACACAAACTGTTATAAAACTCTCCGGTAAAAGCCTTGGGTATTACTAAATCACATTATATTCTTATCATTTATATCCACTTATGATTATATTAAATTTTCATCACCTAGGAAGATGAAATAGAACCGGTTGCCGTATTGATGATCGTAGAAGGCGGCTGAATATGGAATCAAATTTCTACTTCTTCTAATTGAATTTCATCTTCTTAACGTTAAACTTGAGAATTCCACATATTTGGTTTGCAACTGAGAGCTTTCATTTATATAAAATGATAGGTTCTGTTCAAAAATAAAGGAATGACTTATTTGCCCATTGTGTCTATACTGTGACCGAAGTGGGTGTCCTAGTTATTATCTTTATGTTAACCCCTGCCTTCATTACATCCTGGGACTGCGGTGGCCGAGTGGTCGACCTATGACCTCCACCTATGTGTCCCGAGTGGAGTAGTTACCAGATACTGACCGGTGGTCGGTGGTTTTTTCCGGGTACTCCGTCTCTCTACACCAATAATCCTCAAATGGCCCTGTTAATAAGACGACGTTAAACTTAGTAAACCCAATCATTACATTCAAATCTAAATCTAATTACATGTACAAAAATGAATATGGTAATCCTTCATGAATTGATGTTATTAAAATTTACTATATTACATTTAACGCTAGTCACATTATATGTAAATCGTATATTGTGATAGATAGACTCTTCCGTTACTTAGTGGTTTTTCCACTGGAGATGGGTTTGCGTTTGTCCTATGTATTTAATTATCAACAAATATACCTTATGTTGTCATAACATCAGATAAAAAACATTTTCTGAAATTAAATGGCGTTGAAAATTAAATTGTTCGTTATTTAATTAATACTTTTTCTAATCGCCTGTTTCATTTTGAATGCCAAATGTAGTGTGATGTACACATTAGATAGACTAAAACATGTAATTACATTGTAGAGGCTTTACATTATGGCTATATGATGCGTGTTAGCTTAATGTGCAGTAAGGGTATAATAACCTATATTTGTAATTGTCTTACGAAATAATGTGTATTGAAAATATGGTTAAGCATACATGTATTATATGGCTTGATGAATTATTTCATATAATATATAAACCGAAATTCATACACTGTTCTCAATTGGTCAACATTATCAACATGAGGCTATTTACTGGCCTAAGTGATAAAGCACTTTAATTAATAAAAATATCATTGATCTGATTGAGTATCTGATTTCAGAAATAAAAAGGTTCCTGTCAATGATGTAGGCTTCTTTTCCTACATATCTTTGGGATGGCTCTCTCCACTTATTCTGAAGCTGTTCATGGACAGGAAGAAGGAGATCAGAGAGGAGGATGTATGGACCTGTTCTGATTTAGAGAACTTTGACATCAATACAGAGAGGTACTTAAACCCATCAATAAGGCCAAGTTGTTCAAAGGATGGTTAGGTTAATCATTGGTTCAAATTGATTTTTTTTTCTCAAACAACATTTGATAGAAGTATTCCTTTCTTTACCTACTTGTCCGTAATAGAGATAATATGATTACAGGTTTTGCAGCAAACGAGAAATAAAAATTTCGGTAATCTAGCTAATCACCTTTTGAACAACCGGACATCGCTTCTTAAAAGGTCAAGCGTTATCTACATACATGTACTATGTAATGTTTGCGTTTTCAGAGCCCTGGTAAGCCACATGAAATTAATACAAAATAAGTCAGTGCGTCGTATAACTTAAATTTACAATTAAGCAAAACAGCTTTATTTAGGAAATTAATAAGTCACAAATCATATTTGGATGTGTATGTATAAGGAACTGTACTTGTGTCATTTATATCTAAGAACGTAAATCAGGCTACATCCCGTCAGTATATGTAAAACATTAACATTAATAAATATATATAAATCCCCTCAGACAACTAATAACCGAACGTACCATGGTAAAAATTTATCTTATTTTTCGTTAGATTGGAGCCTATGTGGGAGGCAGAACTTCGGACTCATGGTAAAGAAAACAGTTCTGTCTTCAGACTGTGGCTGAAGTTTACTTGGGCTCGACTGCTACTCGCTTTTATAGGAGTGTGTTTGAATGCCGTTACATCTCTAATACTTACGGTCAGTACCTAGACATAGTAGTAAGTAATTGACTAATACTCACATAATTGATGTCTTTAATAGGAATTTTCATAATTACTTTCTGCGGTCTCTGCTTGTTTGTGTTATCGATGAAACAGATGATCGTTAAGTAGCATTCAGAACAAGATCATTTGAATTTATATACAATTATTAATAATTATTGGTGATTGTCTCAGTAATCAGGATTAAAATAAGGTTCCGCTCGCCTGAACTCAATATTGACATGTTTTGTGTGTATATTAGATGTAATTCATACTGTTTTTTCATGTCAGAGCCACGGGAAAGGTTTCTTTTATTTGTTTATTTTTGTTAATTTCTTTAAAAAGATACTGTTTTTTCAATATTTCAGGGTTTCTTGACAGAAGAGTGAATATTTCTTAATATCCAGGCTTATATGACAGAAGTGTGAATATTTCTATATTTCCAGGGTTATTTGACAGAAGTGTGAATATTTCTTTATATCCAGGGATATATGACAGAAGTGTGAATATTTCTTTATATCCAGGGTTACATGACAGAAGTGTGAATATTTCTGTATTTCCAGGGTTATTTGACAGAAGTGTGAATATTTCTATATTTCAAGGGTAATATAACAGAAATGTGAATATCTCTTTATATCCAGGGTTATATGACAGAAGTGTGAATATTTCTTTATATCCAGGGTTATATGACAGAAGTGTGAATATTTCTTTATATCCAGGGTTAGATGACAGAAGTGTGAATATTTCTTGATATCCAGGGTTATAAGACAGAAGTGTGAATATTTCTTTATATCAAGGGTTATATGACAGAAGTGTGAATATTTCTTTATATCCAGGATTATATGACAGAAGTGTGAATATTTCTTTATATCCAGGATTATATGACAGAAGTGTAAATATTACTTTATATCCAGGGTTATATGACAGAAGTGTGAATATTTCTTTATTTCCAGGGTTATATGACAGAAGTGTGAATATTTCTTTATATCCAGGGTTATATTACAGAAGTGTGAATATTTCTTTATATCCAGGGTTATATGACAGAAGTGTGAATATTTCTTTCTATCCATGGTTATATGACAGAAATGTGAATATTTCTATATTTCCAGGGTTATATGACAGAAGTGTGAATATTTCTTTATATCCAGGGTTATATGACAGAAGTGTGAATATTTCTTTATATCCGGGGTTATATGACAGAAGTGTAAATATTACTTTATATCCAGAGTTATATGACAGAAGTGTGAATATTTCTTTATATCCAGGGTTATATGACAGATGTGTGTATATTTTTGTGTATCCAGGGTTATATGACAGAAGTGAAAATATGTCTTTATATCCAGGATGGTATGACAGAAGTGTGAATATTTCTTTATATCCAGGGTTATATGATAGAAGTGTGAATATTTCTTTATATCCAGGGTTATATGACAGAAGTGTGAATATTTCTTTATATCCAGGGTTATACGACAGAAGTTTGAATATTTCTGTATTTCCAGGGTTATATGCCAGAAGTGTGAATATTTCTGTATTTCCATGGTTATTTGACGGAAGTGTGAATATTTTGTATATTTTCAGGTAAAATAACAGAAGTGTAAATATTTCTTTTTATCCAGGGTTATATCCTGAAGTGTGAATATTTCTTTATATTCAGGGTTATATGACAGAAGTGTGAATATTTCTTTATATTCATGGTTATACGACAGAACTGTGAATATTTCTGTATTTCCTGGGCTATATTACAGAAGTGTGAATATTTTTTTATATCCAGGGTTATATGACAGAAGTGTGAATATTTCTTTATTTCCAGAGTTATATGACACAAGTATGAATATTTCATTACATCCACGGTTATATGACAGAAGTGTAAATATTTCTTTATATCAAGGATTATATGACAGAATTTTGAATATTTCAATATTTCCAGTGTAATATAGCAGTAGGATGAATATTTCTTTATATCCACGGTAATACGACAGAAATGTGAATATTTCTTTATTTCCAGGGTTATTTGACAGAAGTGTGAATATTTCTTTATATCCAAGATTATATGACAGAAGTGTGAATATTTCTTTATATCCATGGTTATATGACAGAAGTGTGAATATTTCTTTATAACCATGATTATACGACAGAATTGTGAATATTTCTGTATTTCCAGGGTTATATGACAGAAGTGTGAATATTTCTTTATATCCAGGGTTATATGACAGAATTTTGAATATTTCTGTATTTCTAAGGGTTATTTGATGGAAATGTGAATATTTTGTATATTTTCTAGGAAATATAACAGAAGTGTAAATATTTCTTTATATCCAGAGTTATATGACAGAAGTGTGAATATTTCTTTATATCCAGGGTTATATGACAGAAGTGTGAATATTACTTTATATCCAGGGTTATATGACAGAAGTGTGAATATTTCTTTATTTCCAGGGTTATATGACAGAAGTGTGAATATTTCTTTATATCCAGGGTTATATGACAGAAGTGTGAATATTTCTTTCTATCCATGGTTATATGACAGAAATGTGAATATTTCTATATTTCCAGGGTTATATGACAGAAGTGTGAATATTTCTTTATATCCAGGGTTATATGACAGAAGTGTGAATATTTCTTTATATCCGGGGTTATATGACAGAAGTGTGAATATTTCTTTATATCTAGGGTTATTTGACAGAAGTGTGAATATTTCTTTATATCCAGGGTTATATGACAGATGTGTGTATATTTTTGTGTATCCAGGGTTATATGACAGAAGTGTAAATATGTCTTTATATCCAGGATGGTATGACAGAAGTGTGAATATTTCTTTATATCCAGGGTTATATGATAGAAGTGTGAATATTTCTTTATATCCAGGGTTATATGACAGAAGTGTGAATATTTCTTTATATCCAGGGTTATACGACAGAAGTTTGAATATTTCTGTATTTCCAGGGTTATATGCCAGAAGTGTGAATATTTCTTTATATCCATAGTTATATGACAGAAGTGCGAATATTTCTTTATATCAAGGGTTATACGACAGAAGTTTGAATATTTCTGTATTTCCAGGGTTATATGCCAGAAGTGTGAATATTTCTGTATTTCCATGGTTATTTGACGGAAGTGTGAATATTTTGTATATTTTCAGGTAAAATAACAGAAGTGTAAATATTTCTTTATATCCAGGGTTATATCCTGAAGTGTGAATATTTCTTTATATTCAGGGTTATATGACAGAAGTGTGAATATTTCTTTATATTCATGGTTATACGACAGAACTGTGAATATTTCTGTATTTCCTGGGCTATATGACAGAAGTGTGAATATTTCTTTTATATCCAGGGTTATACGACAGGAAGTTTGAATATTTCTGTATTTCCAGGGTTATATGCCAGAAGTGTGAATATTTCTTTATATCCATAGTTATATGACAGAAGTGCGAATATTTCTTTATATCAAGGGTTATACGACAGAAGTTTGAATATTTCTGTATTTCCAGGGTTATATGCCAGAAGTGTGAATATTTCTGTATTTCCATGGTTATTTGACGGAAGTGTGAATATTTTGTATATTTTCAGGTAAAATAACAGAAGTGTAAATATTTCTTTTTATCCAGGGTTATATCCTGAAGTGTGAATATTTCTTTATATTCAGGGTTATATGACAGAAGTGTGAATATTTCTTTATATTCATGGTTATACGACAGAACTGTGAATATTTCTGTATTTCCTGGGCTATATTACAGAAGTGTGAATATTTTTTTATATCCAGGGTTATATGACAGAAGTGTGAATATTTCTTTATTTCCAGAGTTATATGACACAAGTATGAATATTTCATTACATCCACGGTTATATGACAGAAGTGTAAATATTTCTTTATATCAAGGATTATATGACAGAATTTTGAATATTTCAATATTTCCAGTGTAATATAGCAGTAGGATGAATATTTCTTTATATCCACGGTAATACGACAGAAATGTGAATATTTCTTTATTTCCAGGGTTATTTGACAGAAGTGTGAATATTTCTTTATATCCAAGATTATATGACAGAAGTGTGAATATTTCTTTATATCCATGGTTATATGACAGAAGTGTGAATATTTCTTTATAACCATGGTTATACGACAGAATTGTGAATATTTCTGTATTTCCAGGGTTATATGACAGAAGTGTGAATATTTCTTTATATCCAGGGTTATATGACAGAATTTTGAATATTTCTGTATTTCTAAGGGTTATTTGATGGAAATGTGAATATTTTGTATATTTTCTAGGAAATATAACAGAAGTGTAAATATTTCTTTATATCCAGAGTTATATGACAGAAGTGTGAATATTTCTTTATATCCAGGGTTATATGACAGAAGTGTGAATATTTCTTTATATCCAGGGTTATATGACAGAAGTGTGAATATTTCTTTATATCCAGGGTTATATGACAGAATTTTGAATATTTCTGTATTTCTAAGGGTTATTTGATGGAAACGTGAATATTTTGTATATTTTCTAGGAAATATAACAGAAGTGTAAATATTTCTTTATATCCAGAGTTATATGACAGAAGTGTAAATATTTCTTTATATCCAGAGTTATATGACAGAAGTGTGAATATTTCTTTATATCCAGGGTTATATGACAGAAGTGTGAATATTTCTTTATATCCAGGGTTATATGACAGAAGTGTGAATATTTCTTTATATCCAGGGTTATATGACAGAATTTTGAATATTTCTGTATTTCTAAGGGTATTTGATGGAAATGTGAATATTTTGTATACTTTCTGGGAAATATAACAGAAGTGTAAATATTTCTTTATATCCAGAGTTATATGACAGAAGTGTAAATATTTCTTTATATCCAGGGTTATATGACAGAAGTGTGAATATTTCTTTATATCCAGGGTTATATGACAGAAGTGTGAATATTTCTTTCTATCCATGGTTATATGACAGAAATGTGAATATTTCTATATTTCCAGGGTTATATGACAGAAGTGTAAATATTTCTTTATATCCAGGGTTATATGACAGAAGTGTGAATATTTCTTTATATCCAGGATTATATGACAGAAGTGTAAATATTACTTTATATCCAGGATTATATGACAGAAGTGTAAATATTACTTTATATCCAGGATTATATGACAGAAGTGTGAATATTTCTTTATATCCAGGGTTATATGACAGAAGTGTGAATATTTCTTTATATCTAGGGTTATTTGACAGAAGTGTGAATATTTCTTTACATCCACGGTTATACGACAGAAATATGAATATTTCTTTATTTCCAGGGTTATTTGACAGAAGTGTGAATATTTCTGTGTTTCCAGGGTTAAATGACAGAAGGTGAATATATCTTTATATCCATGGTTATATGACAGAAGTGTGAATATTTCTATATTTCATCGGTTATATGACAGAAGTGTGAATATTTCTATATTTCCAGGGTTATATGACAGAAGTCATTACTAAGTACTTAGAAGGACTAGAGACGTCCCTTCCCTACGCCTTTGGTCTGGTCGGGGTGGTGGTGTTAGGTCAGCTGATTAGATGCTTCTCCTTCACAGCTGTACTGTTTTACGGAGCTCAATCGGGTCAGTTGTTGATCTAAATTACGTTTAACAGTTGGTTGGCTGAGTAAGCTTGATATCCTATTATCAGCTAAGAATTATTTATAGACGGATGTTTGACAGAACGAATATTGTAATATAAAGCGCTATCAGACGATATCCCAGTTGTTATTTTGATTTGCATATTACACAGTTATCTGCGCTTGCGGGTAGGTATGAGTGTGACGTCATGGGTTTGCGAGCTTAAAGTCATACTTTTTCGGAGAAAACGATGTGAATTGCGCTCACAAAATAATGAAGTATTAATCATGTCTGAATAACTGAACAAATAGTTTGATGTAATTATAATTGTTTTTTTTTATCAAATTCTAACACTATGATTTGCAATATTTGTTCACGCTTGATATCCATATAGGACATCTATGTGATTCTTAAACTCTTTTAAAGTTTATAGTGATATACTATTTTGCCCCATCCCATGTTTCCTGAAAATATTTAATATATTTAAACCATTTTTATAACTAGGATCCCGCTTCCGATCAGGTGTTATAGGAATGACGTACAAAAAACTGATGAAATTGAAAACCATAAATGGAAGAGTTGCCTCTGAGGTAAGAAGTGACAAGTTGAATTATAGGTTATGAAAGTATTTATTTGATTTTGCTGTTTGGAACACTATTTTGGTGGCTTCCAGTTTTGTTAAAGGGACAATTCAGTCTAAGAGATCATTAAAATTTGTACATATATCGGAAAAACCAGTTCTTATGGAAATGAGATCAGTCGGTTTTACTGTGATATGCCTGAAAAGCCCATGGCTGTGACATGTGTGTAGATGTTCAAACTCGCTCGCTGTTCGCCATTACACATTGTGGTCAAACTTCTTGTATGCCGAACCCTGTCCCTTGCTCGTAGAGTAATGCAACTTTTGTCTAGAACTGCTCAAATCGCTCAAACAGTAGTGTGTTTACCTTATTAGGTGAATTGTCTTGCCTAAAAATCATTTTATCGCCTTCTCAGTGGTTATGTAATTTATTTGTTTAACGTGCGTGACTTTGGCTCGGGTATGGGTACAGCGTCCATATTGTACCTGCTTAATCGTATTGATCAACGATTTGATATTTCAACGATATTAATTAAAATACTAAACAATGACGTGGAATTCGTCAATATTTTATGTTATATGTTTCATAAGAAATGTAGAACAATACATTTATGCCATATTTTGCTTCTTGGTTAGCCTGAGCGAATTGTCCCTTTAATTCAAGACATGTTGAAAGTATGGCTTAAATCTTTCTCTATAGTGCTTCAAATTTAAAACTACTCTGTCATTTTCCTAACAAAAGTATGCTTTATTACAGAAAGCTTAAGTTATTATTTGCATTTTTAAAAACAGTTCTAAAGTTTAAGGGTACTGATGATGTGTATATTTAAGAAGGATAAAAATATGTTACAGTCTAAGAAGCATATTAATGATATATTTGTGTAAATGTATTATAACGATGTCTATTTCGACACTTGTTATTTTTTAATTATAACAGTACTAATAATGTTGTTTCTATTTTGATATATTGATTATCTCTAGCTTGGACGATATGATGTCTATATATATATTGTGTATAAGCCTGAAGAAAACCCAAACCAAAAAAAGAAAAGAAAACATTTCGCTGAATTTCATTTAGTCCGGACACTCGAAGGGTTCTGATGTTGTTGTTGTTTGTATTTGTTTATAGATAATAACAATCTTTAGATCGGACGCTTTGAGGGTACTGATGTTGTTGTTGATTGTATTTGTTTATAGATAATAACAATCTTTAGATCGGACGCTTTGAGGGTACTGATGTTGTTGTTGTTTGTATTTGTTTGCAGATAATAACTATCTTTAGCTCGGACGCTCTGAGGGTACTGATGTTGCTGTTGTTTGTATTTGTTTGTAGATAATAACTATCTTTAGCTCGGACGCTCTGAGGGTACTGATGTTGCTGTTGTTTGTATTTGTTTGTAGATAATAACTATCTTTAGCTCGGACGCTCTGAGGGTACTGATGTTGCTGTTGTTTGTATTTGTTTTTAGATAATAACTATCTTTAGCTCGGACACTCTGAGGGTACTGATGTTGCTGTTGTTTGTATTAATTTGTAGATAATAACTATCTTTAGCTCGGACGCCCTGAGGGTACTGATGTTGCTGTTGTTTGTATGTTGCTGTTGTTTGTATTTGTTTTTAGATAATAACTATCTTTAGATCGGACGCTCTGAGGGTACTGATGTTGCTGTTGTTTGTATGTTGCTGTTGTTTGTATTAATTTGTAGATAATAACTATCTTTAGCTCGGACGCTCTGAGGGAACTGATGTTGTTGTTGTTTGTATTTGTTTGTAGATAATAACTATCTTTAACTCGGACGCCCTGAGGGTACTGTTGTTGTTGTTGTTGTTTGTATTTGTTTATAGATAATAACAATCTTTAGCTCGGACGCTCTGAGGGAACTGGTTTGTTGTTGTTTGTATTAATTTGTAGATAATAAATATCTTTAGCTCGGACGCTCTGAGGGAACTGATGTTGTTGTTGTTTGTATTAATTTGTAGATAATAACAATCTTTAGCTCGGACGCTCTGAGGGAACTGATGTTGTTGTTGTTTGTATTAATTTGTAGATAATAACTATCTTTAGCTCGGACGCTCTGAGGGAACTGATGTTGTTGTTGTTTGTATTAATTTGTAGATAATAACTATCTTTAGCTCGGACGCTCTGAGGGAACTGATGTTGTTGTTGTTTGTATTAATTTGTAGATAATAACTATCTTTAGCTCGGACGCTCTGAGGGAACTGATGTTGTTGTTGTTTGTATTAATTTGTAGATAATAACTATCTTTAGCTCGGACGCTCTGAGGGAACTGATGTTGCTGTTGTTTGTATTAATTTGTAGATAATAAATATCTTTAGCTCGGACGCTCTGAGGGTACTGATGTTGTTGTTGTTTGTATTTGTTTGTAGATAATAACTATCTTTAGCTCGGACGCTCTGAGGGAACTGATATTGTTGTTGTTTTTATTTGTTTCAAGATAATTACTATCTTTAGCTCGGACGCTCTGAGGGAACTGATGTTGTTGTTGTTTTTATTTGTTTCAAGATTATAACTATCTTTAGCTCGGACGCTCCGAGGGTACTGATGTTGTTGCTGTTTGTATTTGTTTGTAGATAATAACTATCTTTAGCTCGGACGCTCTGAGGGAACTGATGTTGTTGCTGTTTGTATTTGTTTGTAGATAATAACTATCTTTAGCTCGGACGCTCTGAGGGTACTGATGTTGTTGTTGTTTGTATTTGTTTCAAGATAATAACTATCTTCAGTTCGGACGCCCTGAGGGTACTGATGAACTCCCAGTTTTTTGTGTATCTTCTCGCCATGCCTGTCTATCTGATCGTCGGCACAGCATATATCTACTCCCTTGTAGACTTCTGGTGTTTAGTAACATTTGGCACATTTGTCACATTCTTCATCGTCCAGGTAAAGTTCCTATTTACTTACTTAATCTACTCTGAACTGCTTTTCCAATTCATACTATAACATACTCTGCTGCATATTACTGCCATCTACCTTAGAACGTTATGAATGTAGATCACATGTTTTTCCACGACGATGCACAGACAAATGATAGTTTTTAAGAACAATAAGATTTATAGATGAATAAGGTGTTGTTGCTTAGATAGTTGGAACAATAACGATGGTTCATACGTACTTGGGATTATATAATTTTGTCAATATGAATATTCATGCCGCATTGTTTTCGCCTTCTCCAAACTACCAATAAAACAACGACAAATGCTTATTTCAAATCATCATGAATGATATAACTCTATCATCACAATCTGTCTTCTAGGTTGTCTTGATTGAAATTATTTCGTTTCTACGAAGGAAAACTTTACTATGGACGGACATTCGGGTATGTATCTAAAATCTCATTTGACTGATGTTTATACACTTGATGCTTCTTCTATAGTACACTGTTATTTTATAGTATCTTTCAAAGTTTCAACGTTACAACGCATAACCCTGAATTTATCAATAACATGATAAACGATATTTTAAATTTGTCTACAGATTCGGAAGATGAATGAGCTATTAAGCAGCATGAAGCTGATAAAGATGTACGCCTGGGAGGAGTCATTCAAACATTCTGTATTAGGTAAACGTAAAACAAACTATGTATAAGGTAAATGTAAAATATTCTGTATTAGGTAAATGTAACAAATATTTTGTATTAGGTAAACGTAAAACAAACTATGTATAAGGTAAATGTAAAATATTCTGTATTAGGTAAATGTAACAAATATTTTGTATTAGGTAAACGTAAAACAAACTCTGTATTAGGTAAATGTAAAAATATTCTGTATTGGGTAAATGTGAAAAAAAATCCTGTATTATGTAAACGTATAACAAACTCTGTATTAGGTAAATGTAAAAATATTCTGTATTAGGTAAATGTAACAAATATTCTGTATTAGGTAAATGTAAAAACATTCTGTATTAGGTACTGTAAATGTAAAAATATTCTGTATCAGGTAAATGTAGAGACACTCTGTATAAGTTAATCTAAATATTCTGTATCAAAATTAATATAAAAACATTCTGTATAAGTTAAACGCAAAAACATTCAGTATTAGGTAAATGTAAAAACATTCTGTATTAGGTAAATGTAAAAACACTCTGCATTAGGTAAATGTAAAAACAATATGTATTATGAAAATGTAAAAAAAAACATTCTATATTAGGTTAATGTAATAACATTCTTTATAAGGTAAAAGTAAAAATGTTAGTATTAGGTTAATGTTAAAATATTCTGTATTAGGTAAATATGAAAAAAATCTGTATTAGGTAAATGTAAAAATATTCTGTATTTGTTAAATGTTAAAACATTCTGTATAAGTTAAACGTAAAAAAACATTATGTATAAAATAATGTAACCAAACCATAGTTAGCGTACTTATTTATCGAAAAATAAATTAGCGCAACACTGATTCAAACAAGTAAGATTGGCACAATGATTATATCGCCTATTGCAACATATATGAATCCAATTAATATACAACATAGCTTAGTGCTTATGGTTGGTTGGCACAAAAAACTGATCAAATTAGAATCATAAATGAAATTATATTAAGAAAGTACTGGTCTATTTTTTATTTTAACTTTTTTTAAACTATGTATTAATAATCATTTTTAGAAATATCGCAATATTGTGGTATATAAACAACCTAAATTGGTTGTTATCTGTGATGAACCTTATTATTATTGATCAAAACTTCGGACATGTTTTATATAAGGTGATTATTACATGATGTTTATTATGATTAGGTATAAGGGACACAGAAACTAAACCATTGCTTCTATCGACAATACTGAATTTGATTTGCAATGCTGTGATCCCGATGTCCCCGTCTCTGGCTATTGTAGCTACGATAGCATTATACGTTACCGCGGGAAATCATCTGACAGCCTCCACTGTAAGTTTAACACAATTACTAACTTACATCTTTGGATTTTGGTTTTGATCCTTCTCGATACAAGTATCGACAAAAATAAGAAGTAAGATTTAAATTATATTGAATTTACAGCGAATTTGATTCGCAATTCAATAATATTTTTCATCCTTTACACCACTTCGTCGAAACTTTTTTGAAAACTGATATTGTCTCCTCATGATTCGGACCTTTAACAATGTTCATTCTATTGCCCTGATATAAATGAACTATGCTAATCATGACTTCTATTATTTGAAATACTGATAAAGGGAGACAAACATTAGAACCAATGCAAACAAAAACCTTAAATGGTCCGTACATTCTTATATACTCATGTAGTTTAAATACTTTTCGAAGTGTACTTCTTACAGTTTATGTTCTATTTATCAAAATATCGGCAGTTACCTCCGAAACGTATCATGACGAATTGCTCATTATTTGAAGGGTATTTTTTAGCTTTTTAGTTTTTTTAATAAAGTGAATCAGTTCATCCTATCATACAATATTGGAACTAGAGAAAACGCATGCGCAATATAAGCATTTACTTGACACATTATTTGTTAAAAATAGTTCCCGTTCTAAAATCATATTTGCATATGATATCGTATTACATTTTCTTTTATGTTTAAAACCTATGGTCGTATTTTTTCGTTTCATAGGGAAAATGCAAACATGTTTATGGATAAAGGGATACATTAACTGCTGTTTCTTTGTTATTATTTATTTTATTCATTTTTAATTTGTTTGTTTGTTTGCTTTTAGTTTGTTTTATTTTACAGGAATAAAACATACTTCAACATATGCACGTATAATTGTATTTTCAAATAATTAGGATTAGAAATGTACCCCTACTTGCGAACATGTGTTTTTGTTTACCCACTTATTTACTGAATCAGTTGATGTAGTAAGTAAGCATAATAAGAGAAGTTGATTTATTCATATGTAAATAGAACATATGATGATATAATATAGGTTATAAATCGTATGTTTGTTTATTCCGTCTTTGCATATTATAGAGTTACCTCCCTTGAGAGTAGGAATCCGTTGTAACGTCATTATTTTGTGAATGAAATTCACATCATTTTTCTGAAAAATATGAGGTGACGTCATAATCAATACCTACAAACAACGGTAAATAACCCTATTATGAAAATACAAAAATTCTCTGAGGCAAATATTGTCCACAATACCGACAAATTGCGTCAATTGTTAGGATGCTCTATTTATTTTTCAGGCGTTTGGAATTGTTTCCACAATTCACTTCATGAAGATCATCGTGTCGTTTGTTCCTTTTGCCTCGCGGATATTTGGGGAAACTAGGATAAGTTTTGAAAGAATAAAGGTATGTATGTATTTTTTTAAAATATGGACATTATTGACGAACCTAGGTTTTCAGAGCAAGATTGAGAGCGACTGGTTGTATAAACCGCAGGTCGATATCATATTACTTCAGAATGTCCTGTTAACATAACACTATTGTTACCATTAAAGCATTGACGTATGATGACCATGGAACCGCTTATAAATGGAAATAAAACATAGGCATACATAAATATGAAATATCATAAAGTGTCATGTAGATTCACAATATATGTTTTATGAATACATTATCAGAATCGATGAACATGTCGTTTACATTTTCATTTCATCATCGCTTTAATTCTCGAATATCTTATGCACATTTATGTAGTATTTGCGATGCTTACAAAGTTCTTTGCAAAGCTTTTGAAATGAAAAGAAAAAAAATAGATAAAAATGAAATTACGTGTTTTATAATAAACAATATTTGCATAAAAAGGTTAAAATTGAACTGTTTACTTGCTTCAGGACTTTATGCTAGAAGAGGAGTTCGAGCCACCAGGGTGTGACGTCGAGGATAAAGAAAACGCGATCGAATTGAGGAACGCTGTGTTTATGTGGGATGGGGAAGGCCACAATAATCAATCTGAAAAGTCTAAAGGTTAATATATAAAAAAGAGACATAATTTCAAAAATTCATGAGACAAAATAATGATTCATTTACGTTTGGATACGATCCAATACATTACCTATATCATACTGTATAAAGGTTAAGTATTGTCGCTGTATTTTTGTTTTTTACTGAAATAGGCAAATATTACCACCAGCAAAATATTTAGAACCTCAGTGATGTACTTTCGAAGAATAGAATTATATGAATCAGTGAACCATGTAATTTAAGCTCTGTGAATATGTCCGGTATAGAAACCCTAATATAATGTCCCCGTGAATATAAAGCGGTCTACAATAGTTCTTTATTAAGATTTTTATTTTTGCTAATCTGTGATATGTGAGTATAATTTTTTTGAGGTTTAACCACTTATCAATGTTATTTTTGTTCAGACTCAAACCGTCACCTTTCGATGGCTTCTCTCGCCTTACAGAGTGTTAACCTGACAATCAGAAGGGTAAGGGAAACCAAATGTTCATTTTCATAATACAATGGATGCTGATTGTGGAGCTAATTAATTACAGTTTAGAACTATTCATACTTGTTAATAGGATATGTTTCATGATATTTTATGAACCAAATCTATTAAATGAGATTTTATGTTTCAATGTTCTTTGAACCAACGAATGATTGATTGTCATACACGCACCATGTTTTAGGTATCCCCAACATGAATGTTACAAACCAAAAGCATGTCTAATAGGATAGTCAGTACTTGTATTAACATATTTGGCCTTGATATAAAGATGTGATAACAGATTATACTTTATTCAATGTCATGCATGATAAATCCAGGCAGAGTCACCAGCTGGCAATCGACAGGTTATGACCGGCACCGATATTTTAAATAATTTTTTAATGATTAATATCATCTGTGTAACTCATTTCTATTCGTTAGAAATTTGAGGCTATTTTTTCCATAGACTGAATTGTTCGTCGAGCATGAAAAGTTTTTCGACGGGAATTTTAAAAGCGGCACAGTAATTGGCCAAACATAACTGTTCGCTAAGATAAATTATACCAAACTCAATTTGTTTTAATGTGAAAGTAAATAAAGCACGTACCTAAATGTCTAACTAGTACTTTATTGAGTTATCTAAACTTAAGTATAAACATTATTATCAATATCATTTGGGTTAAAGAAGTCATAGACAAAAGTGACACCAAAAGATATTGATAAAAATGCTTAACTATTACACAATATGATTGTGATAGGTCTTGCTCCGGACATGTTTTCTGTGTTATGAATTTGTATTTTTATGTAGTTAAAGTTACTAAATATATTGTACACATAATCATTTTGTATTTCAATAATTGATGGAACAGGACTTTGCATATTATAGAGTTAACTTCCCTTTCGGACGTTTATTGATGTGATGTCACGTGTTTGCGATAATAGCGTCATACTTTTCAGAGAAAACGACCAATCTCTCCCAGGGTTCATTGCGGTCTCCACATGAAATTTGGGGACAGCAATGTCCCAGGGAGGGATGGGAAACAACACGAGTTTCGCTCACATAATGATGACGTCACAAAGAATAACTTTAGTTTGAAAGACGGAATATCCTGTGTGTAATGCGTTTCATTCGTGTAGGGTAAACATATAGGGATATGTGGATCAGTCGGTTGTGGGAAATCCTCCCTGTTACAAGCGTTCATAGGAAGGGTAAGCTTTGATTTTATCCTACTAGGATTAGGGTAAACAGTCGTTATGTTGTTTAAAATAATTTGATTTACATGTAGGCGATTAGCTTTAAGTACATTTTCGTTACAGTTTACGTATATTTTACATTTTATTGTCCTTTCATATCATTAAGATTATTGTATGGATTAGCCAGTGTATTAGCATTATCTGGGAAGCACTTAAGCAATTAATTTTTGGTAGTTGTGAATAATAATACAAAATATAATATACATGATTGATTTTCCATGTATAGCATGTCTTTTTTGAAAATGTAAATGAAAGGAAAGTAGCGTTTCGCATGTAAGATGTAAATATTACTGAATATTGTATATAAATTCATCATACCAAATTGTAGTTTCATGTGATAAACAAAGTATAAAACGTAGATTTACATTCCAAGATGCCACAAATCACCGGCCATATTGCTGTTGATGGCACAGTGGCGTATGCAGCTCAACAGGCCTGGATATTCAACGGGACACTGAGAGATAACGTCTTGTTTGGTCGGCCATACAAGAAAGAATTGTACGTCACTACATCAGTGCATGTGTGTCTCGCCATGTCATGGCTCTCTTTGTGATAAAGATCAGCAATTAGTTGTGCACTATTCTCTTTATTGTCAGAAATGCGTTGCTTACTTTCACATCACATATATAAGTAAGTGTACATGTTATAATACTAAAGTTTGCTTTACTATGGAAGTTATTCTTATTTTGTTGAAGTATTTTTTTTATTTTGTAATTTAAAAATATATTACAAGTTCTCCTAGTACATTCTGCCTTACCAAGGTCCCATAGCAATAATTTGCTTTACTAAACTATTTCTATTCTTTAGATGTTTTTTCCTTCAAGACTTTAAATGAAATCGTGAAATACAAACTTTCACAAGAGACTATGTTTTACAGTATGAACAAAAACATTTAACAGCTGTTGATAATGAAATACACCATATTGGATGTATTTGGTTATATCTATATTACAGGTACACTAAAGTCATTTATCTATATTACAGGTACACTAAAGTCGTCCATGCCTGTGGTTTGGACCCAGATATCCGTTTACTGGCCAACGGGGATCTCACGGAGGTAACGTGTTAGAACAAACATTGTACATACTGTCCACTTAATCATACATAGTGTCTCCGGAAGTACGTGCATTTTCAATTGTCTATATTTAGGATTTGCTTTCGGTCATAATTCTACAATTCACTAGGTTTTAAACCTTGGTTACATTTACGTTTATATTTATATAACAAGGGTACCATGTTTGCATATTACAGATTTATCTACCCTAGCAGGTAGGTACATGTACTGATTGTTAAATCATGTTGCTATGAAAATAACGTCAAATGTTTCACATAAAAGAAACGTAGTTTTGCTCACAAAAGTAATGAAGTTAGGATCTAAACCTATCCGTAGGGAAATACATCATGATATGCGACATTTTGTCATAAAACCGTTTGATCAGGATTTAGCATAAATGAAATTAAAATTAAAATAAATTCCTCCATGAAACAGAAAATGCTCACTCTTCCGAAGCACCTTGCTTAATTTACTATGCATTTTTTAGGATATCGATATTGTTTTGCGTCGTTTAGTTTTGCAAAAGTACTGAAATCCTTGCAACTAATTATGACAAATTTTATAATTAACATGTAAGTATAATTAAGGTTGAATTGTGGATTTATTCCATATAGATCGGCGATAAGGGTATAAACCTTAGTGGTGGTCAGAAACAGCGTGTGAGTTTGGCGCGTGCTGTCTACAGTGAAAGCGAAATTTATCTTCTTGACGACCCACTGTCTGCTGTCGACGTCCACGTTGGTCAGCATTTGTTCCACAAGTGTATTGATAAAGTGTTAAAGGATAAAACTGTCGTCTTGGTAACCCATCAACTCCAGGTAACTCAAATATTAAATATAAACCAATAATTTTAGTGAACAATTTACATGAATAAGTTATCAGCACCATGGTAATACAGATATTAAGATTTGTTCTCGCCGATAATAGATGAAATTAAAATGCTATAACCTGAGTTGGTAAAGCATCGTGGTCAGAGGAAAAGCGAAAAAAAATTTCCGTCAATCCGTTATGACATTCTATATGTTCATGGCAGATATGGAATACTAAAGAGAATATATAAATAGTGTATGTATCAATATAGTAATAATATTATAATGTTATGATATGACCACCATGATTTACTGTTTGTTTTGTCTTGAACTTCAATCTTGCAGTACCTAAAACACTGTGACGAAATTTACGTGATGGATGATGGTAAAATAACGGAGCATGGTACACACGAAGAACTATTGGTACTGCATGGACAATACACTAAAGTTATGGAGCAGTATAATTCCAAAATGGACATCAATACAGCAGGTATTCCCTCGTTAATAAATCCTACTGTACAGTACTAGGCAAACGCATGTCATGTTGCTATGTAGAAGATCGACGGAATTGTTGACGGCCTACCATTTTGATGGGTTTGTTTGAGAATGTCAAAATGATTCAAAGTCATTCTGAATCCACTTCGATATCATATAGAATGTATGTATTATTCCTTGATTCACAAAAGACACTTTTGTTCCTTGTATATTATAAAATCCGTGTTTACCTATATAATACAATAAATGTTATCATTTGGGATTCTAAAATTTCTTCCATTACAGACGATAACAGCTTGGAGGATGATGACAGCGACGATGACAGCGGCGATGAATCAATAGCAATAAATGAAATGACAAAGCAGAATAATGTTAAGAATTCTATATATACCGCGCCGACCAACGCCAATCACGAAAAGGGTATGTAATGTTAGAAGGCCCAAACAAGAAACAAATATAAAGGCCCACTACGTTTCCGGAAAATAAAGTAAAGTATAACATCGAAATCTTCCCCAACACCAAACCAATTCAAAATTACATGTGTAAATCGCTGTGTTGTTCGCGGAGAAAGTTAACTACTGCACACTGATTAGGACGACGGCGGCTGACATGAGACGGCCCCGGATGGAAAATTAACATTTAGAGAGTAATAAAGCCATGTCCTCTGCTAATTTTGTTGGTAAATACTTTTGTGCTATTATCGCTTATTTTAAGTTTATGATCTGCGTCTCTCGTCATTGGTTTAACGACGTTTTTTTTTCAGAAATTCACCTAGCATAATTAAAACACACACAAGGTTATTGATGTCCTTTCATATCAACACATCATGAAATATCCTATCACAATTACTATTCTGGAAACGTTGTTATACCCTCCCCCCTACTTTAATGGGAGTATACTGGAATCGGGTTGTCCGTCTGTCCGTCTGTCCGTCTGTCTAGACGCAACTTTTTCCGGCGAACTTCTACCAAGATATTTAAAAGATTTTAATAAATTTTGGTACACAGAACCCTGACTTAAAGGGGAGTTGAGTAAACTATATAGAGTTCTGCAATGTCCCCTATTGTGGGAGGTATTAATAATTAAAAGGCCTAATTAGCCAGAGCGTTAGTTTTAGTTTCTATTGTTACATTTGACTGAAATTGGATAACAAAAATCGTACTTTCCATTCCAGGCATTTTGACTGATAGAGAAACTTCTGTTATTGGGGACATTACCATGGAGACGTACAAGAGCTACATCAACGCTGCTGGAGGCATGATAGTGACGTTGTTGGTACTCCTGGTGTACACGTGTACTATATCGTCTGTCTCCTTCAGTGAGTGGTGGCTAGGTATCTGGATTAAAGAGACGGTAGGTATAGTATTGGAACTGTGAAATGGAAATGCAATCTGTTTTTTTCTGGCAGTGATATATTTATTATTAATGATATAATTATGGGGCTTTAAGTTGAAGACAGACATTAAAGTTCCTTTAATGTTTTTTTTTTCACTTTCACTTCTCCCTGCATGCCTCGATGAAAACTAGGAAACTCCTATCACTTCATTTCCCATTTAAGTTGCATGGTCACGCACTGACCTCTGACCGGATTGAGAATACATTTTGACTTTTTTACGTTGTGACCTAGTTTTACATCGCTTCAGTTTTGAATGAACTTCCTATGGTGAGGCCACAGAGAGAAATGCTTGATAATGTGTTATTAGAAAGTATCAGTACTATATATTGATAATTTAGAAGAAAAGCTGAATACATGTACTTTGATGAAATGCTGACTTAGGCTCAAGCCCCCTAAAAATGCTGACTACCCAACGCAGTGAGGTTTACCACTCATCTAAGCAGACGAACGCGAATCATTACGATAATGAATAGTTCAATACACAATAGAAAGGATAGATTCCATAAAACCACGCCCAAACTGTAAACATTCTGAGTTTATTGACATTAGGCCTACACGTCTATTATCAACAAAACGATTCCGCGAGTGTCAAAACCCACAACAATGGAGGGAACAGCAAACATTTCAAATTGATGTTTTTCTCCCAAAACTACAATTGACAATGAAGTTAACGCATTTCAGGGATAACGCAGAAGTCTTCCAGCGACTAAATTTTAAATTAAAAACAGTTCATTGAGCTTCGAAATCATCGCCCATGTTATTGAACTGTATCGTAACCATGGACACAGTGGTTGGGTTTCACACCAGGTTTAGTTAGTAGCGAGGAAGGGGCAAAGTTTTTTAATTTTAATGTTATTGCTACTGCGATTGTTATCGTTGTTGTTGTTGACGATGATGATAATGATGACGATGATGATTGTGGTGGTGGTGATGATGATGATAACGACAATATGATGTTTTATTAATAGCCTCTGTATTCCATTTACAGACAGAGACAGTTAAATCAAAACTGTCATCCCAGAATAATATAAATGACTCAATGGAGAATAATGGAACGTCACACAATGTAACAACAAACACAACATTATTCTCCTGGGCAATGAAAGAGCTACAAGAAGAAAAGGAATGGTATTTGAGTGTTTATTCTTATACCACACTAGTAACAGTATTATTCACTTTCTTTAAAGGAATAACAGTTGGATGGGTGAGTAAATGTTGATTAGATGTGTTTAAAGTAAGTTAGTGCCGACCAATTTAATCGAAGTAAAATCTTTTATTAATCTATGTATTGTTTTATGTATTGTTTAAACCCTTATTGTCTCATAAAGTGATAAGTAATTATGGTGTTATATTTAAAATATCTTGTACATCCCTAATGTAGTTACCATAGTTACTTTTCGAAATATGCATAAGTTAAAAAAATTTCAAGATATTGTAATCTTTGACCTACTTTTGATTTTTGACAAGAAACAATAGAGCGGAATCTTCATTAAACTCAATAATTACTGTGAATATGCCGATACTTACGATGTATCTTTAGATAAATATATTAAGCACTGAAAGTTTTTAGGGAACAAATAGGCAAACAATGATCCCATTTTTTATTTTGATATGCATTATTCAGATGGCTACCTTGGCAACTACATCTTCACAGATACATAGCTATCATATACATTATATCAGTGAATATGAGTATGGTCCATTACTACATAGTTGATAATAGTAATTGGTAATATTAAAAGTCCTAAGACATTTTCTTCCAGGTGATGGTAAGGGCTGCTGTCAAGCTACACAACATAGCTGTAGCCAGAGTAATCCACGCACCCATGCGCTACTTTGACGCTAATCCAACCGGCAGACTTCTCAATCGGTTCTCCCGGGACGTAGAGGACGGTAAGTATATGAATTAAAACCATACCGACAATGATATTTTTATTTCTTATATAGAGACATTCATTCTAGATAGTCAAAAGGTCACGATTACAAAATGGATTATGGTGAGTGCAACATCTAACGGTTGTGTATATATAATTTGACAAACAAAAAACATTTTCCCGATTAAAACATATCGCTATATACATATTGAGCAGAATTTGGAAGAACATGTTCCCAAATACACATGCAGAGAAACTTTGTTATATTGACGTCAACAGAAATAATAAAACAATAATCTAGGCATGACACATATCCAAATTAATTGATTAATAAATTAAGTAGAGAATGTTTAAAGGCTTAACTTGTTGTTCGGTCCTATTGACGGTGCCATATTTTATTAAATGTTGATATGGAAAATATTATCTGATAATTGTCTATGATCCGGAGTACATATGTCTTCCTAGTTATAAATTAAATGAGTATTTTCTATGATCCAGCCGACTGGTTATTTCCGATGTTCCGCTCGTCATGTTTCATCCTAATTATTAATTAAAGGACTGTTTTCTATGTTGCAGTCGATATATTTCTCCCTAATCTGATGGACAATCTGCTCCAAATTCTAATCACAATAGTGGCAGCCCTCGTCACCACAGCTTATAACTTTCCGTTGTTTCTCATCGCTATTGTTCCCATCGGATTTTATTTCTACGTAGTAAAGGTGATGGCATCGTCGTCTATCCGAAATTTTAAGCGACTTGAAAACGTATTGAGATCTCCACTTATCAATCATTTGACGATAACATGCAATGGACTGAGTACCATTGTTGCTTACCACCAAGAGAAAAAATTCATCCGTGGGTAAGTTATATACCAAAATGTGCATTTAAATTGTATCCTCCGTACCGGAAGACGAAAAATCGCCCATCTTTTTCAAACTTTGATCAAACCAACGTTACCTATGTAACCAGAGCACTCCAGTTATAGATACACGTGTAACGAATAGGGTATGGAAATATTAGTAGGGCATTTGTGCACGATTTGAAACTTATTCCATTTTTTTTAATGAAAGAATCAGTTATTCAAATACATTGTGTATCGTAATTATCATCTTATCAATACTGGTCACTGTTTTATCGAAGTTGTAGTGAGCACTCGGACGCGACATCCATGGCTCTGCTGTTGTTTGAAGGCAGTATGAGGTGGATGAGTCTGAGAATGGACCTCGGTGGTGCTGCTGTAGCCATTGTTACCACTATTACCGTATTGTTCACCAAGGGCACCATATCACCCGCCTTGGCAGCACTCTCTCTTAGTATGTCTATCAAGGTAAGCAACATCAACATCACTTAGATAGGTAGGTTACATTTCTAAACGATTGGTAGCCATGCTATGTAGTATGTCTCTCAAGGAAGGCAACAACTCTTAGATAGGTAGGTTACACTTCTATACGATTGGCAGCCCTGTTATTTAGTATGCCCCTCAAGGTAGGCAACATCACATAGAAAATAAAGACAACAATTTCAAAAGATTGTCAAATCAGTCTCTCTTATGTACGTCAAGGTAACAAAACAGCATTTATATAGTTAGAAATATTAGAGATTGACCAGCCATGTTTCTCTTACTACATGACCAGTATGTCTGTCAAGGCAAGTAAACAGCAAAACTAACGATTCTGACAGTTCGTCAAAGTAGCCAACAACACTAAAAGAGCATTCTAAAGATTGGCACTTCTGTCCGTTAATATGTCCACTAAGGGATCCAATCGAATTTATGAACCATAGCTAACGATGTGTTTTTCTATAACTTTGATAGCAATAATTTACCGATCTTTACATTTCTTGAATCTAAACGTTAGTATTATCCTTAGTTATGATTTTCTAAATAATTCGCATGTGTTAAGAATTCGCGAATTTCAAAAAAACAAAACAAAAAAAACGCGAATATAGCAAAACGCATCCGCCCGCGATTTAAAACGCTATATTGTAGTTAGATCAAACAACATAGGTTTATACGCACATCATCACATGGACTGTGCCGTTCCATTGCTTCGCGTCGTGTTATTCCAACAGATGTTCAATTGGGTAATATGAGTTACAAATATTTCTAGTTTACGAATGAAGATAAAAGGTTTGCCAATCTTGGTAATTGTGAGAAAACTAGCACCGTGTAAATATTAAGCTGTGTCAATGATGATGAAGATCGTTAAAAGGATGAAATAATGATGTTGATGATGGTTTTTTTTTTTTCTTCTTATTTCTAGGTATCCTCTGTCATCCAATACTTCGCCCGTAATATCAATGAGACGGAAGCTAGATTTACATCTGTGGAACGAATACATGAGTATGAGGTAGGTATAGTTAATGTGACCAAGTGGTTTCTATAAATTTATGACATTCCATTGATAAAACAAAAGTTATATCTATTTTCATTTTTGGACTTTTTTTTATTATCACATTCTATTTTAGAGCCTCGTTATAGAGAAGGAGACCGGAAGTATGGAGGTGGACAGGAGGTGGCCTAATGATGGCAGGATCACTTTTTCTGATGTATTGATGAAATACCGTAGTGATATGGATCCAGTGCTTCATAACATCAGTGTTGACATCCTTCCCAGACAGAAGGTCGGGATTGTGGGTCGAACGGGAGCAGGTGACAAATTTGTTTGTCGATATGGGTTAAAACATAGCCAGTAGAAGACAAATATTACTTTCATACTTTTATTTGAAGGATGTCTTTTAACGAGTTTACTTGATTCCATAGCCTCTTGTCATCTATTAGTATAAATTTCTCCTTTTTCATTATAGTTACCTGATATCAGAGCAGACATATGTAAAAAAAACTATACTCGAATGTAGGAAAAGTTTCATTTTTGGTCAAACATTTTCCTTTTTCATTATACTTACCAGATATCTGAGTATAGATATGTGAATAACTTAACTCGAATGTAGGGAAATTTTGATTTTTGTAAAACAAACATGAAACATAGAGATGGGTTTTCCAAAACTGTTTAAAGAAAGATATGTTAAAATAAAAAAAAAACCGAAAAATTGTACCATCCAAAAGACTATCTACAGTATGGATTTGCTTGACCACTGAAATGTCTTGCTAAGGTCGAACATCAATATGAAAACATCATACACGTATACAATAAGAAGCAAAGTTACTTCCTTCGAACAATGTTTCTTTTTCTTTATTGTGTCTTTTTTATGATTGAATTTGCATAAACTGTGTTATAGTTGAACAGGTATTCTTTCAAATTGATTTATGAATCCTAGACAGCAAAATTATGTATCAAAGTCAAAACCCGATCTACGTAGTAATCTAATGTTTGGTGGTGTATCTATAGGAAAATCTTCACTGGCTGCTGCTCTGTTCCGACTGACGGATCTATCGGGAGGTCACGTGGTTATTGATGACGTCGACATTGAATCTATATCACGGAAACTTTTGCGTTCAAACTTATCATCAATTCCACAAGATCCTGTTCTTTTTGCTGGTACCCTCAGGTAAATTTGTTAAAAATTAAAATACTTAAAGGTGGTACACCACTGACGAATGGTTTCTGTTCTTTATCAAAACCAGGTTTTTTACTTGTTACAAAAGTTGCTTACTTTACACCATACCACCATTGAAAAGTTTGAGCTTCTAATTTTACTTAAAGATGAAATTAGGAAAAAAATATATTTAGTTGCGTCCCAAAAATAATCCAGGACACAAGATCCTATATGGAATGAAGTGCTGATTGTGCATGCACCAAAAGCAAAATGAATTATTCTATGTTATTTTTGTGATAATTAGATATATATATACGAACATACTCTGTTGTCGGTGGAGCATACATAAACTAATTCATCTCATGCAATTTTCGCGAATTCATTATTTTCAACATACTTAAACAAACCGAGGGCTTAGACTGATTCATATAAACGATTGGCACAAATATCAACGAAGCTTTTAAATTTGCGTTCGAGTGCTTATGTGAAAAATTGCATCTCTCGAATTTTAAGCGGTTTGCAGTACCAAGAAAACAAATGATGCCATCTTATAATGTGTAGTATATTAATAATGTACAAATTGATATGAACTCAATAGTTTATACATATGAGTATGAGGTTAACAAGATAAAGATGTTTATGTGGAAAGTTGATAATAAGTGTCCAAGCTTTAAGAAAAAACCTGAGGAATAAAGTTGATATCTTCTTACTCTTTTAACACTTTTTATCCAGTCTTTATTTTTCATCGAACACTTATGATGTTATATGTAAATATTCGTTAATATATGTTCTGGTAACGTTATTTTGTCATGGGGATATTACCGTACAAAATCTACTATTAACCAGTTGTCGAAAGGACAATCTAGCGCAATTACAGTAATTGTTTTTAAATCCATTTATCACGACTTTATCTAAGCGCAAACCTTTTCTGTGCGAACAGTTTTAAAACAAATGTACCGCTATTATATGTATATTTTAACTAATCTTATATTTGCATCCTTACAGATACAATTTAGATCCATTTGACACGTTTACTGACGCAAAGATATGGGATGCACTGGATCAAGTTCATATGAAAGAAAAGGTTTGTTTTAAAATCGTCTTACTGAAGCCATGATATAAGATTAAAGATGATCTTGCATTAAAATGTTTCTAGACGTTTTGGAATTAAGCTAGATCGAAACAAGTAGTTTTCATCATTATTATTTCCCTCATTTAGATTCTACTTCTTGATCTGAACCTGGAGTTACATATCGAGGAGAATGGAGAGAACTTTTCTGTTGGTGAAAGACAACTTATATGTTTAGCACGCGCGATTCTCCGACAAAACAAGGTAGTAAAACACTGTACAAAGAAAAACATTAATACAATAATAACAATGAATAAATATATATCCATCACGGGGGAAAAAGTAAATAATAATATATAAATACATATATTTTTCTGTAACATTATCTTTGTGTTAAGTTTTGATATATTAATGAGAAACCTACCAGTAATCTAGTGCAATGGAAAATATAAACTTCAGATCCTTGTACTTGACGAAGCCACAGCGTCCATAGACACATCCACAGACGCTATGATCCAGGAGACGATCCGAGAGAGCTTCTCCGACTGTACCGTCCTGACGATCGCCCATAGACTCAACACCGTACTACATTGTGACGTTATACTCGTCATGGAAGCCGGTAGATTAATAGAAATGGGAAATCCACAGGCTTTGATGCAAAATCCATCTTCCCATTTTAGCAATATGATTCGCGCTCAAACTGTGCTGTCACTGGACTCTTAATAAATAAAATTGTTGATACAGTATATTGTGTTGCTTTTGAACATCACTTCGTTAAGGCTCTGCTCTGTTGAAGTTTCAGTCTCGTTGAAGTCTCGTTTATCAAGGAGTATGTGTGATTTTCAATTGTCTTAATTTGTAGCCATATAGAAATTATGTCAAATAATAGACTCCAAAAGATACCCCATAGCTGACAAATGGCAGTTTTTCTCTATCAGAAACAGGAACAGACGAATTAGTATTTTTTCAGTTACAAAAGTTTTTTACTTTACACCATTACCACCATTCGAAAGTTTGGGCTTATATTATATATAGAATATATATATATATGTGTTAAAAATAATTAATTGTGTCCCGAAACAATTCTGTGGCAATATGTCCAATATGGAATGAAGTACTGATTACGCATGCAGCAGAAGCATAATAAATAATCTGTTTTATATCATTTGTTCGTGCTAATTAGACATATATACACGATTAAAGACCAATTATTGTTCAAATGATAAGTATCGTTTATGTTGGCGGTGGAGCACCTTTAAAGAAAGGATTCGATGTATGCTTTTGTAATAAAATGAAATACGCATATCGTGTACTGAAATGTTTGAAAGTTCCTTTTATCAGAGTTTGTTGGTTGATTTTGTCGACTAAAATGTATAGTTTACAACATCTATATGGATGATAAAATCTAAAAGGACTCGATGTATACTTTTGTAAAGTCGAATCTGCACAAACAAGCACTCCTTGTACCTAATATAAACACCAATACACATTTGGATTAGCTTGGCTATTTTGTGACAGAAATATTAACCCAACCCTGGGTACTTGCGTAACTACAATAAACAAATGTTTGCACATTTTGCCACAATTTACAAGAAACACATCAATCTCAACAGCACTACATGAGATTAAGTCCAATACATAAACACTTTTTCTACCACAATATGTGGTGTTATTCTAGTCTCAGGACATTAAATTAAAACAGTGCAGCTGTTGATTAACAATTTGTTTATACCACACGTGGTATAAACTCTGTACGCATTCTTATTGGCTGACACGTTGAACTTTGACCGAACTACTTATTTCGTATAACGTCATCATTGTTAGCGTTATCAATACTCTAATGACGTCTTTCTATGTTGTGATGGCCGCTGGACGTCCAGAACTGCTGTATGGAAAGCGTATGCGTCGTGGTCGTTGTGTCAAAATACGTGACGTTTTCATAGATGTTAAAAACATGATCTTAAGTACTAAAACTACATCTTGACGGACAAGAATTTCACTAATGGGTTTCGTAGATTTAACGTGTATGAAACGAACGTGATCTTGATAGTAATGGCTTGATGGTTATCTGGCGGGAAATAGACGATGCCGTGTCGTGCGAATCCTTTTACTTGTATACACGTAGTCCAACCTTGAGTTTCATTTTCTGGAAGCTTTTATGAAGATATTATAGTGAGTTAAGGGTAAGGCAGAGTCAGAGATAAAGGAAAATTCGTTATATTATAGAGAGTTATGGGTAAGGCAGAATCAGAGGTAAAGGAAAAGTCGTTACATTACAGAGGGTTAAGGGTAAGGCAGAATCAGAGGTAAAGGAAAAGTCGTTATATTATAGTGAGTTAAGGGTAAGGCAGCATCAGAGGTAAAGGAAAAGTCGTTATATTATAGAGAGTTAAGGGTAAGGCAGCATCAGAGGTAAGGGAAAAGTCGTTATATTATAGAGAGATAAGGGTAATGCAGCATCAAATGTAAGGGAAAAGTAGTTATATTATAGAAAGTTAAGGGTAAGGCAGCTTCAGAGGGAAGGAAAAAGTCGTTATATTATAGAGAGTTAAGGGTAAGGCAGAATCAGAGGTAAGGGAAAAGTCGTTATATTATAGAGAGTTAAGGGTAAGGCAGCATCAGAGGTAAGGGAAAAGTCGTTATATTATAGAGAGTTAAGGGTAAGGTAGACTCAGAGGTTAGGCAAAAGTAGATATATTATACAGAGTTAAGAGTAAGGCAGTATTAAATGTAAGGGGAAAGTCGTTATATTATAGGGAGTTAGGGGTAAGGCAGCAACAGAGGTAAGGCAACAGTTGTTATATTATAGAGAGTTAAGGGTTAGGCAGCATCCGAGTAAAGGGGAAAATCGTTATATTATAGAGAGTTAGGGGTAAGGCAGCATTACATGTAAGAGAAAAGTCGTTATATTAAAGAGAGTTATGGGTAAGGCAAAATCAGAGATAAGAGAAATGTCGTTATTTAATTGAGAGTTATGGGTAAGGCAGCATTAAATGTAAAGGAAAAGTCGTTATATTAAAGAGAGTTAAGGGTAAGGCAGCATCAGAGATAAGGGAAAAGTCGTTATATTATAGAGAGTTAGGGGTAAGGCAGCATCAGATGTAAGGGAAAAGTCGTTATATTATAGAGAGTTAAGGGTAAGGCAGCATCAGAGGTAAGGGAAAAGTCGTTATATTATAGAGAGTTACGGGTAAGGCAGCATTAAATGTAAGGGAAAAGTCGTTATATTATAGAGAGTTAAGGGTAAGGTAGCATCAGGAGTAAGGGAAAAGTCGTTATATTATAGAGAGTTAAGGGTAAGGCAGCATCAGAGGTAAGGGAAAAGTCGTTATATTATAGAGAGTTAAGGGTAAGGCAGCATCAGAGGTAAGGGAAAAGTCGTTATATTATAGAGAGTTAGGGGTAAGGCAGCATTAAATGCAAGGGAAAAGTCGTTATATTATAGAGAGTTAAGGGTAAGGCAGCATCAGAGGTAAGGCAAAAGTCGTTATATTATAGAGAGTTAAGGGTAAGGCAGCATCAGAGGTAAGGGAAAAGTCGTTATATTAAAGAGAGTTAAGGGTAAGGCAGCATCAGAGGTAAGGGAAAAGTCGTTATATTAAAGAGAGTTAAGGGTAAGGCAGCGTCAGAGGTAAGGGGAAAGTCGTTATATTATAGAGAGTTAAGGGTAAGGCAGCGTCAGAGATAAGGCAAAAGTTGTTATATTATAGAGAGTAAGAGGTGAGGCTGCATCAGAGAGGTAAGGTAAAAATTGTTATATTATAGAAAGTTAAGGGTAAGACAACATTAGAGGTAAGGCAAAAGTCGTTATATTATAGAGAGTTACGGGTAAGGCAGCATTAAATGTAAGGGAAAAGTCGTTATATTATAGAGAGTTAAGGGTAAAGTAGCATCAGGAGTAAGGGAAAAGTTGTTTTATTTGATAGAGTTAAGGGTAAGGTAGCATCAGAGGTAAGGAAAAAGTCGTTATATGATAGAGAGTTAAGGGTAAGGAAGCATCAGAGGTAAAAGAAAAGTCGTTATATTATAGAGAGTTAAGTGTAAGGTAGCATCAGAAGTAAGGGAAAAGTTGTTATATTATAGAGAGTTATATTATAGAGAGTTAAGTGTAAGGTAGCATCAGAAGTAAGGGAAAAGTTGTTATATTATAGAGAGTTAGGGATAAGGCAGCATTAAATGCAAGGGGAAAGTCGTTATATTAAAGAGAGTTAAGGGTAAGGCAGCGTCAGAGGTAAGGGAAAAGTCGTTATATTATAGAGAGTTAAGGGTAAGGCAGCGTCAGATGTAAGGCAACAGTTGTTATGTTATAGAGAGTAAAGAGTAAGGCAGCATCAGAGGTAAGGGAAAAGTCGTTATATTATAGAGAGTTAAGGGTAAGGCAGTATTAAATGTAAGGGAAAAGTTGTTATATATTATAGAGAGTTATGGGTAAGGCAAAATCAGAGGTAAGGCAAATGTCTTTATATTATAGAGAGTTTCGGGTAAGGCAGCATCAGAGGTAAGGGAAAAGTCGTTATATTATAGAGAGTTAAGGGCAAGGCAGCGTCAGATGTAAGGCAACAGTTGTTATGTTATAGAGAGTAAAGAGTAAGGCAGCAGCATCAGAGGTAAGGGAAAAGTCGTTATATTATAGAGAGTTAAGGGTAAGGCAGCATCAGAGGTAAGGGAAAAGTCGTTATATTATAGAGAGTTAAGGGTAAGGCAGCATCAGAGGTAAGGGAAAAGTCGTTATATTATAGAGAGTTAAGGGTAAGGCAGCATCAGAGGTAAGGGAAAAGTCGTTATATTATAGAGAGTTAAGGGTAAGGCAGCATCAGAGGTAAGGGAAAAGTCGTTATATTATAGAGAGTTAAGGGTAAGGCAGCATCAGAGGTAAGGGAAAAGTCGTTATATTATAGAGAGTTTAGGGTAAGGCAGCATCAGAGGTAAGGGGAAAGTAGTTACATTAAAGAGAGTTAAGGGTAAGGCTGCATTAAATGTAAGGAAAAAGTTGTTTTATTATAGAGAGTTATGGGTAAGGCAGTAAGGGAAAAACCGTTATATTATAGAGAGTTATGGGTAAGGCAAAATCAGGGGTAAGGGAAAAGTCTTTATATTATAGAGAGTTAAGGGTAAGGCAGCATCAGAGGTAAGGAAAAAATCGTTATATGATAGAGAGTTAAGTGAAAGGCACCATCAGAGGTAAGGGAAAAATCGTTATATAATACAGAAGTATATAACTATCTTTCAAAACTTAAAACAGAGAAAACCCCCGGACAGGATGAACTTCACCCTCACTACTTGAAAAACACAGCAAATTATATAAGCATATCGATAACAATCCTGTTCAATCAGATACTAACTACCGGGGATCTACTTCTAGATTGGAAAAATTGCAAAAGTCTGCGCCATATACAAAAAAGGTGACAGATGTGAAGCTGGAAATTATCGCCCGGTCAGTCTGACCTCAGTTGTATGTAAAAAAACTGGAAACCATTATAAGGGGGCACATAACGAAACACAAGAGGTCCAACAATTATTTTCTACAAAATAGTACGGCTTCATATCAGGAAGGTCCACTTCTCTACAAATACTTAAAGTTTTAGATAAATGGACACTTGCACTCGATATAGATTACAAGAAAACCTTCGATACAGTCCCTCACCAACGTCTCCTCAATAAATTAGGCGCATATAACTTCCCAAGTCAACTAATCACTTGGATCTCAAACGTTCTTATAGGAAGGTATCAAAAAGTTACAGTTTACGGGGAAGAGTTGACAAAGGTCACTTCTGGAATCCCACAGTAATTATAGTATCAGATTTAAGCTTTGAAAACCATATCAGCAACAAAGTTGGTATGTTACGTAGAAATGTGGACCCAAAGTTATTTGACACAAAGTTATTTATACCATTATACAAATCACTTCTCAGGTCCCAGCTATATTTCCCAAGTTTAATCTGGTATCCGTACAAGCAAATCGACCTGACAGAAAGTGTTTAACGACGTGCCACCAGATGCCTGCCCAGACTACAGTAATTGCCATACAAGGAAAGGCTGAAAACTTAAATTGCCCAGTTTATCATACCGGCTTATGTGTGGGGACATGATTGTAGTGATCAAATTGATTTCTGGATTATATGATAAAGAACGCTGTAACTGTATAAGCTTATGATCAGATATGGCGCCAAAACATAGTGCTAGAGGAAAATCAGAAAAACGAACTGTCAGAATTTGGAACTCTCTACCAGAATTTGTTATATCATCACCTAATATAAACTCTTTAAAAATAATTAAGACGAATTCTGGGAAAACAAAGATCTACTCTATAATTATAGAGCAGACTTATCATTATCAACTATGTTAATAATAAAAACATGAACACCTTAAAATTATCAACATGGAAATCTAACATTTCTTAAAAACTTTACTAACGAAACTTAATAGATTATTACCTGAAATGCTACATGTGCATTATATATCATGTATGATGGACGCGCGACAAGTAGATGCAAAGCTAGCATTTTTACAAAATTACAATACGAAACTATCTAAAATTCAATCTTTGCTTTCTCATACATAAAAGCAAATTGATGAATCCTGATTATTTGTTTTTGCTACTCAAGAAAAACTTCATTCAAATAAATAAGTTCATAAATATATGCATGAAGTTTCGAGGAAATTTTTTAACAAACCTGAATGGGGGTACGGGTTACACATTCAATTACGTGTTATGGCGGATCACTCACATTCACTCATTAACCCTAATTCTTCAGCAAAAAATAAAACAATAAGTTTTGATGGCCTTATGTATGCAAATAAAACTTAACAGAGGTTTGTCAGAGATATCATGTTTCTAAGCTTAGATATGCTGTTATACACACACTATATCCAAACAATTAAACTATATCTAAACAATTTAATAAACTTAATAAATAATAATAATAATAATAAACTTAAATATAATGTTTCTATAAATTGCCAAACACATAGCTCCGGCCAGTTTAAGCTGTTTAACTAAAATGGTATTTGAAGTTACTTTGGATAAATTGGTAAATCACAACAATTCAGAAAAGATTCAAGAAGATGCAGTATTTATTATTGTTATGTATGACACTAAATACATGTTGTTATTAGATAAGGGAGATAACTCCTATAGCTTTATCATTAATACATCCTATAAAGGTCTTAACATTGATTAAGGTTTTAGAACTTTCTAGAATATCATCATGTATAAACAAATATGTTTGTAAACATGTTGATTATAAGTAGAGATCTAGAATGATCTATTTCCAGAAATTTCTGTGTGTTTATTTGTGTACTGTTTTTAGTTAGATATTTCTAGAAGTAGAAGGTTCCCCAATATTCTTGAATTAGGGTTTAGCTATATATACTCCAGCTGTCAAAGGCTAATCAGAACTGTAATGAGACCTGTAATGAGACATATCAAGAATTGTACAGTGCCATATTAGATGCTATTGGGAGAGATATTGTGACTTTATCTGTGGATTATTACAACACTTTGTGTGGATTTATTCATATTGCCTGGAACTTTACAAATCATCTGTGGACATTCATTTTACTTGTGGATTTGTGATTATTGTTGATTTGAAACCTGGAAGGACCAAGGATTATACCAGGACATTCGCATACAGATAAGTAACATTTTAAATCATCGTATTACTCTTGTACCACCACCAATTACTTTAGTTGTTGTAAACCATCTCTGTATAATATTGTATATATAATTAAATTGTGTTTTGAATTTAGCTGCTGGTTTCTCATTTCTGTTATTCGTTCTTGTAACACTATATTTTATCATGAAAAGCTGTAACACTTGTTTGCACTGTAATGAAGTTATATAAATGTTTGATAATGAGGGGTAAAATTTGTTCAATATACAGAAATCAATAAAAAAGGGGGATAACTCCAGAACATTTCGCTTTTGTATATAGTTGTCAAAAGCGGTTTTTTAGATTAAAATTTAGAAAACTGTTTTGCTTGCTTCAAATCAAAAAATATTTTCCTGTACTCATTTTTGTACATAAATAATAAACATGTTTACAATATATAATTTGAATTAAAGTATCTGACACAAAAATTATAGGTCATCCTTGTTGTGTTGTTGTATGTATGACGTAGAGACACTGGTAAACTGCATAACTGTACCAATTTGGCATGGTAAACATAACTCGTTAGTACACAGCATCCATCTTGGCAGGTAACCCCGAAACGAGGCTTAGCTATAGTCTGTATCAATGAAGCGCTTATAGTATAACTAAAGTCTGTTTCATATAATGTAGCTCTAGTACATATATCTATGTATAACTCAACATCTCCCTTTCTGGGTATAATACGAGTAACTTAATTCTACATAAGATTTATCTCAACGTTTGACTAGATAATAATAACCTCTTTGGGGCAACTGATGCTCTACCTGAACGTGTGACAGTAATGTCACTCCTAGACCCTACTTCTAGATCTGAACCTTTACTGACAGTTGCATTTGACTTCGTTTTTGACCTAGGAGACCCAGTTGACCTAGATGTTTCAACTGGGGAATTGTTTCCTTCAGTCCATTTGGTTCTTTCACATCACACGTTAGGACGTCTCCACATCCACTGGACTGGGGAATATCTGGACTCATAGCTGGAGATTAGACAAGCTGTCTCCTGTTTCGTCTAATCTTTTCTGATGATGTGGTGACAGAGTATGAGCTACCATTCAGTGATTTGGTAATGGTACCACTGAGCCCACCACCGGAACCTTTTACTCACACTGTATCTCCGGGATGTAACTCTGAGCGTCGAACTGCACGGTGTGAACTATCGCAGTAGATTTTTTGAGATGTTCGATTAACCCGTTCTTGATCACGAATTTATTCAAGGTCTGGTCACTTAGAAGAGAAATTTGTTGGATTCCCCGGAAGTGTTGTTCGAAGTTTCCGGCCCATCAGTAGTTCCGAAGGACTGCAGCCGTTCTGTAGCGGTGAGCTAGTAAAGCAAAGTATGGATCTTGAGAGCCACTAAGTAGTCTTTTAAATGTTTGTACCGCTCTCTTGGCTTCACCATTCCCTTGTGAGTAATGGGGGCTACTCGTCGTGTGTTTGAACCCGTAATCTCGTGTAGATTTCTCGAATGTTCGACCTCATTTTGAAATTCCTCCTCCTCCTATTCTCGTTGATTTGAAGGGGCTCTGGAGATCGCCTCCACAGTATACAGAAATTTACCGGGTACATGGCGCATCATGAATCCATGGACCCTTGGGGGTAGCTCCGATATAGCCTTAGTTCCTAACAGTGAAACTAGAAGCTTGTAGTCTGTTTCAATGTGAAAATGTATACCTATGATCAAATCTGAGGACTTCTCACCCATCCATGTTACGGCTAGCGCTTCTTTTTCTAGCTGTGCATACCTCTGCTCTGTGGCACTCATTGATCGTGACGCGTATCCGACAGGCCTCCAAGCGTCCTCTCCGTTGTCCTTAGGACGTTGTAGGATAACTCCACCTATACCGTAGGACGAGGCATCTTAGTAATCGATTGGGGGTCATATAGTGACAGCACCTCAGTGGACTTGAGTTCTTGCTTTATGAGTTCAAATGCGCGTGCTTGAGGTGTGTCTCATGTCCACACGTTGTCCTTTTGAAGTAAGTCATGGATCGGTTTTGAGCTCTCTGCAATATTTAGTGAAAACCTCCCCAGCTAGTTGACCATACCCATAAATCTCCAGACTTCTGTTACATTAAAAAAGTACGAGTCTGTATTGTTTGCAACACATTGTGCTTCCATACCACACTTCCGAGATGAAACACGTGTAACATTAACTAGATCGTGCTCCAGACAACTTTAGGTGATCTCCGGCTGTAATAAAATATTAACCGAATCAACAATATTCAGATGACAATGAACATTCAATGTCAGTGCTTACGTGTTGCCGATTTAGACATTATATGCAATACAAGTAATGATCTTGATGTTAGTATCTGTTTTAAACCTCTTTCTTAAATTTTCTGTGACTTGTTCACAGCGTTATATTACTGTTAACTTGGATACTGGAACTGCCGGAAAAGGAGTAGGCCTAATATGCCGTAACAACTGTATCGCAGTCTATATTACGGAAAAGAACACTCGTATGACATCAAAATCTCAAATAACAAACTATTCAATGTTAACACTCTTATCAGATACTGAAAACGTATTTTAAAAGTTATCCTAAGCAAGGACGTATTGTACAGTTCGTGTTACGAACGCCAGAAGCTTATTATTCTACTGTAGATAATGTGTTGCTTCAATCTCTTGATTAATCAAATAAATATGACAAAAGCAATCAAATCAAGTTGGTGTACTGGTGTCAGGTCGTAAATATAAATAAGTGGACACATCAACGGCTAACTTCCCATTATATTTAACGACAGTACCGGGTTAAAGCTGACAATGCAAGTTAAAAAGCATGCATTTGAATTTTTTTTTTTTAAATGATTTTATTTTTTTTTTATAAAATTTTTTGGGGGGGGGTTTGTTTGAGACATTCCCCAGTTATGACAGTGTCGTATCAAAGGAAGTTGCAGCCATTTTTATTTTTGCTCTGCTTAGTTACCTTCACTGGCCAACCCCTCTATATAAAGCACGGGACTAGACACACGTGCGTCATCTCAAACATAACTTGTCTCGTATACACATGCCCCGATATTGCAAATAACAATGTCAAACTGAAAATAAACACTGCACTCACCTGACAAGGTTTCATTGAAATAATACATGAATGTATTGTCAGCAAAATCCCAAATAATATCCAAAACGAGCTAATGAAACACTTCAATATACACTAGGTTTTACACGTACACCGACACGTGTGTGTCCTTGGTATAGTAGGGCCGTTTTCGATTATACGGTTTGACTGATTGGACCAAGTCGTTCGTTTATTAATCAAAGACGGACCTGGTGATTTTATATTGTTTTCAGGCGAGCCTTGAAAAAGTCCTCACAGGCCTGTATCAAAAACTGCAGGTCCGTCAAGATTTATACTTGAAATAATGACTTTAACAAACGGTCGAACCGATTGTTCCAACTAAATGAAAACGGCCTAGTTGTCACTTGTTCGGGACAGGTATTCACGTGCACATGGCCAGTCGAGTACATCGGTTACGATAATATACGTGGAGATATATGGACGGTTAATCATTTGGATTTCTATTCATTTGTGTGGAAATTTTATTTTGACAAACATGTAAATGACAGCTTAGAGGATTTGATGTATTTTGTTGCCAAACAAGCCCCATATACCTTTATAGGTAAGTGTTTTGTTTACGTAATAGTAGGTGATACACAGTGGACAACTGTCAGGTGTGTATGTACGTGTATAGACTGAGCGCACGTGTGTCGATTCACGCGCATTATATAGGGGTCGGTGAGAGCACCGGATACAGACAGAGCGAAAAATAAAAATGGCTGGCCTTGATAGGGGGTTGTCTCATAAACGATTCTTGAAATAAAAGTGTGCTTAATTTTTTTAATCACAATTTAAAACTTTTTAACTTGCATTGTCAGCTATATATCGCTCAACAAAGTCGTACATTTTGACAATAGCTCAGCGTGTTTTACGCAACACGTGTGTATGACGTAACAGCGCCACCTGACGGCACCGTCGAGGTAACATGACCAACACCAGTGACCAATATATCTAGAGTGTAGCGACAGCTTGCCAGGCAATAGCAATATATCTAGAGTGATGTAGTGATCAACCGAAACCGTTCACACTATTATTGCGTCGACAGTAAAGATGTTCTACCGCCGACATAAACAATACTCATCATTTGAACAATAATTGGTGTTTAATCGTGTATATATATATATATATATATAATTAGCAACAAAAAATAATATATATATAAATAATGTGTTTTGCTTCTGGTGCATGCGTAATCAGTACTTCATTCCATGTAGGACATAATGCAACAGAATTGTTTCGGAACGCAATAAATAATTTTCAATATATATATAATAATAAGCTCAAACTTTCGAATGGAGTTAATGGTGTAAAGTAAAAAACTTTTTTTACTGAAGAAAAATACTAATTCGTCTGTTCCTGTTTTTGATAGAGAAAAACTACCATTTGTCAGCGGTGGAGTATCTTTAAGTAAAATCATTGAAGTAATAAAGTGAAATTTCATCTCTCTACAAAGTGTAAGCAATGCACCTTTTCAAAATGGTTGCTGAATCGATAATTTCTGTTTGAAAAATTCTCTAAGCAATACAAATCTATTTTTTGACATATTATTTATATGGCTAAAAATTAAAACAATTGAAAATCACACATACTCCTTGATAAACGAGACTTCAACGAGACTGAAACCTCAACAGAGCAGATCCTTAACGAACTGATGTTCAACAGCAAAACAATATACTGTATCAAAAATTTTATTTATTAAGAGTCCAGTGACAGCACAGTTTGAGCGCGAATCATATTGCTAAAATGGGAAGATGGATTTTGCATCAAAACTTGTGGATTTCCCATTTCTATTATTCTACCGGCTTCCATGACGAGTATAACGTCACAATGTAGTACGGTGTTGAGTCTATGGGCGATCGTCAGGACGGTACAGTCGGAGAAGCTCTCTCGGATCGTCTCCTGGATCATAGCGTCTGTGGATGTGTCTATGGACGCTGTGGCTTCGTCAAGTACAAGGATCTGAAGTTTAATTTTTTTTATATTTTCACTAGATTACCGCTAGGTTGCTCCTTAATATATCAAAACATAACACAAAGATAATGTTACAAAAAACATAAGCATCGTTTTTACTTTTATATTATTTCTAACAATTCCTGTATTTTGGATTTTTATTTTTTATCGTTATTATTTTCTTCTTTCCCGTGATGGATATTTTTATTTATTCATTGTTATTATTGTATTTACTTTTTCCTGTGATGATAAATTCTTTGTACAATGTTTTACTACCTTATTTTGTCGGAGAATCGCGCGTGCTAAGCATATAAGTTGCCTTTCACCAACAGAAAAGTTCTCTCCATTCTCCTCGATATGTAACTCCAGGTTCAGATCAAGAAGTAACATCTAAATGAGGGAAATAATAATGATGAAAACTACTTGTCCAATACTATCAAGTTTAATTCCTAAAAACATTTTCATGCAAGATCATCTTTAATCTTTTATCGGCCGTTTCATACCAAGATGATGGTGTTATTTTCGATTATTTTCTCTTTTTAGGAATTATTATCAAAAATAAATTCTTAAACTACCATCAGTATCACCATTAGATACTGTCTAAAAGCTTCATTATGACGATTTCAAAACAAACCTTTTCTTTCATATGAACTTGATCCAGTGCATCCCATATCTTTGCGTCAGTAAATGTGTCAAATGGATCTAAATTATATCTGTAAGGATGTCAATATAAGATAAGCTAAAATATACATATAATAGGGGTTCATTTGTTTAAAACTGTTCGCACAGAAAAGGTTTGCGCTTAGATAAAGGCGTGCTAAATACCTTATAAATATGCTTTTGAAAAAAATAATCACTGAAATTGCGCTAGTTTGTCCTTTCGACAACTAGTTAATGGTAGATTTTGTTTGTTATTATCATTATGACAAAACGTTACCAGTAACGTTAACAGTTGATATATTTACGAATATTTACATATTTCATAACAAGTATTCGATGAAAAATAAAGACTGGATAAAAGTGTTAAAAAAGAGCAAGAAGATATCAACTTTATTCCTCAGATTTTTTTTCTTAAAGCTTGGATATTTATTAATTAACTTTTCACATCACCTCATACCTTTAGCATATATGTATAAACTGTTGCATTCATATCAATGTGTACCGTATTTCAATACAGTATACCTTAATATAATCGAATCTTACGCTTAATATAATCGAATCTTACGATATCAAATAAAAATTACACATTATAAGATGTTATCATTTCTTTTCTTGTTACTGCAAACCGCTTAAAGTTCGAGAGATGCAATTTTTCACAAAAACGCTCGAACGCAAATTTAAAAGCTTCGCTTTTATTTGTGTCAAACGTTTATATGAACCAATCGTATCCCTTGATTTGTTTAAATATGTTGGAAATAATAAAGCCGCAAAAATTATATACGATCAAATGAATTGGTTTATATATGTTCCACCGACGACAGAGTATGTTCTTAAATATTAATGTCTAATTAACACAAAAATAATAGAAAATAATTTATTTTGCTTTTGGTACATAGGACATTGTGTCATGGATTTTTTGGATACGCAATAAATTATTTCTAATGATTTTTTTCTTGAAGTTAAATTAAAAGCTCAAACTTTTCAATGGTTGTAATTTTGTAAAGTAAGTACCTTTTGTAACTAAAGAAAAATACTTATTCGTCTGCTCTTAATTTTGATAAAGAGCAGAAACCATTCGTCAGCCATGTACCATGTATTTTTATGAATTAATTTTTTTAAAAATTTACCTGAGTGTACCGGCAAAAAGAACAGGATCTTGTGGAATTGATGATAAGTTTGAACGCAAAACTTTCCGTGATATAGATTTGATGTCGACGTCATCAATAACCACGTGACCTCCCGATAGATCCGTCAGTCGGAACAGAGCAGCAGCCAGTGATGATTTTCCTAGATACACCACCAAACATAAGATTACTACAAAGATCGGATTTTCAAGTTGATATATAATTTTGCTGTCTAGGATTCATCAATCAATTTGAAAGAATACCTGTTCAACCATCACGCAGTTTATGCAAATTCAATCATAAAAAGGACACAATAAAAAAAGTGATTACACTGTTCGAAGGAAGTAACTTTGCTTTCTTAAGATATTACGAGTAAGATGTTTTCATATTGATGTTCGACCTTAGCAAGACATGCCAGTGGTCAAGCTAATCCGGACTTAAACTTTTGGATGTTACGATTTGTCGTTTTTCGTTTTTAAAGCATATTTTTCTTTAGACAATTTAGGAAAACTGGTCTCTATGTTTCATGTTTGTTTTACCAAAAATGAAACATTTCTTACATTCGAGTACAGTTTTTACATATCTCTACTCAGATATCAAGTAACTACAATGAAAAAGGAGACAAGAGGCTATTGAATCAAGTAAACTCGTTAAAAGACATCCTTCAAATAAAAGTATGAAAGTAATATTTGTCTTCTACTGGCTATGGTTTAACCCCTATCGGCAAACAAATTAGGTCCACACCTGCTCCCGTTCGACCCACAATCCCGACCTTCTGTCTGGGAAGGATGTCAAAACTGATTTTATGAAGCACTGGATCCATGTCACTACGGTATTTCATCAATACATCAGAAAAGGTGATCCTGCCATCATTAGGCCACTTCCTGTCCACCTCCATACTTCCGGTCTCCTTCTCTATAACGAGGCTCTAAAATAGAATGTGATAATAAAAAAGTCCAAAAATGAAAATAGATATAACTTTTGTTATATCAATGGAATGTCATAAATTTATAGAAACCATTTGGTCACATTAACTATACCTACCTCATACTCATGCATTCGTTCCACAGATGTAAATCTAGCTTCCGTCTCATTGAGCATACGGGCGAAGTATTGGATCATAGAGGACACCTGAAAATAAGAAGAAAAACAAAACAAATCATCATCAACATCGTTATTTCATCATTTTAACCATGTACATCATCGATACAGCTTAATATCTACACGATGTTAGTTTTCCCAACATTACCAAGATTGCAACACCTTTTATCTTCATTCTTAAACTCGAAATATTTGTAACTCATATTACCTAATGGACTTCTGTTGGAATAACACGACGCGCAGCAATGGAACGGCACAGTCCATGTGATTGTGTGCGTATAAACCAATGTTTGCATGATTTGCCTACAATATAGCGGTTTAATTCGCTGGCGGATACTTTTTGCTATATTCGCGGTTCTTTTATTGAAATCAGCGAATTCTAAACACCAGCGAATTATTTATCATAACTAAGGATAATAGATTCATAACGTTTAGATTCAAGAAATGGCAAAATCAATAAAATATTGCTATCAAAATTATAGAAAACACATTATAAGCTTTGGTTCATAAATTCGAATGGATCCCTTGTTGGACATATTGACGGACAGAGGTGTCGAACTTTTAGAATGGTCTTATAGCGTTGTTGACTTCTTTGATAAACTTTCAGAATCTTTAGGTTTGCTGTTGACATGCATTGACAGACATACCAGTCATGTGGTAAGAGATACAGGGCTGCAAGCTTTTTCATGGTCAGTATCTGATATTTGTAACTAGGTAAATGTTGTTTTGAAACCTTTGACGTACATAATGAGAGACTGGTCTGACAATCTTTTAAAATTGTTGATTTGGTTTTCTAAGTGTTGTTGCTTTCCTTGAGAGACATACTAAATAACATGGCTGCCAATCGTTTAGAAGTGTAACCTACCTATCTCAGAGTTGTTGCCTACCTTGAGAGACATACTAAGAGAGAGTGCTGCCAAGGCGGGTGATATGGTGCCCTTTGTGAACAATACGGTAATAGTGGTAACAATGGCTACAGCAGCACCACCGAGGTCCATTCTCAGACTCATCCACCTCATACTGCCTTCAAACAACAGCAGAGCCATGGAGGTCGCGTCCGAGTGCTCACTACACCTTTGATAAAACATTGCCCAGCATTGATAAGTTGATAATTACGATACACAATGTATTTGAATAACTGATTCTTTCATTTTAAAAAAATGGAATAAATTTCAAATCGTGCACAAATGCCCTACTAATATTTTCATAAACTGTTTCGTTATACGTGTATCTTTAACTGGAGTGCTCTAGTTACTTAGGTACCGTTGATTTGATCAAAGTTTGAAAAAGATGGGCGTGTTTTCGTCTTCCGGTAGGGAGGATACAATTTAAATGCATATTTTGGCATATAACTTACACACGGATGAAGTTTTCCTCTTGGTGGTAAGCAACAATGGTACTCAGTCCATTGCATGTTATCGTCAAATGATTTATAAGTGGAGATCTCAATACGTTTTCAAGTCGCTTAAAACTTCGAATAGACGACGATGTCATCACCTTGACTACGTAGAAATAAAATCCGATAGGAACAATAGCGATGAGAAACCATGGAAAGTTATAAGCTGTGGTGGCGAGGGCTGCCACTATTGTGATTAGAATTTGGAGCAGATTGTCCATCAGATTAGGGAGGAATATATCGACTGCAACATAGAAAACAGTCCTTAAATTAATAATTAGGATGAAACATGACGAGCGGAACATTGAAAACAGTCAACTAATGTATAATTGGGAGCATGTCGGCTGGAGATACTCAATAAATTTATAGCTAGGAAGACATATGTCCACCGGAACAGTCAATTAATTCAGATAATGTTTTCCATTTCAACATTAAATAAAATATGGCAACGTCAATAGAACCGAACAACAGCTTACTGTACACATTATCTCTTTAATTCATTAATTGATTAATTTGGATATGTGTCATTCCTATATTATTGTTTTATTATTTCTGATGACGTCAATATAACGTCAATATAAGTTTCTCTGCATGTATATTTAGGAACATGTTCTCCCAAATTATGCTCAATATGTATATAACGCGATATTTCAATCGGGAAAATGTTTCTGTTTTGTTTAATGCGATATACACAACCGTTAGATGTTGCATTCACAGCAATCCATTCTGTAATCATGACCTTTTGACGATCTAGGATGTCTCTATATAAGAAATAGAAATATCATTGTCGGTATGGTTTTAATCTATATACTAACCGTCCTCTACGTCCCGGGAGAACCGATTGAGAAGTCTACCGGGTGGATTAGCGTCAAAGTAGCGCATGGGTGCGTGGATAACTCTGGCTACAGCAATGTTGTGTAGCTTGACAGCAGCCCTTACTATCACCTGGAAGAAAATGTCTTAGGACTTTTCATATTATTATTTTACTAATATCAACTATGCAGTAATAAGCCATACATTCATTGATACTTTCTGCATTACAATATCTAAAATATCTCTTATTTTTTAAACCACCAAAAACCAAAGATTAAAAAGAACATTTAAAGATCTTCCACAAGACTACGCTTCCATAAACGTAGTGTAAAGGGATAGGAATGGTGTGGGCCATTTGACATATTTTTCAATCCTGTTATTCACTGATATAATAAATATAATAGCAAGGTATCAGTGAAAATGTAGTTGCCAAGGTAGCCATCTGAATTATGCATATCAAAATTAAAAATGTGATCATTGTTTGCCTATTTGTTCCCTGAAAAAACTTTCAAGCTTAATATATTTACCTAACGATACATTGTAAGTATCGTCATATTCACAGTAATTAATGAGTTTGTTCAATATTCTGCTGTATTATTTCTTGTCGAAAATAAAAAATAGGTCAAAGATGACTCTATCTCGAATTTGTCTTAATTTATGCATATTTCGAATAGTAACTATGGTAACTAGAACTCTAACAATATAAAGCTACCATCATAGACACATTAGGGATGTACTATATATTTTAAATATAACAACGTTATAACTTATCACTTACCTGTAGGTGAACAATTTATGGATTTAGGAGCCAATAAGGGTTCAAACCATACATAGATTAATGAAAGATTTTATTTCAATTAGATTGGTTCGCACTAACTTACTTTAACACATACAATCAACATTTACGCACCCTTCCAACTGTTAGTCCTTTAAAGAAAGTGAACAATACTGTTACTAGAATGGTATAAGAATAGATACTCAAATACCATTCCTTTTCTTCTTGTAGCTCTTTCATTGCCCAGGAGGATAATGTTGTGTTTGTTGTTACATTGTGTAATGTTACATTATTCTCCATTGAGTCAGTTATATGATTCTGGGAAGACAGTTTTGATTTAACTGTCTCTGTCTGTAAATGGAATACAAAGGCTATTAATTAATCATCATATTGTTGTTGTCATCATCATCACAACCACCACAATTATCATCATCGTCAACAACAAGAATAGCGATAACAATCGCAGCAGATCGCAGCAGCAATAACACTTAAAATTACAAAACTTTGCCCCTTCCCCGCTACTAACTAAACCAGGTGTGAAACCATACCACTGTGTCTATGGTTACGATATAGTTCAATAACATGGTCGATAATTTCGGAGATCAATAAACTGTTTTAAATTAGGAATTCAGTGTTATCCTTGAAATGCGATAACTTCATTGTCAACTGTTGTTTTTGGGATTAAAATTTTGAATAAAGTAAGAAGAGAAACACCGATTTGAAATGTTGACGGTTTCCTCATTGTTGTTGGTTTTGACACTCGCGGAATCGTAACGTTATAATGGACGTTTACGCGTAATGTCAATAAACTCCGTTTGTTTATATTTTGAGCATGGTTTTATGCAAACTATTATTTCTATTGTGCATTGAACTGTTCATTATCGTAATAATTCGCGTTCGCCTTCTTAGATGAGTGGTACACCTCACTGCGTTGGGTGGTCAGCATTTTAGTGGGTTTGAGTCTAAGTCAGCGTTTCATCAAAGTACATGTATTCAGCTTTTCTTCTACATTATCTATATAGTACTGATACTTTCTGATAACACATTATCAAGCATTCTGTCTATGGGCCTCATCATAGAAAGTTAATTCAATACTAAAGTGGCGTAAAACAAAGTCACAATGTAATCAATGTCAAAATGTATTCTCAATCCGATCAGAGGTCAGCGCGTGACCATGCATCTTTAAAGATGCTCCACCGCCGACAGACCAAAAATGATATTCATCATTTGAACAATAATTGGTGTTTAATCGTGTATATAATAGTCTAATTAACACAAAAAATAATATAAAATAATTTATCTTGCCTTTGGTACATGCGCATTCAGTAGTTCATTTCATATAGGATATAGTGGTACGGATTTTTTTCGGGATGCAATTAATTATTTTTCATATTTTTAACTTGAAGTAAAATTAGAAGCTCAAACTTTTCAATGGTGGTAATGGTGTAAAGTAAGTAACTTTTGTAACTGAAGAAAAATACTAAATCGTCTGCTCGAGTTTTTAATAGTGAAAAAATACCATTTGTCAGCGGTGGAGCATCTTTAATGGGAAATTAAGTGATCGAAGTTTACTATTTTTTTATCGATGCGAAGAGCAGTGAAAGTGTAAATGAAAAAAAAATTAGGAACTTTAATGCCTGTCTTCAAATTAAATTCCCATAATTATATCATAAATAGTAAATATTTAACAGCCAGAAGAAACAGATTGCATTTCCATTTCACAGTTCCAATACTACACCTACCGTCCCTTTAATCCAGATACCTAGCCACCACTCACTGAAGGAGACAGACGATATAGTACACGTGTACACCAGGAGTACCAACAACGTCACTATCATGCCACCAGCAGCGTTGATGTAGCTCTTGTACGTCTCCATGGTAATGTCCCCAATAACAGAAGTTTCTCTGTCAGTCAAAATGCCTGGAATGGAAAGTACGATTTTGGTATCCAATTTAAGTCAAATTCAATATAACAATAGAAACTATGACTAACACCCTTGCTCTGGCTAATTAAGCCTTTTAATTAGTAATAACTCCAATAATAGGGAATATTTCAGGCCTCTATATAGTTTACTCTACTCCCCTTTACAAAGTATGTCAGGGTTCTGTGCACCAGAACTCTATATATTTTACTCTACTCCACTTTATATCAGGGTTCTGTGCGCCAAATTTTATTAAAATTTGTCAAATAGTTTAAAAGGAGTTTGCCAGACAAAGTTGTGTCTACAGACGGACAACCCGATTCAAGTATTCTCCCCTTAATTTCATTGCGGGGGGGGGGGGGGGCAAACAACGTTTCCAAAACAATAATTGTGATTGAATATTTCATGATGTGTTGATATGAAAGGACATCAATAACCTTTTGTGTGTTTTAATTATGTTAGGTGAATTTCTGAAAAACGTCGTTAAACCAATGACGAGAGACGCAGATCATAAACTTAAAATAAGCGATAATAGCACAAAAGTATTTACCAACAAAATAAACAGAGGACATGGCTTTATTACTCTCTAAATGTTAATTTTCCATCATGGGGCCTTCTGATGTCAGCCGCCGTCGTCCTAATCATCGCGTTTTTAATTATCTCCGCGGACAACACTGCGATTTACACAGGTATTTTTGTATTGGTTTGGTGTAGAGGAAGATAGATATTTCCATGTTATACTTTTACTTTATTTTTCCGGAAATGTAGTTGGCCTTTATATTTTTTTTCTTGTTTGGGCCTTCTAACATTACATACCCTTTTCGTGGTTGGTGTTGGTCGACGCAGTATCTATAGGATTCTTAACATTATTCTGCTTTGTAATTTCATTTTTTGCTATTGATTCATCGCCGTTATCATCGTCGTTGTCATCATCCTTTATGCTGTTATCGTCTGTAATGGAAGACACTTTAGAATCCAAAATGATAACATTTTCTGTAATACACAGGTAAACACTGATCTTATAATATACAAGGAAAAAATGTGTCTTTTGTGAAACAAGTAATAATACAGACATTCTATATGATAGCGAAGTGGATTTAGATCATTTTTACGTTCTCAAACAAACCCATCAAAATGGTAAGCCGTCAACGATTCCGTCGAACTTTATCTTGCACCGCACAACTGTTAGACTACATAGCAACATGACATGCGTTGCCTAGTTATGTACAGGAGAACTACATTAATTAACAAGGGATTACCTGCACTATTTATGTCCATTTTGGAATTATACTGCTCCATAACTTTAGTGTATTGTCCATGCAGTGCCAACAGGTCTTCGTGTGTACCATGCTCGGTTATTTCACCGTCATCCATCACATAAATTTCGTCACAGTGTTTTAGGTACTGCAAGATAGAAGTTCAAGACAAAACATACAGTATAGCATGGTGGTCATAACATTGTAATATTATTACTATATTGATTCATATAACATTTATATTATCTCTTTTTTATCCCATATCTGACATGAACATATAAAATTTCAAAACGGATTGACAGTGAAAAACTTTTCACTTTTTCTCTTACCACGATGCTTATCCAACTTAGATTACAGCATTTTTATTTCATCTATTGTCGGCAAGAACAAATCTTAATATGTGTATTACTATGGTGCCAATAATTTATTCATTTAAATTACTCAACAAATTATATTAGGCCGGGAACTCGGGGGGTCCACGTGACCCTCCCCCCCCTACAACTTTACGAACAAATGTTTTTCTGAAGCCTTATGACCCACTGATAACGAAATCGAGAGGCAACATTGTATAAACTGGGATGAACTTTCGGTTATGACGTCATCAAGATGGCCGCCATCTCGAATTTCACTAAAGATTGAAAAATAGTCATAACATTGACATTTTTCAACCGAAGAAGACAAATGAGGCATCAAAATGACCACAATAGAACAACAAATACAAATCAGGACCATATAATCCAATATATGAAGTTATTTCTACGCAGGAAATGAAAAAACGGATTTTAAGCTCAAAAATGGTAATTTTTTAGCAAATTTTTCATATTTGGCTTGACGCAGCAAAAATGCTTGCCAGCAGCAAACTATTATTTCTAATAAGTTATTTGACCTCTTATTAATCAGTAAAAACAACAACAACAACAACAACAAACAATGTTTACATTATATAAGCTCCGGTTATGACGTTATCAAGATGGCCGCTATCTCGAATTTCACGAAAAAGTTAAAAATAGTCATAGACATTTTTCAACCGAAGTAAACAAATGAGGTATCAAAATTACCACAATCGAACAACAAATACATAAAAGGACCAAATAATCCTATATAAATAGTGATGTGTACGCAGGAAATGAAAAGATAAGATTTTAAGCTCAAAAATGGTAATATTTTAGCAATTTTTTCATATTTGGCTTGACGCAGCTATAATTGTTTCCCAACAAGAAACTATTATTCGTAATCAGTTATTTGACTTCTTATCAATTAGTAAAAACAACAACAACAAAACTATACAGAAATGCAAAAGAGAATTATTGCTATACCATCATTTGGTTTACAAAACATCACCGGATGCGTATACAGGATGTATGATTGCTGTTTTTTCCAAACCGCTGACACTACTGTTTCCGGATGTCTTAGAATTTCCTGAAGATAACATTGGCAATTGACGATTCATATCTTAACACATTTGAATTTAAGTTGGCTTAATATCTAAGTGGGACTTGATAATTTCCTAACATAATCCATTTTCATGTTCGAAAGTTTGTAGACTAGTAGCGTCTCAAAATGAATTTTTACAGCACAACGCCAACTAATAGGGTATCAAATTAAAACTGAAGAAAACATTTGTTTCCGTTAATACCACGACACTTTCCGAAATTTGTTTCTTTTAGAAATAGCGTACCACTGTTAACTTTATTTTTCTGTGTATAACGTAAGGAAATATCAGATGGTTACTGCAGTATCACATATTTCTTTCAATAGTTCTTAATGATAAGCATTATCGTTGTGCGTGCTTCTCGCCAGAGTGTCGATGAGCTGATGAGCTGATGTGACATTACATTACCGGTTTACCATCGTAGTTCTAACTTGTCAACCGTCCATGGCCAGAGGTAACATCAATAACATCGGGTTCGCGGATGTGGGAGCTCATCCTGTTTTCAACCTAGTGATTCACATATCGTATATGATGTTCCAGACCTCTCCGGTAGGATGGAAAAGACACCAGAGCCACATTCAGCGAAGGGTTGAGTTGCTTTTCCTTAATTCGTATGAAGCACAATTCCTCATTCTTGTGAACCCTCAGTGACCATAGATGGCACAGGTGGATTCTTTGAGGTCATAAATGAGGTCTACAGTGAAGTTCCTCTCTTTGCAAAGTCTGGAGAGCACTGTAGAAAACTTTTTCTGGAGAGTTTTCAATGGTATATCCACGCATACACCAGATGCGACACAACCAGTACCTTCAAGGGACTGGGAAAAGTCTGACCAATGAAATTTAACATTTATGACCTCATTTAAGACCTCGAGGATATCACATGTGCCATCTATAGTCGCACGAGTGTCCACAAGGTTGATGAATGGTGCTTGAATCATTCCACCATTCGAAGAATCTGGATCTGGTGTAATTTCCTGAGAGGTCTGAAATAGCATATACGATATGTTAGAATCTGAAGGAGATCCCACATCCCTGAACCTGTTGTTCCTGATATAAACTCTGGCCATGGATGGCTTTCGACGAATTGGATACTGATATCTCGATTACTCTGATTCGGACTGCATGTATCAGCTACCAGACATGCCGAGTCACGTCAGAGGATAGTGCAGTGAGGCGGGAAAGCACGCACAATGATAATGGTTATAATTGAGAACCAGTGAAAGAAATATGTGACATTGTGGTAACCATCTGACATTTTGCTTATACTATGCATAGGAAATAAACGAAACTGTGACTTGTCCTACCTAGATATTCTGTCAACTTTACATTCATGTTTCCTACTTATAAATCGCCAATATTCAAACTTATTTGAGGAACTTATAATACACCAGGAAACTGTAGTGTCAGCGGTTTGGAGGTAGAAAAATAGCATATACCCAGTATACGCACCCGGTGATGTTTTGTAAACTTAATGATGGTATAACAATAATACTTTTTGGTATCTCTATATATTATTATTGTTTTACTGAGTGATTAGAGGTCAAATAAGTGTTTAATAAGTGTAAAATAATAATCTGATGACGTCATAACCGGAAGTTCATCCCAGTTTATACAATGTTACCTCTCGATTTCGTTATCAGTGGGTCATAAGGCTTCAGAAAAACATTGGTTCGTTAAGTTGTGGGGGGGGGGGGGGTTGCACGTGGACCCCTCCTAGATGAGTTACCTGGAGTTGATGGGTTACCAAGACGACCGTTTTATGCTTCAACGCTTTATCAATACATTTGTGAAACAAATGCTGACCAACGTGGACGTCGACAGCAGACAGTGGGTCGTCAAGAAGATAAATTTCGCTTTCACTGTAGACAGCACGCGCCAAACTCACGCGCTGTTTCTGACCACCACTAAGGTTTATACCCTTATCGCCGATCTATATGGAATAAATCCACAATTCAACCTTAATTATACTTACATGTTAATTATAAAATATGTCATTATTAATTGCAAAGATTTGTGTACTATTGCAAAAATAAACGACACAACACAATATCTATATCCTGAAAAAAATACATAGTAAATTATGTAAGTTGCTCCGGACGAGCGAGCATTTTCTGTTTCATCGCGAAATAATTTATGCTAATTCCTAATCAAGTCACCGTTTCGTAAGAAAATATGAACGGTTTTGTGACAAAATATCGCATATAATGATGTATCTACCTACGGAAAGTATAAATTCTAATGTCATTACTTTGGGAGCAAAAAATACGTTTTATGTGAAACATTTGACGTTACTTTCTTAGCAACATGACGTAACAATCAGTACCTACCTGCTAGGGTAGATAAATCTGTAATATGCAAATATGGTACCCTAGTTATATAAATATAAACGTAAATGTGAGCAAGGTTTAAAAACCTGGCGAATTATGATCAAAATCAAATCCTACATGTAGACAATTGAAAATGCACGTACTTCCGGAGACACTATTTATGATTAAGTGGACAGTATGTACAATGTGTGATCTAACACGTTACCTCCGTGAGATCCCCGTTGGCCAGTATACGGATATCAGTACCTACCCGCAAGGGTAGATAACTCTGTAACATGCAAATGCATGGTATCCTTGTTGAATAGTTATAAACGTAAGAGTAAGCAAGGTTTAAAACTAATGAATTATAGAATTATGATCAAAAGCAAATCCTAAATGTAGACAGTTGAAAATGCACGTACTTCCGGAGACACTATTTATGATTAAGGGGACAGTATTTACAATGTGTGTTATCTACTATCTATGATAAGGTGGAAAGTATGTACAATGTGTACTCTAACACGTTACCTCCGTGAGATCCCCGTTGGCCAGTATACGGATATCTGGGTCCAAACCACAGACATGGACGACTTTAGTGTACCTGTAATATAGATATAACTAAATAGATCCACATAGTCTTTTGTGAAAGTTGATATTTTGCGGTTTTATAATAACTAGTGGGAATGCTTTTTAACAAATTATTAGTGAAATCTTGACGGAAAAAATATCAAAAGAATAGAAATAGTTTAGTAAAGCAAATTATTGGTATGGGTACGTGGTAAGGTAGAATGTACGAAAAGAACTTTTGATAGATTTTTATATTACAAAATAAAAAATACTTCAACAGAATAAAAATTACTTCCATCGTGAAGCAAACTTTAGTATTATGTATACGTTCAACGCATTTCTGACAATAAAGAGAATAGTACACAACTAATTGCTGATCTTTGCCATGACATGGCGAGATACACATGCACTGATGTAGTGACGTACCATTCTTTCTTGTATGGCCGACCAAACAGGACGTTATCTCTCAGTGTCCCGTTGAATATCCAGGCCTGTTGAGCTGCATACGCCACTGTGCCATCAACAGCAATGTGGCCGGTGATCAGTGGCATCTTGAAATGTAAACATAGTATCATATACTTTATATATCACATGGGTCTATAATTTGGTATGATGTATTTATATACAACAATAGCCAGTGATGTTTACATTTAGCATGCGAAACGTTATTTTCCTTTCATTTTCATTTTCAAAAAAGACATGTTATACATAGAAAATCAATCATGTATATTCTATTTTGTATTATTATTCACAACTACCAAAAATTAATTGCTTAAGTGCTTCCCAGATAATGCTGGAACACTGGCTAATCCATACAATAATCTAAATAATATGACAGGACAATAAAATATCGTATATTTATATATATATATATAATCTATATATAGAAAGGTCAAGTGAAGGGGGGGGGGGGGGGGGGTTTGGGGGGGGGGGGGGGGGGGGGGGGGGACGTAAACTGTAATGAAAATTTACTTATAGGTAATCGCCTACATGTAAATCAAATTATTTTTAACAACATAACGACATTTTACCGTAACCCTAGTAGGATAAAATCAAAGCTTACCCTTCCTATGAACGCTTGTAACAGGGAGGATTTCCCACAACCGACTGATCCACATATCCCTATATGTTTACCCTACATGAATAAAACCGGACATTACACACAGGATATTCCGTATTTGCATACTAAAGTTATTCTTTGTGACGTCATCATCATATGAGCGAAACTCATGTTGTTTCCCATCTCTCTTTGGGACATTGTTATACCAGAATTTCATGTAGAGACCGCAATGAACCCTGGGAGAGATTGGTCGTTTTCTCTAAAATATTGGTGACGCTATGCTCGCAAACACATGACATCACATCAATAAACGTCCGAAAGGGCAGATAACTCTGTAATATGCAAATTCCTGTTCTTTCAATTATCAAAATAGAAAATGATTATGTATACAATATATCTAATGACATTAACTACGTAACAAGTATTAGCTTCCCAAAAAGCTAAGAAGGCTACCATACAGCATTATTTATTAGGAAGCAATAATAGGAAAGCTTGGCGCATTGTTCTGTTCACAGTTAGCTGCCATAGTTTGATAATTTAAATGCTTTCGCATTCAATGTTAAAGATAATCAACTTCATGAAAGGGCCACTAGGCTACCTTTCCAAAACAAAAAATAAAGTTGTTTTTCTAACAATTTATGTCACAATATGGCAAAAGATGAGGTTACAACACCAAACAAGTTGAAGTTTTGCTGTCTGCCACAGAAATAGTCAACTAACGCGTTGTAATTATGAAGACGTCGGGAAACATAATACGACCTGCGTTATGAAAATCAATGTTTTGTTTAATTTAATAAAGTTGTTCAGAAGGTGCAGGGGCCTTTACCTAATGCTAACAAGTTTTCCGTCTAATATAGCCTACACTGTACTGATATATGTACAACGTTACATACGCATAGAAACAAGCTTGACATTTCGGTTAAAACTGTACTTTACTGTAGCGCATACAGTTCCACAAATATCCTTTAAGTAAAGCCTAAGTTTGTTTCAGCACATCTCATGTACGGACAGTTTTTACAAGTAGGTCATGATCATCTAGTTAACAGTACTAGTTAGGCTATATATAGATGCTCCACGCGCTCTCGACCATGTCAACAAAACTCAGCAAATCACTCCGAGGGGATCCGATTGCGAACTTATATTCTATATAGTACGTGTAGTGCCGCCTTCTGTGATTTCTGAGAATAATATCCGACAACCAGAAAAAAACATTCGGACTTCTCTGGATTTATCAAATGATAATTTGTTTGCAATAATTTCCCCACTGGTACCCCTTACACACATGAAATCTTCAACATCAAGTAACCAATCAACACGCGTAAATCGTTTTGGCCAAACAGACTATTTAAAACCATGAGAAATACCAAGAAAACATGGCAGGCAAAGCGACCGATTATAATACTACCATCCTGGGATGGTAGCAAAAATACAAATTCATAACACAGAAAACTTGTCCGGAGCAAGTTAAGCATTTTTCTCAATATATTTTGGGTTTATGGTGTCACTTTTGTCTATGACTTCTTTAACCCAAACGATATTGATAATAATGTTTATACTTCAGTTTAAATAACTCAATAAAGTACTAGTTAGACATTGAGGTACGTGCTTTATTTACTTTTACATTAAAACAATTTGAGTTGTGTATACATGTAATTTATCTTAACGAACAGTTAAGTTTGGCCAATTACTGTGCCGCTTTTAAAATTCCCGCCGAAAACATTCTTCATGCTCGACGAACAATTCAGTCTATGAAAAATAGCCTCAAATTTCTAACGGATAGAAATGAGTGAGACAGATGATATTAATCATTAAAAAATATTTAGAACATCGTTGGCGTCATAACCTGTCGATTGCCAGCTGGTGACTCTGCCTGGATTTATAATGACATTGAATAAAGTATAATCTGTTATCACATCTTTATATCAAGGCCAAATATGTTAATACAAGTACTGACTATCCTATTAGACATGCTTTTGGTTTGTAACATTCATGTTTGGGATACCTACAACGTGGTGCGTGTATGACAATCAATCATTCGTTGGTTCAAAGAACATTGAAACATAAAATCTCATTTAATAGATTTGGTTTATAAAATATCATGAAACATATCCTATTAACAAGTCTAAATAGTTACATACTGTAATTAATTAGCTCCACAATCAACATTTATTGTAGTATGAAAATGAATTTGATTTCCCTTACCCTTCTGATTGTCAGGTTAACACTCTGTAAGGCGAGAGAAGCCATCGAAAGGTGACGGTTTGAGTCTGAACAAATATAACATTGATAAGTCGTTAAGCTTCAAAACAAATATACTCACATATCGCAGATTAGCATAAATAAAAATCTTAATAAAGAACTACTATAGATCGCTTTACATTGACTGGGACATTATATTAGGGTTTCAATACCGGACATATTCACAGAGCTTAAGTTTCTATACAGGTGAAAGGGCAAAGGTTAAAGTTCATGGTTCACCGATTCCTATTATTGTTCTAAGGTACGTCAATGAGGTTCTGAATATTTCGCTGGTGGTGAAATTCGCGGATATCAGTATAAGAACACGACTATAGCGACAATACTTAACCTATATTACATTATGATATAGGTACTGTATTAGACGATTTCCAAACGTAAGTGAATCATTATTTTGTCTCATAAAGTTTTGAAATTATGGCTCTCTTAAATTCTAACCTTTAGACTTTTCAGATTGATTATTGTGGACTTCCCCATCCCACATAAACACAGCGTTCTTCAGTTCTATCGCGTTCTCTTTATCCTCTACGTCACACCCTGGTGGCTTGAACTCCTCTTCTAGCATGAAGTTCTGTGGCAGGTAAATATTTTATTACTAACATTTCTAATATCATTATTATTATCATTATTATTTCAAACGTTTTGCAAAAAACTTCGTAAAGATACATAAGATAGTAGTAATAAGTGATAAGATATATATATATATATATATATATATATAAGCTGCATAAGATCTTACATATACATATGTATATCTTATAAGGTATAAGATATTCAAGAATAAAAGTAAATGATGAAATGAAAATGTAAACGACGTGTTCATCGATTCTGATAATGTAATCATAAAACATATATTGCTAATCTACAAGACACTTTATGATATTTCATATTTATGTATGCCTATGTTTTATTTCCATTTATAAGCGGTTCCACGGTCATCATACGCCAATGCTTTAATGGCGACAATAGTGTTATGTTAACAGGACATTCTGAAGTAATATGAAATCGACCTGCGGTTTATACAACCAGTCGCTCTCAATCTTTCTCTGGAAACTCGTCAATAATGTCCATAGTTTAATAAGTCAAATACATACCTTTATTCTTTCAAAACTTATCCTAGTTTCCCCAAATATCTGCGAGGCAAAAGGAACAAACGCCACGATGATCCTCATGAAGTTAATTGTGGAAACAATTCCAAACGCCTGAAAAATATATAGAGCATCCTAACAATGGACGCGCTTTGTCGGTATTGTGGACAATATTTGCCTCAGAGATTTTTTGCATTTTCATAACAGGGTTATTTGCCCTTGTTTGTAGGTATTGATTATGACGTCACCTCATATTTTCAGAGGAAAAGACGTGAATTTCATTCACAAAATAATGGCGTTACAACGGATTCCTACTATCAAGGGAGGTAACTCTGTAATATGCAAAGACGGAATAAACAAACATACGATTTATAACCTATATTATATTATCATATGTTATATTGTAATATGAGTAAATTATCTTCGCTTATCATGCTTACTTACTACATCAACATATTCAGTAAATAAGTGGGTAAACAAAAACACATGTCTGCAAGGAGGAGTATATTTCTGATCCTAATAATTTGTGAATACAATTATACGTGCATATGATAAAGTATGTTTTATTCCTGTGAAATAAAACAAACTAAAAGCAAGCAAAAAAAGACAACAGATGACATATACCTTTATCCAGAAACGTGTTTGCATTTTTCCCTTGAAACGAAAAAATACCACCATAGCTTTTAAACATAAATGAAAATGTAATACAAATGTAATACAATATGATATGCGAAAAAAAATTTAGAACGGGAATTATTTATACGTAAATGCATATATTGTGCATGCGTTTTCTGTTTTTTGTATGATAGGATAAAATGATTCACTCTGTTAAAAAAACTAAAAAGCTAAAAAAAATCCTTCTTCAAACAATGGGCAATTCGTAATTATACATTTCTGAGGTATTACTGCCGATATTCTCAAATATGTTATGATAAATTGAACAGAAACTGTAAGAAGTAAACTTTGAAAAAGTATTTAAACTGCATGAGTATATACGAATTTATGGACCATTTAAGGTTTTTGCTTGCTTTGGTTCTTGTTTGCCTCCCTTTATCAGAATTTCTAGTAATAGAAGTCATGATTAACATAGCTCATATATAGCATGGCGTTTGAACATTGATTAAAGGTCCGAATCATAGTAATATATAAGGAGACCATTTAAGTTTTTCAAAATAAGTTTTGACGACAATTTCGATGAAATAGTGTAAAGGATGAAAAATATTACTGAATTGCTGATTAAATTCGTTGTAATTTCTTTCTTTTTTTCCAAAAAATAATTTATTCAGTAATACATGTAAATAACAATACATTTCCCATTCGCATATCTAGGGCTCTCATTCAATTTCCATACTTGATTATCTTTTAGATCAAAATTCCCTCACTCTTCTTACTTACCTAATTACAGACATATTCAGAATTTGCGCTTGCATACATTTCAATCATTCGTCGCATCCACTCAAAAATTATATATAATGAAGTTAATTTGAATTAATTTCAACAACTGTCTATAAGAATAACAAGGGAGACAACTCTTACATAAAATAGTCAGAAAGGAGACTAATCCGTTTCATTCTAAAATGGGGGAACAAAAATGGGGACACAAAAAGTTGATTTTCTCCAGAAGTAAGTAAATTGAAATACATTAATTTTGCTGGAACACTAAAAAAGTCATTCTGATTTCAGAACAGTTGGAATTATGAAGATACTTCTAACAGTATTTCTATCATTATTATTATATATTATGTAAGTTAATTACAAGCTAACCGATATTTACATATTATATAATGGGACTAATTCACGTACCACGCGTAACCGATAACGTTTTATTCCCGTTGAAAACAAGCGTTCTAACGGCCTTCTAGGGTTAAGTTCATTTTACGAATTTAAAGTCAACAAATGGACGGAACAATATCAAGAAACAATGCATATTCAGCTCTAATATCGACATTAGTCAGGCATAGAACTCGTTACCAGATAGTAAGAATTTCCTGTAACAGTTGTGATAGGAAAATATTACGATGTCAGTAAATAAATGTTTAATTTCTTTCGTTTGATTCAATTTGATGATTTGGTCCCGAACATTCCAGTGACGTAGGAGTGAATGAAACGTCAGTCAGGCCCGTCAAACAGTGACGTCACAATCACCGGAATGACGTCGCTTACATAGAGAATACATGGTTAGTATCTTACAATACAAGGTTTATTTTGGTGCGAGACTTAGGAAAGCCGAGATGACGAGGCTTTGCCGAGTCATCCCGGCTTTCCGTGTCGAGCACCAAAATAAAACTTGTATTGTAAGATACTAACCGTGTATTCTGTTTATCCTGCAACCATTTTGGCATTCAAAACGAAAGCAAATTGACAGTTATTTACTTGGTTTCGCTCGAAGCGAGACGCTTCCTTGATGCGGAGGTAAAGATTCATTCAGTAAACCGAATGAGAGTGTACTCCTTTTTACTGCCGTGGGAAATTAAATAAGCGCATTCACAAACAGTATCCGTAATATTATTCAGTGTGATATATCATTGAAACAAAATGAAAATACTAAAAAAACAATAAATACCCATTAAAGAATTACTTTACAATACATACCTTTGCCATGAGCCAAGAAAAAGACGACACCGCCATACGAGATTTTCGATAGCGTAAAAATGACGTCATTCCGGTGAATGTTACGTCACGTTTTAGCGGGACTGAATGACGTTTCATTCACCGGAAGGTTCAAGTTCTGGGTCAGGTTAGAAAAAGTTCCGTCAGATATGGAACAAATTCACGTGATCGTATTGACGGATAAAGCATATCGTATTGACGGATAAAGCACAAGTTTATCCGGCAGTAGTTATCGGTCAGTATGTGGGACAGTTGCAGGATAAATACATGTAGGCTATTTCCCATGGTAGAAAAAAGGATTACACAATCATTCGGCTTAGCGAATGCACCATTTCTTGATCATCAAAGAAACGTTTCGTTTTGAGCGAAATTATATTGGAAATATGACAAATACATTCATTATTTACATAAACCAATAATTAAAACAAATCATTTATTTCATCTAGACTAAAACTCATTTGGAAAATTGGAGACGTCCTAGGCCTATCGCTACCCATGATACACTCGATCGTGGTCTAAATATTGTGTAACTTTGCATCGGATATTTGATCCAGATATATCTGTCTTCGACAGTTATATTTAGAACTATGAATATGTGGAAGGAACGTGTGAACAAGATAAAAACAACCCATCTCAACTGCTATTCCGGGACCTTACAATGTAATATTGGTCACCTCAGCCTAAGCACAAGTTATTTGTTATGTAAAATAGTTGCTATGTCACATAATCGAAAAATGAATTATATATTAAGTAAATATCGGTTAGCTTGTAATTACTTATTACTTACATAATATATACTTAAAATAATAAAAATACTGTTAGAGGTATCTTCATAATTTTAGTGTTCCAGCAAAATTAATGTATTTTATTTTTCTTACTTTTTGAGAAAATCAACTTTTTATGTCCCTGTTCCCCCGATGCAAAAATTCCCTTGGAAGGTCTTTATCACTACGGTGTTGATTCCGTTTGAAAACAAGCGTTCTGACGCCCTTCGAATTTGCGAATTCAAACTCAACAAAAGTAGCGGAACAATATCAATAAACCAGATATTTTCACCACTAATATCGAGATTAACCAGGCATAGAACTCGATACCAGGTAATAAGAATTTCCTGTAACCGATGCGATATGAAAATATTGCGATATGAGTAAATAAATGATTAATTTCTTTATTCTGATTACCATTTCTAAATTTGACGATTTGATCCCGAACATTCCAATGGCGTCACTTTTTTGTCCTCTATGAGCCCGGGTGATTCGACCTTGCAAGCTGACGTTTTGAAGGATTGAATAAGCATTTATTTGTGGTATTATGGTGGCAATTTGCACTCATATACAGCTTAACATAGTTTAAAATTATAGTGTTACTTTATCATGAAACATTTCATTATTTAAACGTCACTTTGACAAAATCAAGGACGTATATGAGAAGGATGAGTCACGAATCCTTCTCACTTATAAATCCTTGACAAAATGAATAAGAAACAGTAGGCCTATACGTAGGCTACAATTTCAATCTTACAGCGTTTGTGGATACCAAGGACGTATATGAGATCACTTATAAATCCTTGGTGGATACAGTGCTTCGTTGAGTAGATGAAATTCATGAAATATTGCACAAAAACATCATTAACATGCTTCTGAAACATATAATTAATGATTTGCATTGAATATGTTTGACATTGTGTGTAAAAAATCTATTTGGTCTTTCGCCGTCGAAAACCGATGAAACCGCGGTACCACTGGGTTGCGAGTATATCGTGATTTTTTCGTGTTTTTTTTTTTTTTTATTCATTCATTATAAAAGAAGCGATCTTTGAAGACTTAAGACTATCTTTAGTCCAAACAAATTCGGCAATAGCATGAATTCATTTTTTTATATTTGAGTTGAATGCATCAAATCGGATCTGTTCCCGACATCGACTGTGCATTGTATTTTCATGCAACTTAGTAGAATTTTACGATGCATACGCAGTAGAAAGATATAATCTAAAAAAGATTGCATTGTACAATTTCTCATTGCATATAACTTTGATATTCCACGGTATAAAATATAAACTGTCGTTTTCTCCGTATCAACGTAACACGAGCCTGTGCTTCGTCTCGGCGAAATCTAACTCATTCCTCTCAGGGGGTGTCTTCACCGACGTTCGAGCATTTCAGAAAAAAAATCAATAAAATAACAAACAAAGATTATTGTATACCAGGTATATTAAAGAACAACAAAAAACTTTGTGATTTGTAATCAGTGTGTTATTATCATTTTTCCACTTTTCTTCATGCTGAAACAACAGCTACATGCACATTACATTTACAATTTTTTATTTTTCCCATTAGGAAATTCTAAATCATACATCATCAAAAAAAATAACAATGTTATCTGCTTCTTATAAAAATCACTGTATATTAAAAAAACAGAAATCTGGCTTATTGTTACCGTGGTGCAGATCTTCTGATCTTTCGATTCTCACCACCGGCGGCATTTTTTTTTTTTTTTTTGGTTTTTTTTTTTTTTTTTTATATATCATGCAAACATGCCTATTCAAACTATTCGCAATATCTGGCGAGGGCTACATGTACATGTAGCTCTATTACTACAAAATAAATAATTATATATCTGAGGATTTACATCGGATATATACACGGTCAGCATCTTCCAGTAGCTAGGCCAAGAACGTACATGTATCCTTGAATAGGCCTGTTAGTTTTATTTTGGTGTTGACACGGAAAGACGAGATGACTCCTGTCTCCTGGACATTAAAACAAATCATTTATTTCATCTAGGCAAATGATAATTTGAAAATTCCATATACCGCCTGCAAGGAGACGTCCTAGGCCTATTGCTAACCACAATGCACTCGATCGTGGTCTTATACAAATGTATTATGTAACTTTTCATCGATTATTTGATCCAGATATATCTGTCTTCGACAGTTATATTTAGAATTATGAATATGTGGAAGGAACGTGTGTATAAGATAAAAACAACCCATCTCAACTGCTATTCCGGGACCGTGAAATGTAATATTGGTTACCTCACCCCAAGCACAGGGGCACGCAAATTATTCATCATGTAAAATAATTGCTATATACGTCATGTCCACATGACTGAAAATTGCGAAAAATGAATTATTTATTATGCAAGTATCGGTTAGTTTGTAATTAACTTACATTATATATAATAATAATAATAAAAGTACTGCCAGAGGTTTCTTCATAATTCCAATTGTTCTGAAATCAGAACGATTTTTAAGTGTTCCAGCAAAATTAATGTAGTGTAACTTTCTTACTTTTGGAGAAAATCGACTTTTTGTGTCCGTATTTCCCTGATGCAGATATTCACTTTTGCCATACTTGGAAGGTCTTTATCACTACGGTGGTTATTCCCGTTGAAAACAAGCGTTCTGACGCCCTTCGCGGGTTAAGTTCATTTTACGAATTTAAAGTCAACAAAAGAACAATATCAAGAAACAATGCATTTTCAGCACTAATATCGACATTAGTCGGGCACAGAACTCGATATCGGATTTTAAGAATTTCCTGTAATAGTTGCAATAGAAAAATATTACGATGTCAGTAAATAAATGTTTAATTTCTTTCGTTTGATTCAATTTCTAAATTTGATGACTTGATCCCGAACATTCCAGTGACGAGTGAATGAAACGGCAGTCAGTCCCGCCGAACAGTGACGTCACAATCACCGGAATGACGTCGCTTACATATTTCCCACGGTAGTCAAAAGGAGTACACACTCATTCGGTTTAGTGAATGCATCTTTTCTTGATCATCAAAGAAGCGTTTCGCTTTGAGCGAAATCGTGTTAATAACAGGCAATTTGCTTTCGTTTTGAATACCATCTTCTGTATGTATAATGAAAAAGTTGCAGGATAATCACTATCTTACAATACAAGTTTTATTTTGGTGTCGACAGGGAAAACCGAGATGACTTGGCAAAACCTCCTCATCGCACAAACGATAGCAGCATCGATATTAATTATAGCAAAACAAAAATGTCAAACGTTGGAAATATTGCAAGAACATTCATTATTTACATAAACCAGTAATTAGAATAAACATTTATTTCATCTAGACTAAATAATTTGCAAATCCCATACACTACCTGCAAGGAGGTGTCCTTGGCCTATCGCTACCCACGATGCTCTCGATCGTGGTCTTATATTATGTAACTTTTAATGGGATATCAAATCTAGATATATCTGTTTTCAACAGTTAAATTTCTATGAACACGTGTAAAACAAGCAGTCTGAACTGCTATTCCGAGACCGTAAAATGCAATCTTGGTCACCTCAGCCAAAACACAGGGGCACGCAAATTATAAAATTAGGTTAGCTTTTTAATTGTCATTATTGTTATATACACTGTATGTTATATTTAAACGAAAACATATATTTTACCTAAGAAGCCAATGACATATATAATGTAAGTATCGGTTAGCTTGTAATAATACTAATAAATATAAATATAGAAGGACACATAACATCATTTTTTGAAGGATATGTATAAGACATAGAAAGGCAAAACCTTTCATACATTAGAAATGATAGTCCTATTTCGTTGTAAATTCAATGCAATTAAAATCTTACTTTTTATTTTTGTATTGGTCGATACCTGTATCGAGAAGGATCATAACCAAAGTTCAAAGATATATTTTATTTAAGGTTTGCTTCCACATTACACTACCTCTTTAAATATGGCGTAAAACTTACTGTGGAGGCTGTCAGGTGATTTCCCGCGGTAACGTATAATGCAATCGTAGCTACAATAACCAGAGATGGGGACATCAGGATCACAGCATTGCAAATCAAATTCAGTATTGTCGATTGTAGCAATGGTTTAGTTTCTGTGTCCCTTATACCTGTTCATAACAAACTTCATGTAATAATTACCTTATATAAAACATGTCCGAAATTTTGATCGATAATAATAAGGTTCATCACAGATAACAACCAATTTAGGTTAAAATAATAAATAATAATAATAAATAGTTCAGTACTTTTTTTATACTTTCTTATATGTTTCATTTATGTTTCTCTTTTGATCAGTTTTTTGCGCAAACCAACAATAAGCACTAAACTATGTTGTATATTAATTGGATTCATATATGTTGCAATAGGTGATATTTTCATTATGCTAATCTTACTTGTTTGAATCAGTGTTGCGCTAATTTGTTTTTCGATAAAATAAGTACGCTAACTATAGTTTGGTTACACTACTTAATACAGAATGTTTTACATTTAACCAATACAGAATATTTATACATTTAACTAATACAGAATGATTTTACATTAATTCTAAAACAGGATGCTTTTACATTTACCTTATACAGAATGTTTTTGTTATTTACCTAATACAGAATGTTTGAATGACTCCTCCCAGGCGTACATCTTTATCAGCTTCATGCTGCTAAACAGCTCATTCATCTTCCGAATCTGTAGACAAATTCAAAATATCGTTTATCATGTTATTGATAAATTCGGGGTTATGCGTTGTAACGTTGAAACTTCGAAAGATACTACAAAATAACAGTGTACTATAGAAGAAGCATCAAGTGTATATACATCAGTCAAATGAGATATTAGATACATACCCGAATGTCCGTCCATAGTAAAGTTTTCCTTCGCAGAAACGAAATAATTTCAATCAAGACAACCTGGAAGACAAATTGTGATGATAGAATTATTTAATCCATGATGATTTGAAATAACCATTTGTCGTTGTTTTATTGATATTTTGGCGAAGGCGAAAACAATGCGGCATAAATATTCATATTGACAACAATATATAATCCCAAGTACGTATGAACCATCGTAATTGTTCCAACTATCTTAGCAACAACACCTTATTCATCTATAAATCTTATTGTTCTTAAAAACTATCATTTGTCTGTGCATCGTCGTGGAAAAACGTGTGATCTACATTCATAACGTTCTAAGGTAGATGGCAGTAATATGCAGCAGAGTATGTTATAGTATGAATTAGAAAAGCAGTTCAGAGCACATTAAGTAAGTAAATAGGAACTTTACCTGGACGATGAAGAATATGACAAATGTGCCAAATGTTACTAAACACCAGAAGTCTACAAGGGAGTAGATATATGCTGTGCCGACGATCAGATAGACAGGCATGGCGAGAAGATACACAAAAAACTGGGAGTTCATCAGTACCCTCAGGGCGTCCGAGTTAAAGATAGTTATTATCTACAAACATATACAAACAACAACAACATCAGTACCCTCAGAGCGTCCGAGCTAAAGATAGTTATTATCTACAAACATATACAAACAACAGCAACATCAGTACCCTCAGAGCGTCCGAGCTAAAGATAGTTATTATCTACAAACAAATACAAACAACAGCAACATCAGTACCCTCAGAGCGTCCGAGCTAAAGATAGTTATTATCTACAAACAAATACAAACAACAACAACATCAGTACCCTCAGAGCGTCCGAGCTAAAGATAGTTATTATCTACAAACAAATACAAACAACAACAACATCAGTACCCTCAGAGCGTCTGAGCTAAAGATAGTAATTATCTACAAACAAATACAAACAACAACAACATCAGTTCCCTCAGAGTGTCCGAGCTAAAGATAGTTATTATCTACAAACAAATACAAAAAACAGCAACATCAGTTCCCTCAGAGCGTCTGAGCTAAAGATAGTTATTATCTACAAACAAATACAAACAACAGCAACATCAGTACCCTCAGAGCGTCCGAGCTAAAGATATTTATTATCTACAAACAAATACAAACAACAACAACATCAGTACCATTATTCTGCATTACATAATTGTCTGCCTTTCGGGTAGGTATTGATTGGAATGATTTCATAGTTTTCAGAGAAAAAGACGTGAATTTTGCTTACAAAATAATGACGTCACAAGGAAAAGATACACACAAGGAAGTTAACGTTGTAACATACAAAGACGGAATAGTGTCCCAGCTAAATATAGTTATAATATTTCAAATTGAACAGCAACATCAGAACCCTTCGAGTGTCCGGACTTAATGAAGCTAAACGAAATGTATTTGGTTTTTCTTTCTTATTTTTTATTTGGGTTTTTTCAGGATTATAAAAAAACATATTTATTAGCATCATATCGTCCAAGCCAGGAACAAGCAATATATGAAATAGAAACAACATTAGTAGTATTATTATAATTAATTTAAAAAATAACAAGTGTCGAACTAGACATCGTTATAATACATTTACACAAATATATCATTATTATGCTAATTAGACTGTAATATATTTTTATTCTTCTAAAATATACACATCATCATTACCCTAAAGCTTTAGAACAGTTTTTCAAATTGCAAATAATAACTTTAAATTTCTGTAATTAAACATACTTTGTGAGGAAAATGACATAATAGTTTCAGTTTGCAGCACTCTTGAGGAAGATTTAAGCCATACTTTCAACACGCCTTGAATTAAGAAAACTGAAACTCACAAAAATAGTGTTCCAAACAGCAAAACCAGATAAATACATGCATAACCTATAATAAAACGTGTCACTTCTTACCTCAGAGGCAACTCTTCCATTCATGGTTTTCAATTTCATCAGTTTTTTGTACGTCATTCCTATAACACCTGATCGGAAGCGGGATCCTAGTTATAAAAATGGTTCAAACATATTAAATATTTTCAGGAAATATGGGTTGGGGAAAAATAGTATATCACTATAAACTTTAAACGAGTTTAAGAATCGTTCAGAGGTCCAATATGGATATCAAACGTGAACAAATATTGCAAATCATAGTATTACACTTTGATAAAAAAAAAATTATAATTACATCAATTCATTTCTTCAGTAATTCAGACATTAAGCCAGGTATTCCGTCTTTGCATATTACAAAGTTAGCTCCCTTGCAGGTAAGTATAGATTATTACGTTATTATCTTGTGAGCGCTATTCACTTCGTTTTTGTTTGTTTGTTTGTTTGTTTGTTTGTTTGATTGATTAACGTCCTATTAACAGCTATGGTCATATAAGGACGGCCTCTCGTGTATGTGGTATGTTGCGTGTATGTTGTGCGAGGTGCGTGTTCTGGGAGACTGCGGTATATTCATGTTGTGTCTTCTTGTATAGTGGAACTGTTGCCCTTTTTATAGTGCTATATCACTGGAGAATGTCGCCGAAGACACCAAGCAACACCCCCCACCCGGTCACATTATACTGACAACGGGCGAACCAGTCGTCCAACTCCATGTATGCTGAGCGCTAAGCGGGAGCAGAAACTACCACTTTTATAGACTTTGGTGTGTCTCGGCCAGGGGACAGAACCCAGAGCCTTCCTCGCAGGGGCGAACGCTCAACTCAAGGCCAGAAGTGAGGCGGTGCCAAGGGAGGTATTAGGAAAGATAAAGTAAGTTAGGAAGAAAAGAAAAGATAAGATCCTCAATTTAGTCGCCTCTTACGATCATGCAATAGGGGCAGCAGGTACAATTCTTAAGCCCTACCTGCAGGGCCCTCACTTCGTTTTCTCCGAAAAGTAAAAAGTATGACGTTATGTTCGCAAACACATGACGTCACAATCACTACCTGCCCGCAAGTCAGAATAACAACTGGGATATCGTTTGATAGCGCTTTATATTACAATATTCGTTCTGTCAAACGTCCGTCTATAAATAACTCTTAGCTGGTAATAGGATATCAAGCTTACTCAGCCAACCAACTGTTAAACGTAATTTAGATCAACAACTGACCCGATTGAGCTCCGTAAAACAGTACAGCTGTGAAGGAGAAGCATCTAATCAGCTGACCTAACACCGCCACCCCGACCAGACCAAAGGCGTAGGGAAGGGACGTCTCCGGTCCTTCTAAGTACTCAGTAATGACTTCTGTCATATAACCCTGGAAATATAGAAATATTCACACCTCTGTCATATTATCCTGGATATAAAGAAATATTCACACTTCTTAAGGAATAGATGTTTATTTTGTTGAGGTTATGAGGGTATAATGACAATGGAACACGTGTAAATTATGTAGACACAAAATTACACGGGCTCCATTATCATTACACCCTCATAACCTCAACAAAATAAACATCTATTCCTTATATTTACAGTTTTTCAAGTAAATGAATATTATTCATTCACGCGGCAGTTGCATACATTTTTATATAATTACCCATATTTTTTCTCTTCTGTCATCGTCAACGAATTCGATTGAACAGCTGATTGGAATCGAGTCATTCATATGTTCCCGCCAAAAGTGGGGTCATGACCCCATCTTGCTACGCCATCGACTATTCCCTTAACAATAGAATCGCCGCGCGTGTTGTGCTTACATTATACACTGATAATGATAATACTAGAAAGCATGGTTATTGAGTCCATGTCAGTGCAAACTGTAAATAATTAAGGAATAGATGTTTATTTTGTTGAGGTTATGAGGGTATAATGATAATGGAACACGTGTTAATTTTATTATCCCGGCGAAGCCGGGTTACATAAAATTTACACGGGCTTCATTATCATTATACCCACATAACCTCAACAAAATAAACATCTATTCCTTATATTTACAGTTTTTCAAGTAAATGAATATTATCAATTCCCGCAGCAGTTGCATATTTTTTATTAAAATACACATATTATTTTCTCTCCCGTCATCGTCAACGAATTCCATTGAACAGCTGATTGAAATAAATCATTCATATGTTCCCGCCAAAAATGGGGTCATGATCCCACGTTGCTACGCCATCAAGTATTCACGTAACAATAGAATTGCCGTGCGTGTTGTGCTAACATTATACACTGATAATGATAATACTAGAAAGCATGGTTATTGAGTCCATGTCAGTGCAAACTGTAAATAATGTCATATAACCCTGGATATAAAGAAATATTCACACTTCTATCATATAATCTTGGAAATAAAGAAATATTCACACTTCTGTCATATAACCCTGGATATAAAGAAATATTCACACTTCTGACATATAACCCTGGATATAAAGAAATATTCAC